>NC_039279.1:17926235-18278735 GCF_003368295.1 Carassius auratus
ATTTATCCTTTAAAACATTTTAAAATCAGACATTGCATTACCATGTAAATGGTACATCAATATCATGTTACAAAATGTTTTCAGTCATGAATTATAAAAATGTAGGTTTTTATCATGCACATTCAAGTCTATCTTCAGAAACGTGAGTGACAGTCAAGGGGTTAATTAACAAGGGTGCAATGACCTCGTTTCAATGACCATTTGTTGAAAAAGTAGACACATGTAAGTGTTTTCAAATGCATCTAAGGTCTGTTCCTTTAGTTTTTCTTCTCTACACTGTTCACAAACCTCCTCCTCGTCCCTGGCCAGGATCTGAGCACACGTGAGGAAGTCCTCGTACTTGCAGAAGGGAACGACGGGTTCGGGCAGCTCCCTGAGATACAGCTTCAGCAGGGAAGCCACAGTGTGGACATCAGTGTTACTAGAAATGACAGTCATAGGGTTAGTACGAACCGCTGAGGGTTCACTGGTTGCTCGTCTGTGCTCAGAGTAGTCGAACCTGTCAAACTGAGGTTTATCTCCACAGTCAAAGGCCTCCTGGAGCTCCTTCACAAGGTTTGCTTGTCCCGGCATCCGGAATAGACCTTCTTCATCGAGACCCTGTTCCCTGATGAAGTCCACACACTGCTCCACTAAGAGAGGGGCGAGACGGGGACCAAACTTCCTTTCATACTGTACGGTGTCCTCCAAACGCTGCCCAAATATTCCTGTAGAGATGAAGCAGTTCATTAAAAAAAAAAACGTCAGATTCTTAAATCAGTCAAAACACACAGCACTCCTTGCAAAGTTTACTACGACTCTAATAGTTTAGTGATAATACTATTGTACTTTGATTTATACTATGGTACTAAATCTTATATTTTAAGATATGATATTTTAAGAAATGCTACACTGCACAAAATGTTCTTTATAGTGGAAAATGGTTTCTAGATTATATATGAAAAATTAATTAGAAAAAACAGATAACTCCATTTTAAACAATTCTCAAAAATCATGTTTTTTCATTGTGCATTCCAATTAATCTCAGTCAAACAGCATTTGGGTTATTTTGATTGGGTTAAAAAAAAAAAATTACTTTAACACAATAAAACAATAAAACCATGATTAAATTATATATATATATATATATATATTACATACAGTATATTGATATAGGCCTACAGTATTGTTCAAAATAATAGCAGTACAATGTGACTAACCAGAATAATCAAGGTTTTTCGTATATTTTGTATTGCTACGTGGCAAACAAGTTACCAGTAGGTTCAGTAGATTCTCAGAAAACAAATGAGACCCAGCATTCATGATATGCACGCTCTTAAGGCTGTGCAATTGGGCAATTAGTTGAATTAGTTGAAAGGGGTGTGTTCAAAAAAATAGCAGTGTGGCATTCAATCACTGAGGTCATCAATTTTGTGAAGAAACAGGTGTGAATCAGGTGGCCCCTATTTAAGGATGAAGCCAACACTTGTTGAACATGCATTTGAAAGCTGAGGAAAATGGGTCGTTCAAGACATTGTTCAGAAGAACAGCGTACTTTGATTAAAAAGTTGATTAGAGAGGGGAAAACCTATAAAGAGGTGCAAAAAATGATAGGCTGTTCAGCTAAAATGATCTCCAATGCCTTAAAATGGAGAGCAAAACCAGAGAGACGTGGAAGAAAACGGAAGACAACCATCAAAATGGATAGAAGAATAACCAGAATGGCTAAGGCTCAGCCAATGATCACCTCCAGGATGATCAAAGACAGTCTGGAGTTACCTGTAAGTACTGTGACAGTTAGAAGATGTCTGTGTGAAGCTAATCTATTTTCAAGAATCCCCCGCAAAGTCCCTCTGTTAAAAAAAAGGCATGAGCAGAAGAGGTTACAATTTGCCAAAGAACACATCAACTGGCCTAAAGAGAAATGGAGGAACATTTTGTGGACTGATGAGAGTAAAATTGTTCTTTTTGGGTCCAAGGGCCACAGGCAGTTTGTGAGACGACCCCCAAACTCTGAATTCAAGCCACAGTACACAGTGAAGACAGTGAAGCATGGAGGTGCAAGCATCATGATATGGGCATGTTTCTCCTACTATGGTGTTGGGCCTATTTATCGCATACCAGGGATCATGGATCAGTTTGCATATGTTAAAATACTTGAAGAGGTCATGTTGCCCTATGCTGAAGAGGACATGCCCTTGAAATGGTTGTTTCAACAAGACAATGACTCAAAACACACTAGTAAACGGGCAAAGTCTTGGTTCCAAACCAACAAAATTAATGTTATGGAGTGGCCAGCCCAATCTCCAGACCTTAATCCAATTGAGAACTTGTGGGGTGATATCAAAAATGCTGTTTCTGAAGCAAAACCAAGAAATGTGAATGAATTGTGGAATGTTGTTAAAGAATCATGGAGTGGAATAACAGCTGAGAGGTGCCACAAGTTGGTTGACTCCATGCCACACAGATGTCAAGCAGTTTTAAAAAACTGTGGTCATACAACTAAATATTAGTTTAGTGATTCACAGGATTGCTAAATCCCAGAAAAAAAAAAATGTTTGTACAAAATAGTTTTGAGTTTGTACAGTCAAAGGTAGACACTGCTATTTTTTTGAACACACCCCTTTCAACTAATTGCCCAATTGCACAGCCTTAAGAGCGTGCATATCATGAATGCTGGGTCTTGTTTGTTTTCTGACAATCTACTGAACCTACTGGTAACTTGTTTGCCACGTAGCAATAAAAAATATACTAAAAACCTTGATTATTCTGGTTAGTCACATTGTACTGCTATTATTTTGAACAATACTGTATATGCATGTGAAATATAATACAATAATTAAATTATAGCTACATATATTCAATGATATTTTACACAATATTTACTCGAAACTCAGTAGTAAAGTATTTTTATTATATATTTTGTTATATACATAATTTTGTATTAAACATAGCACATGCAGAATGCTCTTCAAAGTCCAATCATCATACTTGAATAAATAGTGTGCTAGTAAAGTTACTCTGTTGTCAGTAATCATGTCGTTTTCACCTGGCTGTAACGTAACTTTTTTCTCCAAAGGACAGCAGCGGGAAGATTCACACTTACAGTGGACTTCGAAGTGTTTCAAAGAACATGAAGTACAAAGAAACATAATCTTTCCATTGATGTCCAGTCAGCGCATCCTGCTCATCCGGGTTCTCGCAGGTCAATGTCGTTTGTGGTAGAAACCCGCGCTAACTATTGAGCCGTTTAAACTACTAACGTCCAGAAGACCAGAACGTTTTAATGTGGTTATAGTCCTTAAAACTTGTGTTAGGTTTAATAATATCGATCCAAATGTAATTTAAAAGCACAGTCTTTAAAAATCCAGTTAATTGAATCTTCTTCTTGGCGTCAGACACTTGGAAACGTTCCCGCTGGTTTCCAGACCACGATTAGAAAATCTCTCTTTGGTGTTGTTGCACGTCTAAACAATACTTCAGCACGTCCTTCAGGATTTTATTGTGCTAGCTGCTAATGGAAGTGGAGACACATGGCCACATAGTCTATAACTGAGAGCTGAGAACTTGCTTTACATTACTTGTTAGAACTTTCTATTAATAACATGACTGTAATTGAATCTCTGGATAGTGAGACATACTCTGCTCAGTGGTATATTTGTGAGCTTAGACCAGTGGTGATATCATGTGAACATGAATGAAACATCCATCAACCCAGAGAAGGTTTTACTAACTGTGAGGTATATGCAGGGTTTTATGTGTGGCTTAATTTTGTGGTTTGTACCTCCTCCAAACGGAGCCCATATGACCCGTCTGATGGCCTTCACCCAGTCGTCCACGTCACTCTGTGAGTTGGCCATAAGTAGAAAGGACTCATGGCTCATCGCAGCTTTGTCTTTCTCACCCGCTGAGAGAGAAAACAAGAGAGGGTATTACTTTAATACCACTACATCACTGTTTATTACTCAAAGATTCATATATTCCTTCATATCTGGTACTTGGAAGAGTTTCATTTGAAATCAATTCTGAACTATTTATTTATTGCAACAAAGTTGAACATTGCTGTTATTGCATGCAAATAAGAAAATGACCACCGATGCAAGAGCTGCTAGCTTTCTGCGGTTGCTTTTTGGATCAAATGAACAGCACCAGTTTTTCCCCAAGATGGATTTAGATACAGTTTGTAATTATGTTGGTGGAAATGTGAATTTCTTTCACATGCATTTATTGTCATTGTTTAATGACAGTAAAGAGTTTAGGTTGAAATAAAAAAGTGGAGAGTATTTTGCTTTAAGGTGCTTTAACCGGTTGTGATTTAGTTTTGAAACACTTTCAGGAACCTTTTCATGGGAACTTGTTTCTGCCAATGAATAAAAAAAACAAGCAAAAATTAAATTAATAAGATATATAATTGCAACTTTTTATCTCATAATTGAGATCTATTGTGAGTTATAAAGTCAGAACTGTTGATATATCAACTTGCGATATAAACACAATTTTGTGTTCTAGCATTAGAATTGCGTAATTATATATAAACTTTAAAAACTTGTAATTTTATATTTCTCAGCAAGTCTGGCTTGCAATTGCAAGTTACGCAAAGAATGCAATTGTCAGTTATAAAGTCAGATTCATGAGATATTTTTGTAAAGCGACCTTAGGTGTTGGAAAGTCGCTATATACGTATATTTAAAACATATGATTTATTATTATTATTATTATTATTATTAAATAAACTCGCAATTGTAAGAAAATATCAGAATTGTTAGCTGTCTTTTTTTCTTCTGTACTGGAATTTCAATTCCAAGATTATGTAACACAATTCGGAGAAAAATTGCTGGAACCAAGAAAAAAAGTAGAGTCTATGTCTTGCAATTCTTACTTTATTTCTTGGAGTTATGATTTTATATCCCATAATTATGACAATATAACTTGCAATTGTGAGTATGTATCTCATAGTTACGAGAAAAATCTGAATTGTGAAATAAAAAGTCACAATTATCTTTTAATTCTTTCATTTTTTCATTGTTTTTTCTGTGGTAAAAGCAGGCTTCAATACCTTTTATATATATGGACATGTTGATATGCATCTCTTGTAAATGTAAATGTCATCATGTGTCACTGAAATATTTGTCAGTTTTAGTATCAAACTGGTTCAGTCCTTTTCGTAATCATTGACATGAGCTGTTGAACCTCACAAATCATATGTGACCCTGGACTACAAAACCTTAAGTGTCAGTCAATTTTTTTGAAATTGAGATTTATACATCATAAATAAGCTTCAACTGATGTGTGGTTTATTAGGATCGGACAATATTTGGCCTAGATACAACTATTTGAAAATCTGGAATCTGAGGGTGCAAACAAAATCGATATACTGAGAAATATTTTCCAAATAATGTTCTTAGCAATGCATATTACTAATCAGAAATTAAGTTTTGATATATTTACGGTAGGAAATTTACAAAATGTGTTCATGGAACATAATCTTTACTTAATACCCTAATGATTTTTGAGGTAAAAGAAAAATGAATAATTTTGACCCATACAATGTTTTTTTTTTGGCTACTGCTAAAAATCTACCCCAAGACTTGTTTTGTGCTCCAGGGTCACATATTTATTTAAAACAGACCTAGAAAGAGCCAATAAAGACACTTTCCATTTCCCATTGGTTTTGTAAAAGGAAAGGATATAAAAAAGAGAAATCTCCACAATGGCTTCAGTGTAGAGCTTCTCAGTGATAAAGGAAAAGTGAGAAGCCAATACTGTGCCGGCCAGATAAAATGACTAGAGAAATAAGTCGTGAGTAGATAAATGTTCACAGCAGTGCAGACTGAATGGAATAAAACAAGTACTGATGCAATTAAGATAAATAAGAGCGTCAGACCCAGCGGTGCGTCTGAGGCTAATGCTCTCACACAGAGTAGAAGCTGACTTGAAAGCATAATGAGGAACCCTCATTTCTCACCATGGTGTGGCATTTTGTTAGTATTCGTGTCTCTTTAGGAAGTGTCAAACACTATGAGAAAATAAACAGGCTGGAGGTAAAGCCTTCATGAGAACATCCACAACTGTTACACTTCTTCAGAGAAGTGTATGTATGTACTGTACATGTGGAAATTGACAATAAAGCAGACTTGAGACTTGAGAGACTATATCTCCATTATTGCTATCTGACTGAATTATTTTTCTCAGTTCAAACAGTAAACTTCCCGAATATGTATCTGCAATCTTGGGGCCCTTCAGCATTCACCATTCCTAACATTGAATTTTCTGTATATATATATTATAAGCTATATTTCTGCTTTTCCCTAAGAGCCATATATTGTGTATTTTCATTCAGTCTGTCTGTTGTTTTTGTTCAGACCAATGTTTATCATTTTATAAGACCTGTTTATGTCAAATCATGTTTTATTTGAACTGTAAAATTGTTTAAATCATTTAATAATTCCCAATTTTTTTATTTATTTAAATGTTTTCTTGGATTGCGGGTATATGTACACCCAGTTACAAAAGTACTGACGAGTTAACAAGGTTTTATTATTTATTTGTTCTTTTGAACATCTGAAAATTACATGCAGAAGGGTGTAGATTTCGGATGTCATCTTGATTTATATCCATATTAAAAATAAAAATCCCTAAAAAAATGAATATTGGATAAGTATTATTGAACAAACTATTCTGTACAACAATAAACCACCATAACCCAGCATTTCTAGCCCTTTGTAATTTTTTTACTGGCTCCAACGACACCAATAACAGTTTTCTGATTGTTTTAAAGAAAATTCTAGGAAATTCGTGTTACTTTAATTTCTACATGCATAAACAAAGGAATTACCTTGTGGTAGTGGTGTTCTGTGCCTCCGTGGCTTACAGCAGCCCTGTCCCATGATGCACTGGAGGGATTGATCAGGAACTAATGTTCTGTCATGTCTCTTACTCCAACAGATTGGCAATGAACCCAAACACAGCACAAGTATTTCCCACACAACACAGAATTCATGCTGCTGATGTCTTTACTTCAAACCATAACTTTTTTAGAAACCAGTCTCCAATAGTTGTCAAACATCTCAGAGAAAAAAACCTGGATCACTCTAGTCCATACAGTACATCCTGGAAAACCAGTGAGTAGAAAATACTTCTGATGTCTCAGGTCAGCTCAAGCAGCACCACTTCACTTCTGTTTCTCTCATTCCCACTGACTTCTCACAGTAGACTGACAGAAGGAGAAGGCCTGCTCTGTTAGTCCTTTCTAAACACCTCAGTGCTCTTAAGCAAGCAAACAGCACACCAGATGCATCGATCTCAGAGGACCTGATGCTTGAGGAAATCCTCACCAGCAGAAATCTGACTAAATATACTAAACTCTGTATAGCACGCATGGGTTAGCGGATCCAGAGGACGCCAGGCTTTGGGTCACAATCATGCTCTGTGACTCTATTCTAAATGCCTCAAACACAGAAACATGAAAATCTCCCAATAATGTCAGGCTTTTCCCACTGGATTAGATCCCATTTTTGTATTAGCTCTTCTCATTTATGTCCCTGCTATGAATGTTGCCATTGTTGGATATTTTTGGTTTGTATTTTCTTCACAATATACTACATGGCGTCTTTTAGCCATTAAATCAGTACTTATTTATTTGAAAACCAAACATAAATAACTTTGGACTGAAGCATCTTAGCTTTACCTGATTATCCAGACATCATTTAATAGAAAAAATCATGTTGAATGTGAGTATCGAATATTATCATCAGGCTTTTGAGGAATGTTAATTTTTTTTTTTTTAACTACTTCTCAATATTATTAACTCGTTGTTATCTTTAGGTCACGTCCCAAAATCATTTAAGCTGGCGGTTATTTAGCCTCTTATTAAGAAACCAAAACTAGATCCTAGTGAACTGGCAAATTATAGGCCTATTTCAAATCTTCCATTTATGTCAACATTTTTTGAAACAGTTGTGTCTGCTCAATTGAGCTCCTTCCTGCAAAATAAATTATCTGTGTAAAGAATTTCAGTCAGGTTTTAGGCCCCAACATAACACAGAAACTGCACTTGTTAAAATTGCAAATGACCTGCTTCTTGCGTCAGATCAAGGCTGCATCTCATTTCTAGTCTTACTTGATCTTAGTGCTGAGTTCGACACCATAGATCATGACATACTCATAGATCGATTACAAAACTATACAGGTATTCAAGGGCAGGCTCTAAGATGGTTTAGATCCTACCTGTCCGATCGCTACCATTTTGTTTACTTAAATGGGGAGTCATCTCATTTATCACCAGTAAAATATGGAGTGCCACAAGGATCTGTCCTAGGTACCCTTCTATTTTCAATATACATGTTGCCCCTTGGTAATATTATTAGAAAATACGGGATTAGTTTACACTGTTTACCACAACTTAGGTGCCCTTGAGCAAGGCATCGAACCCCCAACTGCTCCCCGGGCGCCGCAGCATAAATGGCTGCCCACTGCTCCGGGTGTGTGCTCACAGTGTGTGTGTGTGTGTGTTCACTGCTCTGTGTGTGTGCATTTCGGATGGGTTAAATGCAGAGCACAAATTCTGAGTATGTGTCACCATACTTGGCTGAATGTCACTTCACATTTTTTTTTTTGTTATGCTGATGATACTCAGCTATATATCTCAACGAGACCAGATGAAACTTCTAAATTATCTAAGCTAACAGAGTGTGTTAAAAATGTAAAAGATTGGATGACCAATAATTTTCTCCTATTAAATTCAGAGAAGACAGAGATATTAATTATTGGACCAAAAAACATTACACATAATCTAGTAGACTACAGTTTGCAAATAGATGAATGCACTGTTACTTCTTCTACAGTCAAAAATCTGGGTGCTATATTAGACAGCAACTTGTCTTTTGAAAACCATATTTCCCATGTTACAAAAACTGCATTCTTCCATCTTAGAAACATCGCCAAGCTACGAAACATGTTATCTGTTTCTGATGCAGAAAAGCTAGTTCATGCATTCATGACCTCTAGACTGGACTATTGTAATGCACTTCTAGGTGGTTGTCCTGCTTCTTCAATAAACAAGCTACAGGTCGTCCAAAACACAGCAGCTCGAGTCCTTACTAGGTCAAGAAAATATGATCATATTACCCCAATTTTACAGTCTCTGCACTGGCTACCTATTAAGTTCTGTATGAGTTACAAATGATCATTACTTACCTATAAGGCCCTAAATGGTTTAGCTCCTGCGTACCTAACTAACCTTCTACCACGCTACAACCCATCACGCATCCTAAGGTCACAAAACACTGGACTTTTGGTCGTTCCTAGGATAGCAAAGTCCACTAAAGGAGGTAGAGCTTTCTCACATTTGGCTCCCAAACTCTGGAATAGCCTTCCTGATAATGTTCAGGGTTCAGACACACTCTCTCTGTTTAAATCTAGATTAAAAACACATCTCTTTCGCCAAGCATTTACATCCCGTGGTAACTAGGATTTACACAAGCTCCAGTCTGGATCCAGAACACCTGAGAAGAGATGATGCTGACCCTCAGAGGACCTCAGATGATGCTGACCCTGGATCAACAAACAGAACTAACAAATATTGCTACAAGTGTGACTGTATCATATAATTATTGCTGTTAATATTGTTCATCGTCTGGCTGACTACATCTTGTATAAATTTTTAATAATACGCGCACAAACTGACAGTCACCACTTACTGTATAAGCTGCTACTAAATATTGTAGAAATGTAATTTTCTGTAAAGTTGCTTTGTAATTATTTGTATTGTAAAAAGCGCTATACAAAAAAAACTTGAATTGAATTGAATAATCTCTCATCCACCATTGCATTCCAGTTATTTGTTCTGATTACAAAACTAAGCATTTAAACATCATCTTAAATATCATCTAAAGTGACAACTGATATTTCTATTATTTTGTGTGAGCAGTTTGTTATTCTGTTATAAAGATCTCATTGATTTACATTACAACCATCAGAATTTCATCTTTTTGGCCACATCAGTATCAAATATTACAAAATTGCATATTTTTGATTGGTTTGTCTCTTTGAATTAAAAAAAATATATTTTTCATCCTCACGTATGAGCACTTTATTCTCTCTCTATACATAAATCCTGATGTATCAAAAATGATAAAAAAATAAAAATAAAAAAGAATTATCTAAAGGCTCAATAAATTTGACTCATTTCATGTGGCATGCTTTACAGGGTCACATGACCGGCTCTGAACCACTTATGTAATCAGTCCAATGGATGGGCGAGACGTCATAGGTGGGTGAGGTCAGAGACCAAGAAGCTTAAAAGCACATGTGGCGAAGCCGGCATTTAGCCTTCTGTCATTCAGCAGTGAGCTGTGTGTTTCAGTCGCTATCTGTTTGTGAGTCTTATTTAGTGTTGTTTTTCCACTGATAAGCTCCATTAAGTCAAAGCTTCAATCAAGAGAAGTTTTAGGCAAAAGGTGGAGTGGCACGCCCCCGCTCGGAGTTGGAAGCTATGGGTCTGGCCTCTGAGGGGGCACAGCTCGTAGCTTCCGGTCTTTCAACCAAGGTTGCTGTGACCATCCTCCAATCCAGAGCACCCTTCACGAGGAAACATCTTGAGGTGGAAACCTTTCACCTTCTGGTGCAGAGACCGCCAGCTCGACCCAGTTAACTGCCCGGTTAGTACAGTTCTGGAGTTCCTGCATGCCCTTTTCTCCACAGGGTTGACCCACTCCACCCTGAAGGTCTACGTGGAGGCCATTGTGGCCTACCGCCCCCTTCTCAGTGGCCAGTCAGTGGGCAGACACCCTCTGTTTACATGTTTCCTCCGTGGTGAGCTGAGGCCTCCAGCCAGAAGAAGCTAATGCTAAGCAGTGGATCAGGATGCTATCCTAAAGCCTCGAGTCCTCTGATCTCCCCTCTCTTGGGGGTCAAGACTCACTCCTTCTGAAGTTCGTCCATTGGTTGCGATGTCCCTGATTATTGTCAGGCTCCTGGCTCTCTCCTTCTCTCACTTTAGCTGTGCTCTTCCACACAAGACAGAGATTTGAAAGTCTGGCGGCGTGGGCATAGTCTTTACCAAAGCGTCCTCCGACACAGTTCGAGTTCCTGAAGAGGAACGTCTCAGGTTATGCATGCAACTGCTGTGTCTCGGGGCCATACTTCCCACATCCCTGTTGGCGCTTGCTTCATTCCTAGAGGCTAAATGCCGGCTTCACCGCATGTGCTTTTAAGCTTCCTGGTCTCTGACGTTACCTGCCTATGACGTCTTGCCCATCCATTGGACTGATCACATACGTGGTTCAGAGCCAGTCACGCTGAAAGGCGTTCCCAAAGTGTCCTCTGACGCAGTGTCTTGTTCCCTCGAGGAACCATGGTTACATGCGTAACCTGAGACGTTTTTCCTTGATTAGGTTTTTGAGTTTGTGCAGTTGTTAATCAAGTCTTTCCATTCCTTCATTTATCAACAACAGACAAATGCCGCACTCATTTTAAAATCAAGAAACACAAGGGAGCTGTGAAATCTGCTTTGTGTCATGTTTTTGTTTGTTTTGCATGGAAAAGGGTCTTTGTCAGTGAGATTTATTGACTCTTTGCAGCTGAAGCATGCCGGTCAGACGGAGACTGTGGTTAAAGGCTTTTCTCTGGGGAAGAGATGTGTTGACTGGTCTGACTTGAGAAAGTGCTGTTGGGTCTAAGAAACTGCTTCTCATGTCCCATGCTGTGTGTGTTTGGCTTTTTTATTTATTGTGTTTCGTGCATTACTTCAGCTAACACCGAATTCAGTATGTTAATGTTTATGATGCACTTAAGGGCTGAAAAAAACATATTCACTGAAGCATCCTGATTCTTTCTTGGATGATTTTGGATTGATCTTCAATAATTCATCAGAATTTTACCTTTAGTATATTATATACCATATGTGCAAAAATATACACACCCCTAATGTGAGTTGCTGTAGGTTATAGGTAAAAAAATAAAGACACCAGAATACACATTAACCAACAATAATTAGATTATTTGTAACCAAGATCTGCACAGATTGTATTTTATTTCTATTCTTATTCTGCGGTTTTGTCATATTGCTGTCTCTGACTTGAGCAGACCAGGGCTGTATTTTCAGAGATAAGAAATTCAATATTTGCCATTTTAATGTGTTGAGCATGTGGAAAAGATAGGATTGGAAAGATTTAGGATTTAGAGAGAAACACTGGGTGGATCTGAAGGGCATTTATAGGTTGACTTAAGTTAGCTGCGTGAGAGGTATGTAATTTACAGCACAGCTGTAATTAGATATTTGGTTTTATTTGCTCTATTGTTAAAAAAAATCTCTGGTGGGTTTCACACTCATGTGTTATGTACTTGTCATAAATAAAACAAACAGGCGTTTGGTATAAATCATGTTGGGCCAAATCATCCCCCTGTAATCAGCATATTCTGGAAGCCCTGTTTGATTACCTGACACTCAAAAATAATATATACAGTGTTGCATGATGGTACGACAGAGATGCTTTGAAGATCTACTCACCTGGAACAATCTCAAAAAGGTGTCGCCCCGGTTCTTCTGGGTTGGCTGTCAGTTCATTCACTTGGCTGCCCTTCAGTAAGATGCAGCCCTGCACAGACGAAGAGTTAGAAATGCATCACTTAACCTTTATTGACCTGTTAAATCAGCCAGACTTAATTACCATGTGCACTTGAATGTAATTCTTTAATCAGCCTCAAGTCTCCTAGTCTTCTGGAAATGTGTAACCATGCATTTTGAGCCTATTATACTAACAAAAGCTTGAACTCTTGAACACATTTTCTAAGTGCCTCCTTCAATTAGATAAACTCTGAACTGAATGAAATCCAGAGATTATTCACCAGGGCTACAGACTGAAAGAAGATTTGGGGTCAGAATTTCCAAGTGCATTTTTTTTTTTCAGGCAACTGAATCTGTTTAGCAGTGTCCAACATTTTCCTTTTATTGGTTGTTGCTGTTTTTTAAGACTCTTTGAGTGGACTCATAATAATTCAATTATACTTGACTGAAATTATATTTTACAATTCATGGTCGGGGTATAAAAAAAAAGAAAAAAAATTCTAAGGAAAGAAGTTGAGAATGCATAAAATTATTACAAAATTGCTTATTAAAAGTATTTTTCCGGTGTATGGTATAATCATATCAGTGATCGATCATTGGTGTCACTTCAAATTATGTCAGTTAAAGTGATGTTGTAATTCTTAATATTTGAAACATTTGAATTTTGAATTTTTAGAATTTTGCCTAGCGATCATCTGCAAGCTGTGATGTCAATATAAATAAAACAGGGACAAAAACTAAGACTTAAATAAAAAATCTGATCCAGCCATATGCATTTGATCCAGAAATGGACTCCGATGATATTTCAATTCATTTTATTGTTACGAATCTTCTAGCCCCAGTTCGGTAGCACTTTATTTTACAGTCCTGTTCCTCATGTACATACTATGTACTTATTATAGTAATTACAATAACTATGTAATAACTAGGTACTAACCCTGAACCTACCCCTAAACCTAACCCTAACCCATGTAGTTACCTTGTGTTACCAGAACTTTCTTAGATAAATACACTGTAAGTACACTATAAGTACATGTTAGTACAAGTACTGTAAAATAAAGTGCAACCCCCAGTTCTCCTTCTATATGAAGTGATATGCCTTAGATCATGATGTATTGGACATAAGGTCTGCACCACACACCCTGCTCAATACATCCTGGTCTCTGCTGTCTCCTTTCATCTCAGTGTGGGATTTGCTATGAGATTTGCCTACACAGCCCTTCCACTTTGAATCCCATTGATTAAAGGCAGGAAAAGTGGGAGGGTTGACATTTTCACACACATCCTGGCCAGCGCAGCATGGGCACAGATTAATGGTGCTTGGATGAGTATTGACAGTCTCCTGTGAGGGACGCGGTCCATCACACTCTTCTCAGTCTGTCCGACAAACTTACTGAGGCTGGACTGTATTGATTGCTTAATATGAGAGAGATGGTCAAACACCTGCTAAAAGCTATGTGTATAGGCTTGGATTATAGTGAAAGATGTGAAGCAACTGTTCAGAAATGGAGGAGTTCACACTTCAGTTTTAAAGCACTTTGTCACATGATGCTCTAAGTGCTGTTTATTGACTTTTTGTGTCCCTTTGTTGGAGATCTGTAACACTCGCTTAGAAAGAAGTGGCTTGCAGCTCTCAGTTGTGTATTTTTTTTGGCATTTAAGATCTGAGATGTTTCTCAGCTGCTAGTGAATCTACAGTGTGAAACATACAGCAAACATGTGCATTTATGACACAGCTTGCAAGTTATACGTTTATTCATTTTATAAGACTCTGAATCAATGACACTAATGAGCTGTATTTGTTACTGATTCAAAAATCAGAGTAGTTTAACCTTAAACGTTGGCAGAAGTTTTTCTATTCGTAATATGTTAACTGCATGTGCCTTTTGAAAGCTGAATGTACCTGTGGTTTGGTTTCCTCCTCATCCTTGTAGAAGAAGAGATGGTCAGCGCGCAGCACAAACCAGCGCAGCTGCCAGTTCTTCATGATGCTCCTCTGCTTCTTCAGCCAGCCAGACTTCAGCACCCCCTCTTGGAGACTCGGAGAGGTGGGCCGGCATGAGCCATGTGATGCCTCTCCCATCACCATGCTCTTGGACCTGGCTGCAGGCGACGAGAACAGAACGACAGCTCAGTGATCAGGCATCAAGGATGACAAGCTCTTACAGCAGCAGAGGGGACGACTGTCATCACTTACTCATCTTGTGTAAGTGAACTAGTAAGCTATTGTATGAGTTCAGAAGACTTCATGAGTCATGCCAACCACATTTTTAGGAGACATTTATGGTGCCCCTGTGTCTTTCATTCATTGCATAAATTCATGGAAAAAAATATTTCTTAAAAATGACTCTGTGTTCCACGGAGGAAAGAAGCTTCATTAAAAACATGTAGCTCAAAGATAGGTGCGGTGTTTCACCTGCAAAACTAAATAGTCATTAAATTATATTGTTTTTTTGTTGTTGTTTTTTAAATACTAATTTGAGTTTTTGAGTTTTGTAATTAAGGTGTGTTTTTTATCATTTTTATAAGTCATCTTGTGCCTTGTGCTGTAGACTCAAAATCAATGTGTGGCTTTCAGAGAAAGGGAAGAAATCAATGTGATTTTTTTTTCTTTCTTAATTTTATTATATTATATTATTTTTCACTCTCAATCCGCTGGTGAACTAGACTGCTTCTTAAGTCTCAAATTTTAGTCTGGAAGTAAAAATCCCATTCATTTTATCCCAAGGGAAATTGACATTTGAATGATAACTTAAAAATTTGTATCAGGAATTTTTAATTTTAGTATTTCATTTTTATTTTAAGGGACCCACTTTATATAAAGTGGCCTTAACTACTATGTACTTACATTTTAATTAATAATTTAGTACAATATACTTATTGTGTACATACATGTTTTTACATTGTACTTATATAAAAAAAACTACATGTAATTACATCTGTATTTAATTTCTGTAATTACATTTATAATTACACTGTTGACCCATACTTTACACCTTAACCCACCCTTAAACTTACCCATACCTCCAACCCTCTCCCGAACCTTACCCCATCCCACCTCAATAGCAGCAAAAGTGTTTTACAACACAATATGAACACAATAAGTACATTGTACCTATTTTTCATGTAAGTACATAGTAGTTAAGGCCACCTAATATAAAGTGGGACCTATTTCAGTTTTAATTTTAGAACATCAAGTTGAAATAGACTAAAAAATGAGAAATGCTGCTTTGGTAATTAGCTGAAATATTGATTTCAAGTTACTAAACACACATATATATATATATATATATATATAATATCTCATCTATAAGGTTCTTTGTTTGCTTCGTGTTCAACAGAATATGAAGACTGATCCTCTCTGCTCTGTAGCTGTTACTCTCTGGTAAATGTATCTGGGATTCTCCTGTATCACTTTCCCAAAGGGAGTGAGTTCTCTTACTCTAATAGGATCTCCAGAGTGTGATTTAGTCAGAGGATCACTGGATATAGAAACCAGTGCAGTTTGCCATTTCACGTAGTTAAGACAGAAGTGTCTGTTCAGCCATGCACAGCACATAGAGTATCATTTAACAAAATCAGAAGATACTACCCTGTATCTGTTTCTTAATGGAAGTATTTTATAATTCGGCTGATCTGACACAGGCACATACACAAGCTGTGCTGTGCTTAAGACTGGACTACTATATGAATAATCTGTGTCACCATTGATCATTTATAGGAGTCTGTGCAGCACACACAAAGTCATCTTATGCCTCCGGGCTGTAGACTCGAAATCAATGTGTGTGTGGCTTTCAGAGAAAGAGAAGAAATCAATGTGCTTTTTCTCATTTATATTATTATATTATATTATTTTTCACTCCCAATCCACTTGTGAACTGGACAACGGACTGCTCCTTAAGTCTCTAATTCAAATATGGATCCTAAAGTATATTGTTTTCTATTATTCTGAATAATAAGCCGTTAAAGACAGACCTACAGCGAACTACGAAGTTGCAAATCAAAGGAATATGCTCTTGTTTTATAATAATCACATTTAACAGCACAACTCCTGGTGAAAAACCACATTACCCATGATTCTGCAAAGAGATCTCCACCAATCAGAGAATTACAAATCTTCAGTATTACTCCCATTAAGCATTGAACAAAGAGTCAGTTTCCTAATGCTTGCACATGACTTATAACTCTTTAACAAGCAAACAAAACAAATAAAAAACTGGACGGGCACTGTTGCATTCTATTACAGTCTATTTGCATTCAGTCTGTCGTCTCCACTAGAATGAAAGGGTCAGTACAGATGTGGAGCGATTGAGTCGGGCTCTTAGAGAGACAAATGTGTGATGGCCGCTGGGTCTGTCTCCAGTAATGTCTGGTCCTCATCAGAGCTGAGCTTCTTGATTACATTAGCTGTGTGTTTGGGTGTGGTGGCTTCAGTAGCCCTGCTCTGTCTAATGGAGACGGCGGTCCGCATCAGTTAAACAAGAGGCATCTGTGTGTCTTGCTTGATATGTTTATGATACAGACAGAACAGACGTCCATGTTCAGAATCTTGACTGGTTAAACTGGCAACATAAGGACAAGTTATTTATTTTTCATTGGGTCAGGTTAAAAAATATAGATGTGAGTCATTACCCGACTTTTAAAAAATTGCATGAATGCATTTTATTTTTTTTTCAATGCTTCGTATTTTTCTAGTTTATAAGTTCCCAAAATATATATATATATATATTAGGCACTATTTTCTTTTTGAGAATATAATGCAGACTTTTTAATGTGTTTGTGGAGCCCATGACAGAATGTTTTCCCTGCGCTCTGGTTTACACGAGTGTTTCGTGCCAGTCAGTTTTGAGTGCGCTCAGTGCTGAAGTCAAATCTCTCTACACCATGATTCATACCTTCCCACTTTGTTATGGGCGTTACTAGGATGTGGTCACCAAATCTGCCTGTTTTGGCACAGGCGGGACCAACTCTTGAGAATAGTCGCCTCTAAAGTTGCAATTAAAATATAGTGGAAAGAATGTATTCAAGTTGTGATGACAGAGACCGTACTGAAGCCATGTTTGTGTAGCGTTTAAGTTTGGCAGCTCCACCGCTGGTTAAGATTAGCAACTGCAAGAAACAACCTTCTCAGTTATCAAACTTTTAATGACCTAAACCCCAAATCAGTGCTATTTTAGTATCAATGAGATACTACAGTTTTTATAAATGTTTTAAATATTTTATTTCCCCCGGTTTTTATTTTTAATTTAGCATTTGTTTTAATACAATATATATATATATATATATATATATACATGACATGTAATCTTCTGATAGAATGCATTTAAAAAAGTGCATTTTAATTACAGTAAACTAAAATATAATTAATATAAGATGATTGGTTATTAATGGAAGTGATATTTGCATATATTTGTTATAAATATGAACCACCATTAAAACAAAAATGGCGTGCATTCAATGGATTAAAAGTCACAGTATGAAGACATTTTATAACGTTACGGATATTTCTATTGCAAATAAATGCTATTACTCTGGACTTTTTATTCATCAAAGAATCCTGAAAAGTTAAATGCATCACCGTTTCCACAAAAATATAAAGCGGCACTGTTTTAGGAGTTTTATTATTATTATGTATATATGATATTATGTCTGTACAGTGTTTATTAATTTTGTTTTTGTTTTAGTTATTCTAGAACATCAAGTGAAACTAAATAAAAATAAGGAGTGTTAAAATAAGTTATGATATATTTTACAAATTTATTTTATGGAGTAAATAGTTTTGTTATCTTATTTATATAATGGTTTTAATAGTTTTAGTTAACTATAATAACCATATAATAAATATAAAGGCAACCCCCCCCCTCTCTCTATGGTGATACAAAAATATTATGTGAGATATTATATTTTTTCCGCCTAAATTCAATAATTGGTTTTATTTTGTTAAAAGACAAGGACATTATATATAGAAAATGTCTATACTGCATGTATAAATTATATATATATATATAACTAAAACCATGTACACATTCAATGCAAGCTCAATACAAATCACTTTGGATAAAAGCATCTGCATAAATATAATAAGTCAAATAAATAAGTCAACTGGTCGTTATCACAAAACAAACCCCTTCAGGGTGATGCAAGACCCTGATGCAAAGCAGAGACGTCTTGAATTGTTTATTTTTGTGATAATGACCCATTGACTGTACATTATTCGGCATATCACATAGCTTTTAACCAAGTAAGTGCATAAATGATTTGGAATATTAATCTGAACATGAAAGTGGAAGAATAAATGTTTATGTTCCCAGGGTCAGCGATCAGTATACAGCTTGATGCTGTTTATACAATAAACCTAGATGCAGGAAGCTGTGAGAGAAATCAAGTATTCCAGAGCCGTGTAAATAAATGCATGGCTGGTGCTTTAACATCTTCTCCCAGCAGATGCTTGATGTTCAGCAGGTAGCATTCGACGGTGGGGGATGGGACGTGGCTTGAGAGAACATAAAGGGCTAAATCACTCAGTCTTTTACATGCATTGAGCTTTGCTTATTAACACAGTGTCATCCATCAGGTTGATGCATGATGAATGCAGCCCTGTGCTTCAGATCTTCACATCTCACTCAAGCCTGTGCTGTGTGCTGCTGATGAATGATGATCGGCGCTCTGTGGGCGTGTGTGTGTGTGTGTGTGTGTGTGTAAGCCTCAGCGTGCTGCGGATGATAGTGGAATGTGTGCGCTGATGCTCAGCTGTTGAGGTGTAACATGCATCGACGGACACTCACCGTGCAACGTAACACGACGAACTACTGAGTGCATTTACTCATTTACTGTAGCAGATGCTTTTGAATCTGAATCTTTATGATGTCGATTGTTGAAAAATCAGTCAGGCAGCTATTTAATAGTCAACGAGCGATACGGGTATTTATTTCTAAATATGGACATCTATTATTGCAAGTATAATGCTGATGTGTAATATAAGGGGAATGCAATTTATTTACAACAAATGAGATGTAAATATACATATACATTCGTATATATCAATGAAAAGCTGGCTAAATATTGGCAGATTTATTAGCCTAGTCAAATGCAATATGTCACAAAAAGATATATCTCCATTTTTCTGGTACAGATAGGGCTCGGTGGTATAATCAGGAGCAGCCGTGATAAGCAGAGATGCTGTGAGATGAAGCATCCCTGAGAGCCGACAGATGGAATACAAACTGTACTGTACCTCTCCTGGTCTGTCTGATCTTTGGACTCAGCATTGCTGCCATCGATGCTGGGCTTCGCTTCCTCTGCTCTGCATATTCCTCCTCCTCAGATCTTCTCTCGGCACATTCTCCCTCTTCCTCTCCTCCTCGCTCGCTCCTCTGTTCGCTGCTAGCTCGCTGACCTCATGTTGCAGGCACCGGCTGGATGGGGCTGGGGGAGGGATTCCTCACTCACACACACTCACACACACACATGCTCGCTCTACGCTTCTTACTCACACACACACACACACACGCGCGTACGCAGGCTGGTCCACACCCACCAGGCGTTGCATTATTCATCATGTGCTCCTCTACAGTGACCAGTCAGTGTGTGTGATTACAGCAGGTTGCCCTGAAGAGCAAAGCGCGCGCCTCTTAATTGGTCTCAGGCATGTGTACCCGCACTCCTCCATCTCTGGGGATCTCTCACACTGCCTGCATCTTTCACATGTGTGCACATATCTCCGTTAAAGATGTGCACTATTGGACCAGTCCAGTACTGAATCTGCAAGTAACTAGTCAGTTGCTAAAATAGGATGAAAAGATACAGTAGTCACGAAATGTGAACAGTATTCAGAAGCAGAGTTATTTTACTATCAATGAGATATTATTATAGTTTTTATATATTATATATATTTATATATTATATATTTTTTTTGTTAAATATATATATATATATATATATATATATATATCTATATATATATATATAATTAAAACATAAAAAAAATATTAATATAAAATATATGTGCATATTATATATATATATATATATATATATATATATATATATATATATATATATATATATATATATATATATATATATATATATATATATATAATATGCACATATATTTTATATTAATATTTTTTTCTGTTTTAATTTGAGTTCAAATAAATGAATATATATATATATATATATATATATATATATATATATATATATATATATATATATATATATTAAAATGATTTCTGAAGGATAATGTTACACTGCTGTTCTGTTTATATTATATTATATTTTAAAGTTTATTCAAATAGGCAACCATTATTTCAAATTGTGATAATATTTTCATAATATTACTGATTTTTCCCCCTGTATTTTTGATTAAATAAATGCAGCTTTGATGTGCATGTTTATGTGCATGTGTACTTTTTTATATATAAAAAAATAATGTCTTACTGATCCCAAACTTTTGAATGGCTGTCCAACACACACACACACACACACACACACACACACACACACACACACACACACACACACACACACACACACACACACACACACGCACACACACACACACACGCACACTCACACACTCACACACACACATACACACTCATACACACACACACAAAATAAAATGATGACAGAATTTTCATTTTTGGGCATATTATCCATTTAATGTATTGTATTTCTTTTAATTTGAATAAGAACAAATAAATCTTAAGAAATTAACTTATTTTGAGACTGTTGAAATATAATTTCTCAAATTTATTTAAAAATTGAATTTATTTATTTTTGATGATTTTCACGTAATCCATCACTGGTTTTTACTGGATTATTGGTGTTATTTTACTGGATACTGGAGTGCTGAACTACAAAACGACTCCAATGGTCCGTCTCAAATCTCCATGTAGTGTTCTCTCCACCTCTTTCTCCTCCTGTCCTTGTCTTTCCTTTCTTCCGCCCCCAGTGTGGCAGATAATAGCAGTGAGATTCAATCCGCTCAGCTCTGTGTGTGGACCACAGCTGCTCCTCAGAAAGGATGGGGGCGGAAGGAGCCCTGGTGGAGACCTGAACGAGCCCAAGGCTTCAGGCCGAGGGGAACCTACACTGACCTGCAGATTCCCAAATATACTCTAGACGCTAAAATAAAGCGCTTAGCTCTCTCCCAGCTCGTGTTTAATGACGTGCATGTTAAAGGTTACATGCTGCATTGATTCAATGTATTCGGAAAATCTTCTCAGTCTAGCTAATGTGAGGTCTGCCCGGAAAGTCTACATTTTCATTTCAAATCAAAATGATTTATTTCCCATAAACATCCTATTCGGCAGATGCTTTTATGCCTCTTAGATTGCATGCACTCGACTGTCTGGTCGTTTTATACCCACATGAGCTGTCTGTCCATTGCTAGCGTTCAGGATGTTTATTCTCTCAGTAATGTCTGATAATCAGAGCATCATTGCTGAATTCTTTGATCTTGAGATGTGTTCCTGAAGTGGATGAATTTTGGTGCATGTCATGACTTTGAAAATATGGCTTTTTTTTTAATACATACCCTTGAGGCTATACTGAAAAAGAAAGCTGGCGTTTGTCCTCAGCTGTAGCTTTCAAGTGACTCAAAAGAAGAAAGAATGCATTGACTTTTTATTTAAAATGACAGATGTCATTCATATTTGTGAAAAATGTTGTCTATCGCATTAATGCTGCAGTGTCAACCCCTCGGTCAGTCTGTGATGAGCAAGTGTTCAATAGACCTTCGAGCGTTCAGATGAATTCTGATTATTGCTGTTGTTCATGCAATCTCACATGACTTATTGATTTTATGAAGAATTAATAATTCATGAGGGCACCTCCAGAGACTTTACATACAGTGTTGGAGCAACAGGAGAAGTTTAGATGTTTTAAATGATGACGCAGACCTCAAATGTGTGCCACAGAAACTATTTATTTATTTAAATGGTTAAATCTCTTGAAAAATTTTTTTTTATAAGGGTGAGGCCTTATGTTTGTGAATAAAACAATATCATTTCTCCTTTAGTATGCATTATACTTATATTTTGAACATTTTAATTAGAATTGTTTTTAAGTAATGCATTTATTTTACGAACCTTGTACACACAAAATACAGAGTTTCTTTTTATGTATGTATTTGTTTATTTATGAAATGAACTTTTAATTAATTTTTATTTATTTTAATTTTTTACTTTGACTTCTGGTGGGAGTAATTCGATTACATACCACCTTCAGATTACTCATTTCAAGATGTGCATTACAACTAACTAAACTTCATAAGCTCTTGATATTGTAAAGAATATGCATGATTGGGTTTGCTACTTAGTTCTTTCAAATTACACAATGCATGGTTTCTAGCATTAATATCCAGTACCAAAAATCTGGACATTTCATATATCTAGAGATTTCATATTACTCAGATTTCAGCGTGAATCTTCTGTATTTACATTCACTGAATAAACAGAGAGAAATCTTTTCAGTCGTGTAAAATGTCACTTGTCGTTTCACGAGCAGATGCTCAAACAGTGCCAGTGTGGGAGAATCAATAGAACTGAGCCGAGCGTTAATTAGAAAACTGTTCCTCAAGAGAAATGAGAAAATCAATACGGACAAGATTACATTCACAAGCACTTTTTCGTCTTTGCAACAAAAGTAGATGATTGTGAAAGTCATTAATCTATTTAGTAAAGCACTGATATATATGTATTTGTAAAATAAATTTAAATATCAGATTTTAGCTTCAAATAATTTACATTTATACTTATGCATGTAGTCTAAAACTTTATTAAATGTACGTAGCAACATCATAACCCACTTAAAATGACAGGTTTAATGCTTTCAAGTTCCAGAAGTGGTTGTAATGTCACTGTAAATCCTTTAGGGGGCAGCAGTGAGAACTGAGGCAGTTTAGCGCTTTGCTGCTCCCTAGTGTTGCACAGATGCTATTGCAAGAATTTTTTAATGTTTTTTTTTTAATGATTTTTTTTTAACTTTTTTAGCAAGTAAAAGCTCTTTTGTATAATTGTAAAACATCCACCTTCAGGTTTTTACTGTGAAATCTTTAATGATTTTCACGAAGTAACCAACACTAAAACTTAATAACATCTACAGCAAATTTAATATTTTTGCTAATTTGGGCCTCTGAATTAAACTGAGGACATAAAAAGCATAATGTATCACATATGATAAAAAAAAAATAATAATAATAATAAAAATAACAACAGATAACCATACTAGTGGACTATTGCACAAGCTATAGACAGTGTTTTATAAGCGCCAGTGAGATGTATGGAGTTGCTCTTCTGCCATTTGTCTTACATTTCACATCCGTTGTCTGAGCCTTCACTGAATTAATATTCTTAATTTATGATGTGAAAGTCAATGACACACCAAACAAGATTCCTGCTCTCTCTTTTTCTACAGATACATTGGGGATCCCTTTATGAACATGCACCAATTGCTTCCAAATGAAGAAAAGTTTACGTGATTTAATATTGTTTATTGTGATTTCATGAAACTAAACAGTAATGCACAGTGTTTAATACAAATTCAAATGCATGTTTAATCATGATTAGGATCGAAATGACAAGATGTTTTCAACAGCGGTCAACACCTTCAATGCGATCAAGAGTAAAACCAATAATGAATGTTCCACTCAAAATCAAAATCACTTTTGTTAGTGTTATGAATTAGACCCCCTCTTTATCTATACACTCTTAAAAAAATAAGGCTCCCAAAAGGGGTTTTTGATTTTTGGTTCCCCAAACAACTTTTCAGTGATCAGTTCTTAAAGGGATAGTTCACCCAAAAATGAAGATTCTGTCATTAATGACTCGTTCATCTTCAGAACACAAATTAAAGTATCTTTGATGAAATCCGAGAGCTCTCTGACCCTCCACGTACAAGGCCCAGAAAAGTTATAAAAATACGACTTAATTAAAAAAATAAAGAATTATTTAACACGTTGTTATTTTTGCTTTCTTTGTGCACAAAGATTTATCATCGCTCATAGCTTCATAAAATTAAGGTTGACCGCTGATATCTTAATATGTGTTCTGAAGATGACCAAACGAAATGAGTGTGAGTAATTAATGACAGAATTTTCATTTTTGGGTGAACTATCCCTTTAAAAGATTTTTTTTTTTTTTTGCACTATGAGCAGAACAGAAAGTTCAGATGCCAATCCTTCATTTATAAGAGTGCACATGCCGACAAGATGGATTTGGACTATATTTGGGATTGGCGGGATTTATTCGGCACGTTAGACTAGTCTACAGGTTCACCTCCATATAGCCTGGTTCTCCTGCGCTACAGAGTTTGGCGTTATGAGCCCAGCAAAGATGGACTTCTTGAGCGTAGACGCAGCACTCATTCGACTGTCTAGCTTCTCTCTTTCCTCCTTGCATCTCTTGAGGCAGTCAGTGCACAGACAGTCCTCCCGAACTAGATACAGACACCCCACTCTCTGGATGCGGTCCACCTCTGGAGACTGGGCTGGAGGGATGGGGTTGGCTTTGACGTTCAGCCTTTGCAGCTTTGGGAGGTTTTGGATGCACTTGGGCAGATGTGTGAGGAGGTTGTTGAAGAGCCCCAGCTCCTGCAGCTCTTTGAGAGCAGCCACAGGTGGAGGAAGAGTGTCGATGCGGTTCATTCCCAGGTTCAGGACCCGGAGGTTCCTCAGGAGCCCCAGCTCATGCGGCAGGCCAGCGCTGGTCAGATGGTTGTTGCACAGGTTGAGGCTGTAGAGGTTATGCAGACGGCCGATTGCCGCAGGAACCTGCTCCAGATGGTTGCTGTGCAGGTCCAGCGAGCGGAGGTTCACGAACTTGTCGATGGTGTCTGGGATCTTCTTGAGGAGGTTACGGCTGAGGTCCAGCTCCTCTACGTCGCAGAGCTTCAGGATGCACTTTGGGAATGTGGCGATGGCCATGTTACTGAGGTCGAGGCGACGCTTCCCATCTACGGTCACCTTCAGAGCGTTCTTGGCCATCTTGAGTGTGATTTTTCTACCGGATGGTTCATTAGATTTCTTCTTCCCCTTCACCATTGTGTCTATACACAAAGCAACATTGTTTATGTTTTTACCCTATTTATGAACAATACAATGCATCTCGACTTGGTCAAATTCTAAGGCAACAATGCATATGTCATTAGTGAAGAAATCAATCCAATAATGCACTGGCAGAGTCGTGAAATGGAAGATTTAATATAATAATCAGTAAAAATGTTCTAATTAAAATTTGACCACAATACTGTGTGTTAAAGGCACACCTGAAAAATCAATTAAATTTTTATTGAACATTGATAAAGCGACATATTTTGTGTGAAAAGTAAGCATAAAAACATTGTTTTTTTTTTTCAAATCGTATAAAAAATTAATAAAAATGTGTAATGTAAAAAGCTCACAGCATAGGGCAAAATTCCTTCAGTATTGGTACAAATATTAAATAGTAAAAAAAAAAAAAAAATAATAATAATAATTTTAAGACCATAATTATTTAATATGGCTTTACAGTAGTAACAATATGTTACAACGATAATATTTTATTATGGCCATTCCCTTATATGTTTAAAATAATATATATATTATTTTCATATATTAAAATATAGTGATTATCTCTAAAGTAGACAACCAAGTTTTAATAAATGATATTGACCATTTGAATCTAGTTATGCCAAAAAAAAAAAAAAAAAAAAAAAAAATAAAAACATTGGAAAATTCTGTCAAATGTTTATTTTTGACACCAATTATTGTGCCTTTACCTAAATACGATTCTTTTACATATTCTTCAGTTATTGGAAAAAACTATTGATTTAATTACCTTGAACGGAGCTGAAAATCTTTAACAAGACATTAATCTAAAAAAAGAACTACAAAACTAAATTAATTTAATAAAAAATACAACTGTTCATTGTAAGTTCATTTTAGCAAGAAAAAACTTGATTTTAAAACTGTATTATTAAATGTATGTACAAATGAATACATGCTTTGGAAGCATTTTGAATTGTACGATCATGTTAACTATTACCTATTGTAGTTAAATAATAAAAGCTTACTTTAAAGTATTATATTTGCAAATGCCAACAGCACAGTATTGTAACCTGAAGGTTGACTGTGCTTCCTAGAAATGAAGAACAAAACAAACACATTAAATACAAAACATGCTGCAGATCTGAAGCTTTTATAATTAGCAGTTTACAGTTTAAAATGAACAGCGCAACACACTAGTAAGTGCCTAAAAGCAGATATATGTGAAAATTGCGAGCATGAAGCAATGTGACGCTGTATTTAGTGAAGAGATGATGCTTTCTTACCTGCTGTGATTAGATCTGTATGTTTCAGAGCGGGTTTAGAGCTGAAGACAGTCCCCGAGAACTGGTTCTGTGTTCATATCATCCCAGGATCTGTCCGTGTGAATAATGTAGAAGCTTCTCAGAAAGCCTGTAAGTAAAAACCAGTGTGGTGAACTGCCTCCGAGTAGAGAGCACTGCTTGCTGCTGTGTGTGTTCAGGATGAAAGCGTGGCCCCGTGAGGACGGGTTTGTTTGGCTCTGTCTCCAGGCAACCGTTCGTTCTGCCTGCTGCTTTTATGGCTTTGTTATTGGCTCTCTGAGTGAGCAGCACAATTTACAGTGACTTGTTTTTTAATAGATGACACATTTGATATATTTATGCACAAATGTTTGCATGCATGTTACTGCAACACTATTTTGCAGCATTAATGTGGTTAACCTTTATCTTTTGTGATCAGCACCTGGCAGAGAGCTATGAGATGGATATAGTTTGGCTGAATGTGAACTATTCATGAAAGCAAGTTGGACTCAACTTTACACAATTATAAATAATAAGAGACTATTATTTTATTTTATTTTATTTTGTGTATTTATATATTTGATCATGTTGTTTTACTTTTAGTTTTGCCTTATTAAAAAAAAAAAAAAAAATATATATATATATATATATATATATATATATATATATATATATATATATATATATAGCTGTTCATTTATTATATTGTTTTGTTTAATTTTGTATTTTTTAGTTAATTTGTTTTTGTTTTACTTTTTTATATTACTTAGATTTTTTTATTATTATTATTATTTTAATTTTATTTTTGTCAATTTGAAAGCTTAACCCTTTCTATACTGATAATCAATGCCATTAAACTGTCTGTTTATTTTCACAGCATGACCTACATCTTACAGTAGGTGGAGAAAATAGTTTTTCTGTCAGATCAGTAGCAGGTCATACAAGGAATACGATATATATCTGACAGTAGTGAATCTCAACTAGATTTATTTTTGACCTGTTAAATTTAACATTTCACTTACAGTCACGCAATTTGCCATTGCATTTTAAGACCAGTAGAGGGCAGTGAACTGATTTGATGTTTAGTTACATGAAACATGATGCAGAAGTATTTTGAAAGCATGCTGCAAAAACCATGCAACATGCAGAACACTACTGCAAAAATAAATGCGGTTTCTTGTAGATCAATAAATAAATGTGAGCAATCAGGACATGCTTTTAAAGTCTTGTTCTGAAATGCAACTTTGCTTATTTTTCTTTAGTTCAATCTCAGACGAGTCATGAGTAAAGTTGGCTCATGCAGACATCTAGGAGAGTTATGTTTGAACCAGACAAAACACATGCAGGTGACGTGAGGTGAAGTGCCATTCATTCACAGTGAATACATGCACATGGGTTGTTATCTAGGTCATTTGGGTAAGGTGACGGCTGGACTGGATCGTTACGTATATCCCCTCATTTTGCTAAGCAGTACGTGTGTCATTCTGCTGAGTGGGATGTTCTTTTGTATCTTCATCCTAGTTAGGGTTTAAAATAATGGCTATGTTTGTCTGATGGAGATGTTGCTCCAAGAACAACAAAAAATGATGATCCAGCAACAAGAAATACTTGCCAGGGAAAGAGCTTCGTTAAGTGATATTTTGGCTAAAGTTGAATCTTCTTACAGATTTTAAGAGTGTTGTACAAGGATTGTTTTGGTGCGTCACTATATTAGTTTTAGTGCTTCTGTAGAATTTTCCCCTCATTATTGCATGTTTTTTTTATTATTATTTTGATTTGTTGCACTGAACATCCAGTAAAAATTCTATGAAATTTGTGTTAAATTTGTGCATGAAAAAAAAAATAAAAAAATAAAAAAATAATATATTTATATATATATATATATATATATATATATATATATATATATATATATATATATATATTAAAAAAATTGGATTTGTGTTACATTTGTGTATTACAAAAAAAAAAAAAAAAAAAAAAAAAACTAAATTGAAATTTTGTTTAATTTGTGCATTACACCGAAATAAAAATGATTCACGCACTCAGAAATTAAGTAATTTTCACAATATTATTTGGTGTTATTTTACTATATTTATTTTAGAATACCAAATTGTGCACTATAACACTGTTTTTGTGCTCTGTGTTGTTTCGGATGCTTTAGTGCATCTGTGACTAAATTAAACATTAATGCTCATCAGCAAATTGCTTGTGAGGGAAAGGTGATCTAAGGGCTGCTTGGATGTTTCAGAGTTTCCTCGCGCACGGCTGCTTCACACTTACACAGACACGCACGGATCTGCTTTCTGCTTCTGAGAAACCAAACATTCTGTCGCTTCTCCTGTTAGGGGCGCTCGGATGGGACACGGGAGGTTTGTGATGACTGGGAAATGAAGCGCGCTGGCAACAACTGATGAAGGCACAGAATAGAGAAAAGTTTCATGTTGGCACTTGCCTGGGAGTTGTTACGTCTTTGCAAAGTTCGCGGACTTCTCGGTCTGATATTTAAACCACGATGACCATCAGTCTGCCCAAAAGTGTTCGTAAACAGAGTCATATGCCAAATTTACTGTTAAAAACTCATGAACATTCAATACAAAACAAAGTAAAAGCCCATGTCTGCTTGAAAAGCAATGCAATTTTAAGTTCAAGTAAAAAATGTAATAACTCACCAGTATTTTCATGCCCAAGATCCCTGACCTTGGTTTTCATGAAAGACAAGTCAAGACAAGATCTATTGAATAACTGCTAGAAGAAGACAGCCTAGACTATGCTTCTAGTTTGAGGCGTTTTATGCAGTATTTTAATTATTGATGCATTTATGGCGTTATTTTACTGACAATTGGAGAGTGCACAGGACACAGTTTAATGTGCTTTCGTGCTACAATAATGCACTCTCGACATTTGTCAGTAAAGTAACGCCATATTGCATCAATCATTTTTTAATGGCAAATTCAGAATCTGTTTTTTTTTTTTCACAAGCAAAGTATCTGATTTCAATATACAGGTTGCCTTTTTTTTTGTTTGTTTGCTTTATAACAATCACACTGGTCTTAAACTAACATCTAATTGAAATTAGAAGCATTCACTGCATTTTAATTTATTTCATCATTAGAGAGTTTTGTTTAAAATATGAGCTATATTAATATATATATATTTAACACTTTGCTTTAGTGATCCTTTGAATTTTTCCAGGTATTTCCCATCACTACTTCTAGAACAGGAAGTAGAAAAGTTTCCTATTCTAAAAAACTATAACGCACTACTATAACACTAGTGTAAGAGTGACTAATTCATGTATGTGAATGATTTATTTGGAGAGGCTCTGTGTTGAAAGTTAGTAAACAGCTTGTAGTCTCTTTTGGTACAGATCAAACTATAATTTGTATTATTATCCAGTAAGCTTTCTAAAAGGAAAGTATGAAGGTGTGTTCTCTGGAAAACTGGCAAATGTAAGTTTGTTTGAATCAAGGATGTGGTTTTTAGTCCATGTGCAGGCCTCAGCTGACCTACTTCATAAATGTTTACCTGGAAGACATTCAAAGAATCAAAGAGAAGATACAGAAATAGTCATGAAAAAGAAACCTTTCTTTATGAGCTAGTTTAAACCATGTCTACTTTTAGTCTAATGTTTCACTGGCTTTGGTCTCCTCAGGCTTATTTTAGGTTTATTTAGGGCATGTTAAAGCAGCACAAGCTATGTTTTCTTTTCTCATTTGGAGAAATATTCAAGGTGACTCATGACTGTTACCAGTGATGGGAATAACGGCGTTATAAATAACGGCGTTACCAACGGCATTACTTTTTCCAGTAACGAGTAATCTAATTGATTACTCTTCTCATCTTAATAACGCCGTTACCGTTACTGCCAAAAAATGCGGCGCGTTACTATAACTGATGATGAAGCTGTTTTTTTTTTTTTCATCAGACCAACTAGATCTCTGAGCGAGAAGCAAATACTTTTTTTTACTGTTCTTCCTTGGTTAGTGGGCAGAGCACGAGACAAGCGCATAAATGCTGACGATTGGCTGAGGTAGAGTAAAATTTCATTGTAAGCCAATCAGAGGTAGAGTTGGGCGGGTTTTCGAAAGCACGCATAGTAGTGATGGGAATTCGGCTCTTTTGACTCAGCTCACTGAAAAGAGCCGGCTCTTTGGCTCACAAACGGCTCTTTAAATGACTTTGACTATAATATTTCAATTTTTATTACATAATTATTTAATTTCTATAGGCTAAATTTGAAAAAATAGAGTTGGCTCTTCAGATATGCGAGCCAGCTCCCGAAGTTCAACTAAAAAAGCCGGCTCTTAGAGTCGGCTCATTCGCGAATCGCGAACGACTCATCAAAAGCTCATTCGCGAACGAGTCGATCCATCATCACTAACGCTCATTCGCGAACGACCCATCATCGGACAGGACAGGACACACAATGAACAACACAAGCCAGTCAGTCAACGAGAGACAGGTATGGCGACGAGCCCAAATAATCCAAAAGTAGCCTTCTCTAAATGGAAGTATATACATTACTTTTTCCTTCAAGAAATTAAAGAAACAATAAAAGGAAATATCAAAAGTTCCCAAAAATCTATCGTGTTATTTGCATTGATCCACTATATAAACATAATATATACATACATGCCATTTGATTGGAGGCTAGTCTCACTTTGTCCCACAGCAACTTTTTTTTTTTAGATGTGTGTACAATGTTTCATGTTTCTGTTAATAATGTATTGTATTAAGTGTCCATTTCATTATAATATTCAGATTTATCATAAATAATTGAACATGCACATGTATTTTAAGTTCCTTTAAAGAGGGGTAGAGGTGGGGTCACGTTTGAGCATTTAAAATGTAATTTTACTTGAAAGTAACGCAATAGTTACTTTCTTAAGTAACTAGTTACTTTAAAAATTTGTAACTGAGTTACTAATTTAGTTACTTTTTGGAAGAAGTAACTGGTAACTGTAACTAATTACTTTTTAAAAGTAACTTGCCCAACACTGACTGTTACAGATTTCAACAAACTCTTGTAGTGGTTTTTCTTAGTGCTGCTTTAACACACACACCTATGTAAATTTTGGCGCTCTAGTGGTTAATAAACAGAACTGCACGCGTCCCAAAACATTCAAACGCAGCTACCATCCTTTTGGGAGTCAATAAAGGGATATCAGCAATACAAAATTAATACCCAAGGCTCTTGATGATATATTGAGGACTTATGAAGTGAAATGACCGTTCTGTTCAAGAAACTGAACATTATTTACAACATAATCCAGAACCCCGGGAAAATGGGCAAGTCTGATTCTTTTTCCGCGAACTGGTTCACTCGGACACCTCGTTTCAATAAACTGGCTCAAAGAACTGACTCAGGATCAGAAACGCCGCTATTTTGTCTCTTTCCATCGGAGTTTTGATTGAGTATCTTGTAGAGCTGTGCTCCTTGAACTGCAAACTGTTTCAGACTGTTCAGTTTGATTTGGATCGCGACTTTACTAAAAAGAACCGACTCAAATGAACGATTCGTTCGTAAACCGGACATCACTCCGGATCGTTTGGCTAAAACTCTGGATTACAGGTAATAATGTTGCAAATAAGATTCTGTTTCTCACACAAACAGATCGTTTAGCTTCACAACACCTCAATATATCCATGGATATTCATTTTTTGTTGCCTGATATGCTTTTTGACTCTCAATAAATTGCCAGTTTACATTGGTTTACATTTTATGAATGGGTTCAGCCAAGTATCTTCTTCTACTGTCCTACTGAAGAAAAAGTCACATCTATGGTCTAACAGAGACTAAATTAACACCACATTTTAATTTCCGGGTGGCAATTGACAGGCAAATTACATTAGATTAGATTCAACTTTATTGTCATTGCACATGTGGGCACAAGGCAACGAAATACAGAATGAAATATTACATAAATATTACAGTTGACAAACAGTACACAGTAAAAGCAGTCAGGTTTAGTCACGTTCTTTCACATCAAAATGTTTAATTAAGAGTACAATTATAAAACAGAAGAGAAAAAAGTATGTTTTTGGCATTTGTTGAGCATAGAGTCTCTGTACGTCATTCACAGATGGTTCTTGTTAGTGGTGAAGGCGGTGGGCTCTCGGTACCCTTTACATTTCACAGTTAAAGAACTTTCTTACACACGGAAAGTCTGTGATAGTGTCAAAAACCCTTTAAGTGAGAGATTGTATCTTATTTATTCCTATAAGAGGCAGACAGACACTGTAAGGTCAGATCTGTGGTGCCTGCATGTCTGTTCCAGATATGGAAACGCCCTAATATTTCATTAGCTTTCCATAATTGAATCCAAAACGTTCTTCCATTAAAACAAGTCATAACATTCAAACAAACAGGCTTGAGCAATTCATCAGATTTAAAGGAATTTTCCAGGTTCCTGAGCTTCTGTGGCCTGCTTTCCTTTATCACAGAAATGATTCAGTCTCGTGGAAACAAACAAACATAAATCACAATAACATACTGTACACTGCAGAAAAATCATTTTCTTAGCATTTTTGTCTCGTTTTCCAGTACAGATATCTAAAAGTTGTTAAATCAACAAATAACTGTAAACTAAGCAAGTTAATCCTTAAAAACAAGAAAAATATCAGTCAATGTGGTCAAAAAAACAACAAAAAAACAACAACTCTGGTTTCCACTTTTTGAATTCAGTTTATTTTTCTGATCCCATTGGCAGATACTTTTTCTTGTTTTAAACTTAAACTTAATGTTCACACATTACTCAGAAAATAAGACTACTGTTATATCTTCATTTTGCTTAGGTTGTAAGAATGTTTAGATATTATTAGTAGTAAATGAGACAAAAATGCTGAGTAAGCAAGTAATTGTGCACTGGAACAAATGTTACTATACTGTTTCAAAATCCACAACATTTACATTATATTTAACAGTTTTACATGTTAACTTGAGCCTAGTGTGTTAAAATCACTTATTAGCTTATCTATTCAAAGTTATATGAACTTTTTGTTTACAATAAAGTACAAAGCATTTAAACTCAATAATCTGAGCAGAAAAACAGCTAGATTAACATAAAGGGATGAGATGTAACTATTCACAAACTACTGTTAAATGGGAAAACACTTGGTGTTGGTAATGAATAAATAAATGCATCCATCTAGAAAAGTAGACCCATCACTAAACGGATGGTTTACACAACTTTACAGCTCAAATAATGCAGAATAATTAATACAAGCTTAAACACATCAAGCGCAGACCACAGAAGCTGTTCATAGAGATTTGTGTTGAACCCATAACAGTCCTGGGAATATTTTTGTAATTTTATTTTTTTGAAAATATGTTTGTGCAAAATGTCCTCATATAAATTTTTAGTTTATTAACAGATGCAACTTGTGGCAAATTCAAATGGATATTTTTTTGTTGGTGTTTACCTTTAGATAATCTTTTGCAAAAGTTGTTTCTTGAGACTGCTGTATTTACGTGCCTTTTAGTTACAGTTTTTGGTCAGAATACAGAATAATTAGCTGTGTATTTATTTTATTTTTTTTGTCACAGATAAAATGTCAACATAGAAAGTAAAGAATATACTGTATATACATATACAATATGTACAGATTACTTAAGGCTGCATGTATAAAACATCAGAAAAAAGGTGACAAATAAAATCAGTATTGTGTTATTATAAATAAAGTTTTCTGCAAGAACATGTAATGCTACACCGGCTTGACCTCAAAGAGTATCTGAGCGTACACCGTCCCTGTGTTTGCAGTTTTGGCTTCAGGCAGGGGCTTCATCAGTTCTAGCTCAGCGTATGTTAGACTCTCCTCTGCAATTTTGGGCTGTCGGTTCGGGACAACAGTAGAGTTACAGCTCACATAAAACTATTAAATACAACAACTGGCAGTTCTGGAGGACAAATAACAAATTAATGTGTACTTCTTTCAAGTAACTTACCAAAACCACTTTTCTGGGTTGAGGTTTTAAAAGCTTCGGCTTTCGCATTTTGTCTGCAATAGGGGCTGAGATGGAATATGTTGGTTATTAAACTACTTCAGAAATAAGGTCTAGTGACATAGAGTGTAAAGGTCATTTTGGGAATGTTACTCTACCTTTAGCTGGTATCTCTGGTGGCAGGTCTGGTTGCTCCACACTTTTATTTTTCTTGTACTTTCTCATCTTCTTGGGAAGAGCCGGAGAGAGACTAACGACACTAGTGACCGTCTCGCCTGAACTGGACACACATGAACATGCTTTCAGTTTGTGAAGAAGGTTATCCTTCTCATTTTACAGTTATCATTTTTCATGTTTTCTCACCTGTTCTGTGGGCTCTTGACCAAATTATAGTTTTCTATCAAAAAGGGGCAAATGAAAAAATGTTGATGAGCAAACTTTATAATGAAGATCATTAGAAGCGCATCATTAACATACACATTCAAGGAATAGTTCATCCAAAAATGAAAACACACACGATGTTGATGAACTGATTTGGAGAAATGTAGCATTGCATCAGTGTTTCATCAATGGATGCTCTGCAGTGAATGGGAGCCATCAGAATGAGAGTCAAAACAGCTGATAAAAACATCACAATAATCCACACCCCTCCATTGCATCAATGCACGTCTTGCGAAGCCAAACACGTTTGTAAGAAACAAACCAGCATTAAGATGTTTTTAACTAAAATACAAGTCCATAATCCTTAACAACACTTCCTCCAGTGAAAAGGTCAATATCCTGTTGTTCTCTCAAATCAAAATACACTCAAATATTTGTTAAGAAATGTTGCTTGATCTGTGCAGATTTCTCTCCTGATTCAGAACAGACGTCATATTTTTGTTTAATAATGGATTTGTTACTTACAGATATGCTGCTTTAACTTTTCAAGACAGTAACTGATGTACTGGTGTGATGTGGCTTCAGAATCTGGACGTTCAACTGAGACTGACTTGCTCTCAGTCGTTGAAGCCCTAAGTCTGGAAAGATCGGAATCCAAATCTTCAATACTTATCTTGCTTGATCTGTCCGCTGCTTTTGACACGGTTAACCACCAGATCCTTCTGTCAAACCTACTGACAAAGGGCATTTCAGGAACCACACTTCAATGGTTTGAGCCTTACCTATCAGATAGGTCTTTTAAAGTATCTTGGAGAGTGAGGTGTCCAAGTTGCAACATCTAACTACTGGGGTGCCTCAGGGCTCTGTTCTTGGACCACTTCTCTTCTCTGTCTACATGACATCTTTAGGTTCTGTCATTCAGAAACATGGCTTTTCATACCACTGCTATGCTGATGACACTCAACTCTACCTTTCATTCCATCCTAATGATCCGACGGTAGCTACTCACATCTCAGCTTGTCTTACAGATATTTCTTCCTCGATGATGGACCATCACCTTCAACTCAACCTTGCCAAGACAGAACTGCTTGTGATTCCAGCAAACCCATCGCTTCATCACAATTTCACCATCAAGTTGGTCACATCAACCATAACTCCTTCAAAAACAGCTAGAAGCCTTGGAGTTATGATTGATGATCAGCTGACTTTCTCAGACCACATTGCTAAAACTGTCAGATCCTGCATATTTGCTTTATTCAACATCAAGAAGATCAAGCCCTTTCTTTCGGATCATGCTTCACAACTCCTTGTTCAGTCTCTTGTTATGTCCAGGCTGGACTATTGCAATGCTCTCTTGGCAGGTCTCCCAGCCAATTCTATCAAACCTTTACAATTAATCCAGAACGTGGCAGCAAGATAAATTTTTAATGAGCCGAAAAAGAATGCACGTCACACCTCTGTTTATCAATTTGCACTGGCTTCCAATAGCTGCTCGCATAAAATTCAAGGCATTGATGTTTGCCTACAAAACTACCACTGGCTCTGAACCCATTTACCTAAATTTGTTACTTCAGACTATGTGCCCTCTAGAAGCTTGCGTTCTGTAAGTGAACGTCGCTTGATTGTGCCATCCCAAAGAAGCACAAAGTCACTTTTACAGACTTTTAAATTAAATGTTCCCTCCTGGTGGAATGACCTTCCCAACTCAATCCGAGGAATCCATCTTCAAGAATCGGCTTAAAACTCATCTCTTCCATCTTTATTTCACCCTCTAACATTAGAAATCACTATTTTAATTCTATTCTTAAAAAAAGGTGTATGTATATATATATATAATTAGCTTTCTAATCTTTTTGTATTCTACCTGTTTTCTTTCACTTATTATACAATTAACAAAAGCATAAAAAAGACCTTTATTCTCTGTTTTCTTTTTATTTATTTTCTTTTTCTATTATTTAAAAGCCTTGTGTGTTGCATTAAGGTAATGGAGAGTTTTTATTGCATTTATATATCACTGCTCTTTTGTTGATTTTAGTTGCTTCCATTGTTCTCATTTGTAAGTCATTTTGGATAAAAGTGTCTGCTAAATGACTAAATGTAAGTGTGGATTACTTGTGGATTATTGTGATGTTTTTATCATCTGTTTGGACTCTCATTCTGACGGCACCCATTCACTGCAATGCATCCATTGATGAGACACTGATGCAATGCTACATTTCTCCAAATCTGATGAAGATACAAACTCATCTACATCTTGGATGACCTGAGAGTCAGGACAATTTCCGAAAATTTTCATTTTTGCGTAAACTATTAGTTGAATTGTTATCAGAACATTTTATATCACCAGCAGCACGAATCATACCTTTTAATCGTCTCTTCCTCTGCAGATACTGACAGCTCAAAGCTATAGTGAACATGCACATGCACAAGAGCCCAACACAACACACCAGCACAGCACACAGATACACATCTGAAACACAAGAAAAATACTCTTAATGAAACTGAAATACATAAATACTGCATGTTCATTCTAAATAATCTTGCTATATTGATTATCCATATCCTGAAAAAAAATGAAAATTATAAAAGGATTTAAAAAAATGTCACCTAAAATTCAAATTCTGTCATCATTTTCTAATTTTGTCTTTCACTTTCACTCTTTCTCTACCCCCATCCCCCCCCCCCAACCAATCTTCTCCAATATAAAAAAGTTTGATGTCAATACATACACATTGGAACCAATGACATTAAATGGCACTGATTTCAAACCTTACTCTTACTTGAGCATATCAAATTAAAATTGGCAAATAAACAAAAATTCGGTAACACTTTAGAGTAATGGACCTTGGTCATTAATAGGTTACTGATTACCTTAGTCCTAAATTTGCTACTGTATGTATTATCTATTAGGTAAGGTTATTACATTTTAGTTACTAGTAGAAATTTTATACTATTGGTAATTAGTAATGCATTTTTGACCCTGTCCACAATAAAAAAGACAATTGCTAATACCTCAGATATGTTAATGTTGTGATTAGTAATTAATTAGTCATTCTTAATGGTTTAATAGTTCTTAATTAAACTTATTATTGATTAACTAATAATGGGCTGTCCAAAATTTGCTATTTCTTTCTGATAAGTTAATCATGATTCCATATTAGCTAATAGTGGTAGCTGAAGTGTTATTGTAGTGCTACTCATTAGTCCTATATTATTTCTTTTTTTGTCAGACCATTATTCTACAGTTAAAAATAATTTAATAAATGTTTTTTTTTATATTATTATTATTATTATTATTTTCCCACACAAAACTATTGTAATTACTTCAGAAGTTTAGTGCACAAGTCATATGGACCACTTATGGTGCATTAAGGAATCCTGTAATTCCTTCCATTTCTCTTATTAGACTATTCACTGCTTCTGAAATGTGTTTGGTAACACATTTTTGTTGGTGCAGCTGTGGCTTACCTTCAAACAGACTCCACAGTTCCTCCTTTGGTTTGCTGGCTCTGAGAACATGGACTGCGTGAGGAAGAAGAGAGAATTGCACACTCATCACTGTGGCTCCAGACCCTCGTAATTACATGGCACATGCGGTTAAATCAAGTAAATTGCAGGGGCAGTAGTGTGTGGGATGACAGCAGTGAGGCTTTCCCTCTCTCTGGATATGGCCCTGGCTAACACCCACTGTGATGCCCTGAAATACACATAACCACAGCAGCTGACGACAGTAAGGCTAGCTGGCCCAACAAACACAGCCACCTCGGCTACTGAGGAAGTTTAACTGCCTATCTGGGTGTGCAACAGACCACTAAAGAGCAAATTTGACCTAAATGTTGAATTTATTCAGTTTGTTCAATCAGAAGTGTAAGAGTAAGTTAAGCAATAAAACAGGAAAGAAAAGATTTATTGTTTACTAAACAGCTGAATGTGAATCTGGCAACATTCTATTATATTGGTTGTTGTACATTGTACAATGAAATGTCAAGTGGGTTCACTAAAAGATTAACGCTCTATTGTGTTTGAAAATAACGTAACACCTATATTAAACCCAACCCTAAACCTATCTGAGAGTTTTAACGTCTAAATGCATTAAAAATGCAAAAAAAATATATATATATTTGCTGAAACCACCATGCCACTTTATCTTGCTGCTACAAGTCTTTGAGCTCTTTTTATTGTGACTCGGGTTTCACTGGACTACAAGTGAAATGCTGTACCGGGTGCGCTACTGAATGAGTTTGCCATGTAAGAAAAGCCAAATATGTGGAGCTGGTTATGTGATGCACGTATCGAAATGTATTTATGTGGTGTTTTACTGTAACAAGTGTTCATTTCAGCTGGAAACTTCTGTGAATTGTATGTATAGGTACACTTTTGGAGTTCTGCAAAAATGTAGGCAGAGGAACATTTTCAAGTTCTGTTTGTAATATCATTAAGCTTGGCAATATTTCCTATACAACGAGTATAAATTTATTTTCATTTAATTGTTGGACCTTTTAAGATTTTATTAATGGAATAAGAGAAAAGAGAAAGGGGATATTATTGGGGATAGGGAATCGTCTGATTTGCTAACCACAATAGCAGGTTGACTAGCTTATTGGAGTCATTAGTTATTGTCTTATTTATAATCTGTTAGAATGTAGAACATATATATACGCCATTTCCAGTTGTCTGTGCGTTCTTAGTAACATAACTGTAAATGTCTTCTGCTTTTTCTGCTTGCACATGGATTACTGTTTATTTCTCTATTCATGGCTCCTTCAAAAATGTGCTTATTTTCGGAGCTCTTGCTCATGCCTGACCAAACTGGGGAAGGACAAAAGCTCTTTTGAGTCACATGGCTCAAAAAAAGAGCCAGATACAAAGTCTTCAGTGGTTTACTGAGGGCTTCTGTCACTGAACAGGATGCCAAAAGTCATTTGTTGAGGACCTCACAGATGCATGAATAGAGATGCATGTTTCAATAGAGCAGCTGCATCAATTGACATATTAATGATTTCACTGCACCACCACAGTGCATTCAGCTACGAAAAGAAGTAGTTAATGTATGGAAATGTATACAAAGTAGGGAATTTAAAGTGAACAAGATTTTTTTCTTTCTTTGCAATATGAATGATCACACTCTGTGAAAAATGGCCTCAACAAAATGGGCAACCACAGAGGCAGCCTTCAATAAAAGCTTTTTTTGATTTGCAGCACTTTCTTACAAGACAAGAGTCATACAAAACATCTCCCTATAGCATTGTCAATCCCACAAACATGGCCACTGTTTGGTTCTTTCTCTGTGCTACTGTGTGTTTAAATCTGCACCACATCCTCCCTCACATGGCAGAGATGCTCAACGGTTCTCCTTACAAACACTGTCAGTGGAAAATGTGATCATGTTTTAGGGAAAGACAATTTTGAGCTTTGTGGTATGGCTTGATTTTGATATTACTTTACTTATCTCATTGGTTGGATAACCTACTGTAAAACGAGGAGCACACATTCTTATCTAAACTGAGATTTTTATTTAGTTATGTTTATGCATCAATTTGAGTATTTAATAATTTCCTACTAAGTAATTAGTAACAGTAAGGTCTAGTAATTAGTTTAGCCAGTTGAAGTCTAGGATATCTGTGCATACAGTAGTGGATACCTTATGGCTTTTCTTCCACCTTTTTCAATTAAACCTAATTTTTAAGTAAACATGAAATCAAATGGCTCCTGTTTACTGTATTAATGCACTTTCTAGGTCTTATCATATGCTGCAAATGACTTTTCTTTTGCAGCTGACGTCATGAATCTCTCTTACTTTTCAATATCTCTGCTTGACTCTTTTCTTATCAGTTTTCCCAATCATGATGGATAAAATATCCTGATTCACTCACCAAATTATGGCAGTAACAGTGTTTCATGTTGACTTGAAAGTGGATTTTTGGGGTTATCAAGAACAAACTCTATCATACACTTAAAGAAAGAACTTCTGTTACACTACAGTAGGGTTGGGGTTGTTGAATAGGAAATAGAGAGTTTGAATGGCACTTACTACATGACTCCACTCTTACCAGTTGCTTTTAGTTTGCTATTTTATCTTGCTTCTACAAGTCTTTGAGCTCGTTTGCTGTGACCCGCGATTTACATCACATGTGCAGTGCTATACCAGGTGCACTACCGAGCAAGTTTACCAAGTCAGAAATGGCAAATATATTGATCTGATAATATCAGTTTATTCGTTTACAAATGATGAACTATGGTGAAATCATTTTGAGGACTTATTGTGCCAGGAACCACACAAATAATGTTTTTAATAATTAGTAATATGCACCGTTATTATAATTTGTATAAAAAGGAATGCGAGTTGTTTACATTTAACTGCCACCAGTGTTCATTTAAGCTTGAACGGGTAGTGAATTGTATTTATAGGAAAGCTTGCATATTTTACAAAAATATAGATAAAGGCACATTTTTCCTATGAGCATATATTGGATTTGCTACTTGCTATTGCTTGTTGTTGGTCGATTTGACAAACATTTGTTTACAAGATGAGTCCATCAAGAGTAGTTTTGCTAGGAATTACCTACAGTAGGGTTTTATTGCATTAGGGTTTTATTCTAGTTTTATTGTAGATTTGAAACCCCCAACACCCATTCTGACCATCTCTCTACACAAACGTTAACACCTCCTGCAATCCCCCTCTACACACCTCCTGCTCTTCAAATCTGTGAATATGATGTGCGTCAGGTCTTCAGGAAGAACAAAAGAAGAAAAGCAACAGGCCCAGATGGTGTTACACCAGCCTGTCTGAAAACCTGTGCTGACCAGCTGGCCCCCATCTTTTCACAGATCTTCAGCAGATCCCTGGAGTTGTGTGAAGTGCCTTCCTGCTTCAAACGCTCCACCATAATCCCCATTCCAAAGAAACCCAAGATAACAGGACTTAACGACTACAGACCTGTGGCTCTAACGTCTGTCGTCATGAAGTCGTTTGAAAAACTGGTTCTGACTAATCTGAAGGACATCACTGGACCCTTACTGGACCCCCTGCAGTTTTCTTACCAAGCAAACCAGTCCGTGGATGATGCAATCAACATGGGATTGCACTTCATCCTGCAGCTTCTAGACAAAACAAGGACTTGTTTGAGGATCCTGTTTGTGGACTTTAGTTTGGTTTTCAACACCATCATCCCAACAGCCCTTCAGACCAAACTGACCCAGCTCTCTGTTCCTAGCTCTAGCTGTCAGTGGATCACCAGCTTTCTGACAGATAGGCAATAGTTCGTGAGACTGGGGAAATTCATGTCAAACAGCTGCTCCACCAACACTGGTGTCCCTCAGGGATGTGTTCTCTCCCCACTGTTCTTCTCACTGTACACCAACGACTGCACCTCTAAAGACCCTTCTGTCAAGCTCCTGAAGTTTGCAGACGACACTACAGTCTCATCCAGGACAGAGATGAGTCTGCTTACAGACAAGAGGTTGAGCAGCTGGCTGTCTGGTGCAGTCTTAACAACCTGGAGCTAAACACCCTCAAAACAGTGGAGATGATCGTGGACTTCAGGAGAAACCCCCCTGCACTTTCCCCACTCACCATCATGAACAGCACTGTGACTGCAGTGGAGTCATTCAGATTCCTGGGAACCACCATCTCTCAGGACCTGAAGTGGGACATTCACATTGACTCCATTGTGAAAAAGGCCCAGCAAAGGTTGTACTTCCTTCGCCAGCTGAGGAAGTTTAACTTGCCACAGGAGCTGCTGAGACAGTTCTACTCAGCCGTCATTGAGTCTGTCCTGTGTACATCAATAATGGTCTGGTTTGGCTCAGCTACAAAATCAGACATCAGAAGACTACAGGGAACTGTTCGGACTGCTGAAAGGATTATTGGTGCTCCCCTGCCCACCTTTCCAGAACTGTATACATCCAGAGTGAGGAAAAGGGCTCAGGATCCCTCACATTCAAGTTACCCCATTTTTTAACTTTTGCCATCTGGCCAGCACTTCAGAGCCGCAAATACAAGAACAGTCAGGCACAAGAACAGTTTCTTCCCTCAGGCAATCTACCTCATGAACAGTTAAATGTTTCCCACTTATGCAATAAAAATGTGCAATATCCTTATATTTATTTGTTACCCCTCCATCCTAGTACATCCCTCATCTAACTCAATCCTATTGCATTATCCTTTATAGCACAACTGTTTATAAACTTATTTATTTGCAAGTGTTTTTTTTTTTTTTTTTTGTCTGTGTGTTGTTGTCTCTGTTTACTGGAAGCTTATGTCACTAAAACAAATTCCTTGTATGCGCAAACGTACTTGGCAATAAAGCTCTTTCTGATTCTGATTTCTGATTCTAAAGGAAAAGACTGTACATTTCAAGTGTTTTGCTAAATGTGACATTTTGTAGATGTTTGCGACTCATATGAAGCAGGTCTCAAAGTTAACACACATGGACTTAAAGCCACAAACATCCCATTTTGATTTGGTGATGTCTTTAAGTAGGCCAGGAGACGCCCACCCACAGTGAACGCTGGCGCCCCTTTTTTGGGAAGCTCTGATCTACTGGAGTCTCTGACACCGTTTTTCTCTTTCTGCTTTGCTGTAAACCTCTTCTTACATATGAGTTTATTTTGTCTTGGATCCAGAGAGCGACAGTCTCTCCATCCTCTGTGCCACTCACGTGTCTGTCTGTCTGTCTGTTCAGTAAGTTAGTAAAGGAAAACTGCACTCTGCAGCCAGTGTCAATAGCGTTTGGCTGTCGCAGTGCCAGAGTTCACTTTGTTTTCAACTCAATTCCGACTGCAGAAGACAGATATATAGCGCATAAATATTAGATCACATTTCCATATGCTTTTAATGGAAAGTCTAACACGTACAACGCTGAAGGAGTTTCTCGACATCTGTTGCTTATGTGGTGAGGATTTTGTCAGATGTTTCAAACCTCGAGACAATTTAAGAGTGTAGATGAGAGAAACGTTTAACAGACAGTCTCTAACAACCATGGTCAGAAATTAGATTTTCCATATTCCATTATTGCTTTTTAATGCATTATAAAATCAAGATTTCATATTGGTTATGTAAATAGCATGAAAAAAACGAAACAGTTTTTCAAATTAGCATAAAATCATATGCAGAAAGCGAGCAAAGAATGTTCCCCGTTACTGAAACATTCAATAACTCAACACTCAAATCTTTTAACTCTGAAACTGGCAAAAAGCAACAGAGCACAGAATTTACATTATCACTGAATATAGTCTAGCTCTCAGCACACACAGAGTTTAAACACTCTCAGACAACTCACATTATAATCACTGACACTGTGAAACGAATCTCTAACTTCGTCCATACATCTGCATTTCGTGGTTTATGATAAAAAAATAGAGCAGAATTCTCATACACTGAAAAAAAACTCTTGCATTTCAGCGATGACTCATCTGAGCGCTACTGTTTGGCCGTTGCATTCATGAACTCAGAATAGTGTGTGATTGGTTATAATGCACAATGCTTATTTGTTTATTTTGGTTGCATTTTTGCCCCCAAAAGAGGTTAATTTCCAACCATGTACACAACTGCATATGGACAAACCTCTGAGCTGCGTGGAGGCCGAGCTGTTGGTCGAAGCTTTCCATCGCTCCTGATGCTTCTTGAACTCCTGGACCCTGCAGCTGTAAAGACCCCTGTCCTGTCTGCTGATGTTCACGATGAGGAGGTTGTATATCTTGCCCTGTTTCACCACTGTCAGTTTGATTTTGGGCTCGCAGAAGCTCTTGGTGTAGTTTCCGTAGAACTTGGCTCTCCTCATGTTCACCCGTGCCACCAGCAGCTCCTCTCCTCCTGACTCCGGCTGAAACATCCAGCGCACCACAGGCAGACTCGCTGACCGCCGCCGCTGGGTCACCTGACAGGACAGGGTGATGTTTTCCCCCTCGGCCACCACAGTGAACGGAGAAGGTGTGACTGTGACATTGATAGCTGAGCACACATCTGTAGTCAGAATATATGAAGCAAATAAAGCTTTTATCCACAGAGCAATGCAACATTTAAAGGAATAACACCCCCCCCCCAAAAAAAAAACAAATTGTATTCATGAGTTAATTCAAGGGAACAGATTTGGATAAATTGATGGACTGGAGTGGTGTGGAAACTTGTGGAATATTCAGATGTTTTTATCAGCTGTTTGGACTCTTATTCTGACGGCACCCATTCACTGCAGAGCATTCATTGGTGAGCCAGTGATGCAATGCTACATTTCCCAAAATTTGAAGAAGAAAAAAGCTCATCTACATCTTGGATGGACCGAGGATGAGTAAATTTTTGGGTGAACTGTTCCTAAATATCTACAATATTCAAGAAAAATGAATTCTAACTGGATAAATTTTTTTATTAAACACAAGTTATTTTTTATTCAGTGTTTCAGCTGTGTAAGCTGTTTTTGCAGATGTTAAAGAGAACTGTAAAGCAATGCTTTCTGGGAATTAAAAGTGAGAGTCTTTCCAGACCCTCTTGCTGCTCCTTAATGAGAGTTTTTGATGACAGATCATCTGGAGAACATTACTTTGGTGGATCTCAAACAGATGTCCCTACAAATTGTGTAAATTATAATACATGTATTATAGAGATATTTTGAAGTAGCAAATCATCATATTAGAATGATTTCTGAAGATCATGTGACACTAAAGACTGGAGGAATGATGCTGAATATTCAACTTTAATCACTGGAATAAATTACATTTTAAAGTATATTACAACAGAAATCAGTTATTTGAATTGCTGTTTATATTGTATTTATTTTTGATAACATTTTATAAAATATATAAATAAAATATTTACAAAAAATATACAGGTGCATCTCAAAAAATAAGAAAATCATGGAACAGGTCTTTATTGTTTTGTAATGTAATTAAACAAAGCAAACTTTCTTATATTCAAGATTCATTGCACACAAACTTAAATACTTCAAAAGTTATTTATTTATTTATTATTATTCTAATGGTTATGACTTGCAGCTTAGAAAAAAAAAAAAACAGAATCTCCAAAAATTTGAGTATTTCATTTTGAGCTTGATTATTTTCATTAATTTTGAGTATAAATACTGGGTACCTTTTGGGCTAGAACATGCAACCACAATTATGGGAAAGACTACCGACTTGACAGATGTCCAGAAGACGATCATCAACACCCTCCACAAGGAGGGGAAGCCACAGAAGGTCATTGCTGAAAGGGCTGGCTGTTCTCAGAGTGCTGTATCAAGTTATATTCATCGAAAGTTGACTTGAAGGAAAAAGTGTGGTAAGAAAAGGTGCACAAGCAACAGGGATGACCACAGCCTTGGGAAGATGGTCATGAAAAGCAGATTCAAGAACTTGGGACAGCTTCACAAGGAGTGGACTGAAGCTGGAGAGTCATCAAGAGTGCAAGAGTGCATCAAGAGTCACCAAAATCAGAACTCATTAAGAAAAGAGCCACATCTGTCACATTCCTAGAAGCCACTCCTGAACCAGAAAAAAAAAAAAAAAACATCAGAAGCACTTCACCTGGGGTAAGGAGAAAAAGAACTAAACTGTTGCCTAGTGGTCTAAAGTCCTCTTTTCAGATGAAAGTAAATTCAGCATTTCATTTGGAAATCAAAGTCTGGAGTAAGACTGGAGAAGCACAGAATAGAAAGTCCACTGTGAAGTTTCTGAAGTCAGTGATGATTTGGGGAGCCCTGACATCTTCTGGTTTTGCTCCATTGTGTTTTATCAAGTCCAGGAGATTTCGTAGCACTTTATGCTTCCATCTGCTGACAAGCTTTATGGAGATGCTGATTTCATTTTGCAGCAGGACTTTAGCACCTGCCTACATTGCAAAAACCACTTCCAAGTGGGTAATGAAGCATTAATTCATGCAAAAAGAGCCCCAACCAAGTAATGAGTGCAAAATTAAACCTGCTTTGGAGATGATAAGTCATAACCACCACCAAAAAAAAAAAAATTAAAAAAAAAAAAACTCTTTAAATATTTCAGTTTGTGTGCAATGAATCTAGAATATAAAAAAGTTAGCTTTTTTAATGCAATTAAAAAAAAATAAAGCACTTTTCCATGATATTCTAATTTTTTGAGATGCACCGTGTGTACATTTGAACGCTTATTTATTAAATCAAATGTGTTGTTATGAATAAATGGATGTTTATTTAAATATGAAGAAATAAAGCCTGAATCTAATAAAAATTTATGTATATAAATAAATAAAATGTATGTATATAAGATGTAAAATCCAATTCCACAAAATCTGTCACAATTAAACATCAATTAGCTGTAAGCATTTTTAAAGGAACACAACCACCTGGTGTGTCATTTCTTTCTGCGAGGATGCCGTGGTGTTTATAAACTCAAAGTGACCATATGTTTATAAATACAGACAGAAACAGGATTTAAGTCATGAATTGAGGATATTTAAAGGATATATAACTTATTAGCCATAGAGGAAAAGTGAATTGCCAGGAAAAAAAGACAAACGTTTGAAACAGAAATATAATTTGCATTGAGGCACTGTGCATATATCTGCTTGACTGAATGAACATAAAACTGAAAATCACAAAAAGTAACACATGCATTAAAAACGTCACTGACGTGCAACACCTAGACTGAGATTTTCCAGCTACACTAAATAACATCACAGTTGAAATTAAATTCAGACAGATTACACTTACTTCCTAAGAGGAGGTTAGTCAGGAGAGCTGTTAGCACCGCGGAGATCTTCATTCTCCAGTCTGATGGGCTCCATGCAACTCCGGTTCAATCTCTTCACAAAAACTGAATTCCTCTACTCTTTCTCTCTCTCTCTCTCTCTCTCTCTCCTTCTCCTCTGTGTAACCCGATACAGGACGCTCTGTTTTTACTTACTCTAAACCCTCTCTCCTCCCCCTTTGTATAGGACTACACACTACACATCAGAAGGCTGAAATGTTTTTTTTTTTGTCCGGTCTAGTTGAAGACTATCAGTTATAAACTAGGTTTATTGCCACTGATGAAGCACTTCCTGGCATCTTGTGTGCTTACATGCAGTTAAATACAATGGAAAGGTACTTTCTTGACTGATCTGGACAACACACAGACACAGCAAAAGTTTCAAAATTATATATATGTATATATCTTAAGATGTGTTGCAGTTGTAGAAATGTTCTTATTTACCCAGGAATTCTCAGAAATGTGTTGGTATTGTATATTTGGTCTGTTTCTTGTCCGTTAATAGGTTCACTCAGTGGGTTATAGATGATCTGGTTTCAAGGCCCAGCGGAAGTGAATGTACTTGTTTACAGTATTCTGCTTGTTGAGACCGACAGCCGACTGTTTTTTAGCTGATGTAGTGGAAACAGATGTGGAAAGGACCGACTGCCCTCATCTGGATAAAGTGTGATGTTGCATTATATAGAAGGAGTCCATATTGAAATCCTGAGATTCCAAATAATAATAATAATAATAATAATATAAAAAATAAATACATAAGTTTTAGGATTTATAAACAAAGGAGAATATATATATATATATATATATATATATATATATATATATATATATAATAAAACTTAGACAGATAAATACAGATTATATCGTATATGCATCATATTATAAATTCAGAGTAAAGTTAAGGCAGATAGCTCACATTTATGGTGAAAAATTACATTTATGTGTGTTTCTGATACTGTAGATAAAGCATGAGAAAGATGCATTTTAATAAGACCAATGACTATGTGGACTTAAATTTTATAGTCTGTTTTGTCGATTTAAGAAATATACAGTCATATTTAATGACATAGAAATGTAGATTTAATTGTCCCACACAACAGATGATGAATGAAGGAAAACATGCATGATTAAAGACAACAAATGGGTTTTAAATGAAAAGACAAGCTGGTTTAAATCTTTTATGCTCTTGATAAAAACTGTATATTTCTATGTTAAAATTAATAAATGTATAGCTCTGAGTACAGTATATATATTTTACATTAAAGCAGGTGTGGCTCCAAAAAAGCACAAAATGACCTCATGAAGGCACAGCAAATTGCTGATTTTACAATTATTTGTTTTATAGGCCTAAACTGGTTACAATTTAATACATACAACTGTATTAAATTGTCATAGAATGACAAAGGACTGTATTAATTCATCCTCAGAAGATATTTCATTCCCTCCTGCTCTCCACGTCAATGATCCTTAAAAACACAGGTCATCATTTTATGAGATTCACATGCAAATCAAACTTTTGTAACTATATAGACTATAATATAACGATTATAGTGATATGGGAAATTGTAATTTGCATACAAAATGTTCTTACCGTGCAGATGCTCTTCTTAGTGATGTGTCTTAGTGAAAAATATCCAAGTGTTAAAATTAATAAAGATTTTGTTTGATTTGATTAAATCTAAGGTTGTTCATTTTTTTTTTAAATCAGATGAGAATACTTACCTGATAGTTCACTATCATGCACCTGCTTTTTGATGATGTAAATTTTGATTAGCAGAAAGCAGATGGAAAAGAAAAGGCCAATTCCTGCTCCTATGACGGCATATTTGATTTCTGAGGCTCGAGAAAGAAACATGATATTATTATGACAGCGTTCAGATCTGAATGGGTTTTGTATGGTTTGGACTATATGTGTTTTACCCGGTTCATCGCTGGAAGAGTCTTGTGCCTTTACATGCATCGCCAACAAACAATCTGTAAGATATAATCAAGTATACTTATTCAGAATTCATCAGATTACTAATGCTGCCTTGAAGTAATCTGCTAAAAAGATTATAATAGTGTATGCAATATTTCCATTGCACAAACACAGCGCAAACTCTCTTTAAAAATAACAGTCAGGATTTACTAAAGACGTGCAGTTAGAAATTAGGATTGAAAAGGCCTTTTCTAAACTTTCTGACCTTATTGCATATTCATTTGTAAAAGTTTATTTTTCAGATGCAAAATTTATGGGAGGAGAGTATTTAAATGATTAATGCAATGTGATTTACTAAGGTTTGCGTTGGTTTACTGGTATTGGCACCATTATTAATCGCTCAGAAAAGCACGTCTTATGTTGTAACTAGATATCATGCATCGTTGGCCGTTATGATCCAGCTGTGTCTGTGTTCTTTATGTTGCGCATTCTCAGTAAATCACGCAGAGAACTAGAATTTTGATGCTAATTTGAAGCTAGTTTAGTAAATCTGATTTAACATTTTTACTGTCTGCTTTGTTTTTATTTTCTTTTGTCATATAGGCCTGCTTTTAGCTTCACAGCATGTCATTATTTAGTTAAATCAGGTCTCTGATCAGGGTCCTCGCTTACAGTCGAGATCTGAACAAGAGGAAGTCAGATTTTATCTGCAAACACTTCCTCTTGTCAACACATTACAGCATACAAACCTGAAAACTCTCACAAATGCTAATAAGTCTCATTGACTCAGTATGGTTCAGTGGGTGAAAGATCCTACACGGACATACTTTGGACTTGGTTTTTTCTAACAGTTTTTCTATTACTGATATTCAGTTTTTTTGTTTGTTTTTTGTTTTGGTCTCAGATCATATGCTTGAATTATTTTCTATGCCTTTTTTCTTACTTCCCACTTTTGTGATGACTTCACAAACACCTTTGATGAGGCGTGCTTGTCTCTGTCCTTGGAGACATCTTTACCTGACTTGGATACTGGCCGCTCAGAGCTTTCGAATACCACTGCTCCTCTCAAACCTACTGTAAGAAGGCAAATCCTAAAACTGAACCATGGCTCAATGAGAACCTCCACTCTCTGAGGCAAGCTTGTAGAAGAGCTGAACAATGGACAAACTGCAAACTTTATGTGAAAGGGTTAAATACTATTTTGCTACTTTTCAGAAAGCAGTGAAGTCCGCGAAATCAAAGTATTTTTCTAATTTAATTGCAAATAATCATCATAGTTCTAAAGCCTTATTTTTTTTATTCAATTTTAAATCCAACTGTGAATCCCTCAGTATCATTATGTGAAGGTCTCTCAAGGTTTTTCTCAGTTGCAACCACATGATAATGTTTCACCTGAATTTTGCTGCTCTTCAGCCATATTTGTAATACTTTTTGACCCACAGCAAATCTTCCGTTTATTACTAAAGCACTGGAGAAAACGTTGTTTAATCAGCTACAGTCTTTCCTTAGTGCAAACAATATTTTTGCATCTTTCCAGTCTGGTTTTAAAGGGGTCATATGATGCGATAAAAATTTTTCCTTTCTCTTTGGAGTGTTACAAGCTCTTGGTGCATAAAGAAGATCTGTAAAGTTGCAAAGTCTCAAATCCAAAGAGATATTCTTTATAGAAGTTAAAAGTTAAGTCAACTACGTCCTCCGATAAGGGCTCATTCATACTCCCCCACATGTCTATGCCACGATGTGGAAAGATTTGCATAACACCGCCCAAATGTTCACGCAAAGAAAGAAGGCAGTACTTTTATTCTCGCTGTTGCTAAGAGTCTGTTATCCTAAATCTGTTAGACTTAACCTTGGCTTGATAAACTTTCCTGTGGAGTGCCGCAGGGTTCTGTTCTCACACCCATTCTTTTTTCTTTGTATTTACTTGTAACATTTCACTGTTATGCAGATGATGCCCAAATTTCTCTACCTTTGAAATGAAATAAACATGCTGCTCTGGAATCTCTTTCTACATGCCTGGATGAGGTGAAAATGTGGTTCTCTCCAAAATTTTTTAGTTTTGAATGAATCAAAAACCGAGGTTATAGTCTTTGGCCCTAGTGAAAATTCAGGCAGCAAAAGTATCATTCTGGAATACCTTGCTCCTTTAACTTATTCCTGTATTAAGAACCTAGGTGTCTTCTGGGATCAGTCTTAAATTTGATTAACAAATGATTGCGGTTATTAGTTCCTGTTTTTTTTTTCACTTTCTGTCCAAAGTAAAATCTTTTCTATTTGTGAAAACTTCAGAGATTGATATCCATGCATTCATTACATCTCGTTTGGACTACTTCAACTCTCTCTATCTTGACATTTCTACATCTTCCATCACTCGACTCAAATTAGTATAACACAGCTTCTAAATTCCTCAAAGGACAACTTAAATTTGATCACGTTAAAGAATTTTGCAATTGTTGCATTGTTTACCTGTGAATCTAGGAATAGAGTTCAAAATTCTTCCCTGTGTTTGAAAATCTATAAATACTATGGCACTGAGCTAACTATCTGATTAACTTTATCCATACAATCCAACACGAAATCTGAGGTCTGGTGATCAAAGACTTCTCTTTGTCCCCAGATCAGATTAAAGCATAAAGGGGAAAGAGCCTTTGATGTGAAACAGCCTTCCAGCCTATATCAGATTGCTACAGTCTTTAACTGTTTTTAAATCATCTCTTAAAACCTATTTCTTTTCTTTGGCTTTTAATTCATTGTGAGTTTATGGTATGATTCTGTGGGTTGCCATGTGTTTGTTTGTTCAGCACTTTGGTCAGCCAACCTTGCTGTTTTCAAATGTGCTTTATAAATAAAACAAACTTGAAACTGGAAACACATCAGGTTTGTTTGTCCACACCTTCATCTGTAACCGATACTTACATGTTTAAGTCATACACTTTATTAAATCTAAATTAAAGACCCATCTCTCATACATATAACATACAATCACATTTCTATAACTCATATTTGTTAAATTATTGTTAGGCTGCATTAATTAAGTCAACACTTGTCTGCCCCCCCAGACTGACCCAGGTTTGTCCCAAGGATTTATCTCCTTTTCTGTCACCGAAACATTATTAAATACCAATGAAAATCCATAAATTATGAAAATGACATACCTATGGTGAAGATAAAGCAGAAGGCTGAGCGGTGTCTTGCATGTTCAGACATTCTTGAAGCTTTTCATGTCTGTCTCTAGCATTTGTTTGTTTTGTGCAAACGTGCTGAAGTTCTGTTTTCAAAGATTTAACCATTTCCTGTACATTAACCAAATGATTTCTAGATAAGATGAGCTGATGAACGTGTGCAGCTCTTCAGTGTCATTTACATTAGGGGTCCATTGTTGCTAAAAGGCAGCAGGAAGGTGAATTTTAAAGCATAATGCAAGATTTGTTCATATTTATGGCCATTAAACATCACTCTTTGTGTTAGTTATTAGGTTCATTTGTGGTTAAAATGCTCCACCCGACCACCAGTTAGTGTTTTGAGCCATACACACTTTGCATGCATGAGATCTATTGCAACAATTTGTTTTGAAACGAGAGCTCAGTAACATGGATATGCGATATCAGAACATTTGTGTTATTGCATGCATGACTAGACCAATGAATCACACAGACCTGACCACAACACACCTTTGGGGTCTTCAAGATTTAGAAAATAACACTTTTATTAAACAGAAGGCATTCAATTGTGACAGTAAATGCATTTGCAATGTTCCAAAAGATTCCCACTTCAAATAAATGCTGTTCTTTTGAAAAGTGAAAAGCAAAGAATCTTGAAAATAAAAATGTATCACAGTTTCCACAAAGCAGCAAAAACGGTTTTCAACTGTTTATAATCAGAAATGTTTCTTGAACACCAAATCAGCATATTAGAATGATTTCTGAAGGATCAAATGTGACATTGAAGATTGAAGTAATGTTGCTGAAAATGTAGCTTCACATTACAGGAATAAATAACATTTTACAATATATCATAATAGAATACTTTTCATTCTAAATTGCAATAATATTTCACTATATATTACTGTTTTCAACCAAATAAATGCAGCCTTGATGAGCAGAAGAGACTTCTTTCAAAAACATAAAAAATTGTACGGTGTGTACAATTCATTTCTATGTAAAATTGACCTAGAAATGAAAATTGTCATCATTAGCTTCACGTTGTTATGTAGGGCTTGTGATGTGAGAGCATTTGTGCTGTTGCATGCAAGCCAAGATCTGACCACAACACGGCTGCTCAAAAAGTCATGTTATCGATCAAAGAGCTGTTATCATGTTGCTCTATCTGAGCCTTCAGAATCAATAGTTTCTATATGAATATTCTAGATTAAATGTCTGGCTTCCATCAACAGGTTCTTGTTACGCAGTCAAAGGTCACAATTTCAGAGGGTTTTGCTGGAAGGAATGCAGACTCTCTCTACAAGATGGTCAGCAGTGCATGTCTACTTCAGACAAGCGCTAACAGGTTGGCATAACTAAAGTGAAGGATTAATGGAGCATTCAGAAACCGAGAAACATGCCACCTCGCCTGACAGTTTTGGCTTGGTTTTGTGTCGATAAACTACAAACAGAGTTTGACCATAGCAACTTCGGGTCAAGGACTGAGGCTTGTGTGCGTCCAGCTGTTGCCTTCAAATGGAAAGAAGTGTCAGATTCTCTGAGCTTCGTGTGGTCTGTCTTCACATTCATACAGAGAAATATTACTTTTTCTCTGGCCCAAAATGAATTTAATAGAATTACTAGGTATTACAGTTCGAGTGGCTGATTTGTTAATTTGTGGTCTGATCATCAAATGGGTCTTAGCACTGGTATTAGCGATATGCTTCATGGAGGGTTATTGCATAACTGCTATTCCTATCACTTCTAAACACTGATAGCTTTACAGGCTGATTATATATATGGGAGGTTCATACAAAGTGCATTGCTATGTTAAATAACATTTAAGGTTTAAATTAGCAACATTTATTGTCAAGTTGTTCCCTTGTCAGTGCCTTAAAGTTACATCTCTACTTAAAGCTCAAAATAACGCCAACTCTCTGTTTGACTATACAATGTTTTGCAATGTTTAAGTTCCTACAGGCTTGTTGGTTTAAGAGGATAAAATAGCCATTGATAATGTGATCTAAATGTCTAAAAGTTGAAAATCAAAGAAAATGAAGATTATAGAAGTATGTTTTACGAGTAAATACAATATCATGTTTCATTCAGTGTGTTACTAATTCTTTGTAAAATTTATTAATAACTTCTATAATAAGTGTTTCCCCGCCATGATTTCAATATGCTGTATTTATATAGATGTTTACTGAATTTTTACTGCATGGAAATACAACATTTTTGTTTTACAGATTTCTAGTGGAGAAATGACAGTATAGTGAAGTGGCTTAGTAGTGAACCTCATAGCTAAACAGATGTGCTAAACATGATTTTCCATCCCGCTGCCATTGCTTAACTTCAGCAGAACAGGTCTTTGTGTATATTTAGTCCTGAAGATCTCCTGAAGCAGGAGACTTTATGTTTGCATCACAGAACTGGCGTATGGCTGTGTGATATGTTTTCGTCTCCTGGTGATTTGTTGACATCTTGATGTCTCAACTGAAGTCTGCCTCGACTCCAGATATTTTTCATGACAGCATTGGGGCTTTGCACATGGCCGTGTCAAATGAAATGTGTCTGTTGCAATGAGTCAATGTTGCACTTTAATTGCTTTGTGATCTTTGAGTTCTGAGAAATGTTTATCTCTTTCAACATGAATCCTCTGGGGTCTTGGGGCCCTTGAGAAATTTCGACATGCATTTGTGCTTTTGTCAGTATCTTAAAAAATCTTAATGACTATAGTGTTTTTTTGAGAAAATAACCTTTAAAGGGGGGGGGGGGGGTGTGAAATGCTATTTCATACTGAGTTTTTTACACTGTTTAAGAGTTGGATTCCCATGCTAAACATGGACAAAGTTTCAAAAATTAAGTTGTACATTTGAAGGAGTATTTCTGTTCCCAAAATACTCCTTCCGGTTTGTCACAAGTTTCGGAAAGTTTTTTCGCACTGATCAGAGCGAGAGCATCGCGAAATGTCACAAAAGAAGTGTGTTTTTGGTTGCCAGGGCAAGACAACCCTGCACAGATTACCAAAAAAAAAAACAGCATTAAGGGACCAGTGGATGGAGTTTATTTTTACAGTCAAACACTTTATTTTTAAGTGTTTTTGTTTGTTCCCTGCATTTTGAAGATCCAGTTTGACGCCGGATTTGCGTATCGTTTATTTCTTAAGGATAATGCAGTCCCAACGAAAAAGGGTCACGATCGGTGAGTAAAACTGCTTCAAATATCTCTGCCTCCTTGTTAGTGCGTCCCCTCCCCTCCCGGAGACCCGTGTTCGAGCCCCGCTCGGAGCGAGTCGTTGCTGCTGCTGCTCTCGTTCAGTTTCAGCCTCTGGATCATAAATATACGCTGAATCTGACTGTAAGCCATGGTTTGTTTTGGATGTTTTTTTCCTCACGGCAATGTCACAGCTTCCAAACGCTCTCAACGCAAAAGCCTACTGGCGCTCATGATTCTTTAGCTCCGCCCACACGTCACGTCTCCAGCCGGTCGTGTTTTTCCGGGAAAAATTGGTACAGACTATTTTTCTCTTATGAATATAATAAAACTAAAGACTTTTTGGAGTTATGAAGGATGCAGTACTACTCTATAGGTACTCAAGATTAACAGGATATGGAGTGAAAACGAGCATTTCACCCCCCCTTTAAGTTGTAAGTATAATATATATATATATATACTTTTCAAGTAAGATTTGAAAGATTTTGAAAGAAATTAACACTTTTGTACAACAAGGATGCATTAAATTGATCAAATGTGACAAATGTTGTTACTATTTCGAATAAATGCTGTTCTTTTGAACTTTTTATTCATCCAAGAATCCTGAAAAAAAAAATATTTTTAAGAAAATTATTATATTAAATTGGAATATTTCACAATATTTTACAGTATTTTTGATCAAATAAATTCAGACTTGGTGAGTAAAATCATTAAATGACCTTACCAAGCCCAAACTTTTGGACGGTAATGATCGTTAAAATTGTATTTATAATTCTGTCATCATTACCCTTATGTTGCTACTGTATGTTATTCTCTTCCATACAATAAAAGTGAATGGGGGATAATAACCTATCAAGTAAAGAAGTACCATAAATGCATCATATAAGGTGACCTGTGCACTACAGTATGTAAGGAACAGAGTCAAAGATTTGTCCATCGCTTAAAATCTTCCTAAATGCTGTGGCCTCCATTCACTTCCATTATATGTAAAAGAGAAGCTCGGACATTCTGGTTTAATATCTTCTTTTGATTTCTACGGAAAGACTTGCATGTAAATAAATGCTGTTAGATTTTACATTTTTGGGTGAAGTTTTTCTTTAAGCATTATACATAACGTAGCATTTATATGGCATTGCATTTATATCCGTTGTCTCCCTTGAATCCAGCATGGCAGTCAATACACAACAGTAACCTGAGCATGTCAGCGTGGTCAGCAGGGCGTTCTGTGGGCAGCGGGTGCATGTTGAGGCCAGCACATCAGACATGCTAGTATTTATTGGCATGCTTGATCCTCAAACAATCTCCAGTGCAATAAATGATAGCTTTACTGCTGGCCCATGTGTGGACATCCAACACCTCAAATAGATCACACTCCTCTCCGCTGCCACCCCGGATGGCCCTTGAAAGCCACAGGGTCCAGTTTTCCTATTATAGCCTTGCCTGCTTGCTCCAGAATAAGAGGTTGAGTGGACATGAGAGCTTTTGGAAACGGTGAGACTGGGTTGCTAAGGATAGAGACTCGTCTGCCCTCTCCTTGTGACCTTCCTCCCCTCCAGGAGCTGATGGTAAAAGAGAAACGCATTGGTAAAAACTGCTGACACAGAGTCTTTAGGGAGGGACTTTCCCCAAACGACCACATGCATCATGTACAGGAATAACATACAGTTTGTGGACAAAACATAAGTGACTGTATGCATGTGTCTGAGCTGATGGAGCATTCTTCTTTTCACTCGTTTTTGTTGATATCTCGATTTTGTTTAGTCTGTCTCCTCATTCTGAAAAAGGTTTCTTCAATTGACTTAAAAAGAGCAATGGTTTCATATCATAGCACACATATTTAGACATACAAAACAAACAAATGAACAAATAAAATCTTGACAGAAAAAAGAAAATAACTGCATTACTAAGAATTAAAGGTCAAGGTCACCCTATAATTAATGTGCTGCACTTTCCTTCCTCCTTCTTTGACTTTTCCTTCTGTGGAGCACAAAACTCATAAAGAATATCCTTTCATTATTCACTGGTAACAAGATTTGATTGATTCATTTTGTTATTAGTCTTAGAACCAGATTAATGAACGATTTATTTAGACCTGCTATGAACTGGATCAGCTTTATATTCACTGATATTTTACTGGATTTGTTTTAATGTGCTTGTTGTTGTTGTGATGCTGTTTTAAATGCCCACTCACACCAATAATGATAACTATAATGAGAAACATATTAGCACCCACACCAGTGACCAATCATGTTCTGTTTATTTTAAGCACAAGCTGCAGTTATGTCATCTGTTTCTTTAAATATTCAGTGGATTCTGATTGGCTGTCAGTTCTTTTATCATACACCAGCTGGAGAATGTCACACTGAAAGTGATTCCAACAGTATTGTTCCTCGGTGTTGTTATGATTATAGTTGTGTAGTGGACATCTTAGACAATTAGAATGATTATAACAACTTTTTAGATAATTCTTTGTCCTTGGTGTGAACAGTCTTTTACTTTCAAAACTTGAGAGATATTGCTTTGAAAAGCACTATCAATATTCTTGAGACTCTGTCCAGAACAGTGGAGGAACAGGTGTTGATTTGACATGTGACAGATAAGCTGAGATACGAAAGGTGTGCCGGAAAGAAAGGCAGGCTATTACTGTATGAAATACAAATAGAGCCACTTAAATAACTCTCTATCATACTGTGTAGGTGTGAAGAACATCATATAAATACAGAAGCCAAATAAATACAAATGCATAATGAAGCATTAAGACAGAGAGGCCATGTTAGGATGGATTTTGCATTTTTTTTTTTTCATACAAAAATCCAGGTTAAAAATCCAGGCATGCTTTCTCTAACCAGGAACTCCCAATATCTGATTTGTCAATTAAGACGATTGTTAAAAAGCCTAAGCATGTATGTTTTCGTCTTTCAGTCTGAGCGGCTTGAGGCAGAAGTACTAGAAAGACACAAGCAGGATCTGCTTCACAACTGTGGGCAGTCTGTCCTGGTAACCAGACTCCATCAGCCACTCATTCTAGTTTGGTGACACTACTGTGGGGTGATGCAAGCTGCTATATTGGTCTCCCCTGTTTGTGAGACAAATGACTCCTACTTGCCCCAGCCACCGTACAACAACAACATCCCATGTGTGCTAATGTGAAACATAGTCTCTGTAGGATTGGAGAGTTACAGACAGCTACGGCACTCAAGCTGCTGGTACCAAAATAGCAGATGACCATCTCTATTTCATCTGTTGCCCACTCGACACCAAAGATTCGCTTAGATATTTGCTCTCGCTGACTCTTTCCTGTGTTACAGCTCTGGCCTTGCTGACAACTGTTTTGGTGTGGTGTGTTCAGTGCCTTCTCCTTCAGTCTTTTCAAGCGCTTTCTTGAACATGGATTTCTACCATGAGCTTCAGTTTGTGTGTAAAAAAGAGCATGTTGTTGTATGGAGTAACAAAAAAATCGGACTTCTGTGAAATTTACCTGTAAGGATTCACCAGCGTCAATTTCGTATTATAAAACTTTGTTTTTAATTTTTGAATAATGGATTTGGCCATGGATGAACTACATAACCTCGAAAAAAGGTAAGGAATAAACTTTGACAGGCTATTAACCTGTTACTGTCAAATTAATGTGGTTCAACACATGTGCTTACTTTCCTGACAAAACCTCTGTTTGAAATTGTCTTAGTGTAAATGATATTGTCCTTTTAATAATACCACGTTAAGATCAGATTTTCATAATTTTATGATGAACAGCCTGTTATTTTGAAGAACTTTCCTTGAGGTTAGTTAAGGTTTTATCTCTGAACTGTAGATCTTCATTTCACTTAAATGAAATAACAGATGTGGGGAAAGTCCCCTTACTGCAAGTTGATATGGAATTATGGGTGGTGGAAAAATGTTGCGCTGTCCAATGTTGTGCCGTCTTGGCCATGTAATGCATGATTTAAATGCTCACAAATATATCTTGAGATTTGTCCTTGGTTAGCATTTGAGCTCTCTGAGTTACACAAAAATGTATAAAAATGCCATATTGTAGTCTGAAACCTGCACTTTTAAGGGACATTCCCATTCTATGATGTAATAAGTGCTGGTTAATGCATTCAGGTCAGAAGATAAATATGGGTTAATGAGTTATTCCCGGATCAACCACACAGTGCAGCAGCTGCAATGAAACAACTGAATGATGACTAATTTGTGTGTCTTTGTAGTGCAAATATTGCTGACAAAAAGGTTGTGTAGCTTCTTTGAAATGGTTCAGTAAGTTGACATTTTTGGTTTAGAAGTATTCAGTTTTATAAAGCAGATTTGTTGAACAGGACACACGTCAATAGTCTGAATATCTTGAAAATCCATTTGTTTTGCCAAATGATTTAGGGTTATGCAGGTGGCCTGTGTGTGTGAAAGGGCAGAGAGACATCTGACTTCTTCTAAAAATAGTTGGTGTTTGGCATGGTGTAGTTGTCTTTACTGTACATAGTCACAGACTGGATTACCAGCCACCTCTAAAGTTAAAGCAATAAACGTGTTTTATGTTTTACATATTGTAAAAGTTGTATATTTTTTGACTGCCATTGGGTAGCACTGATACATTTTCTGTCAATTTTGCAGGGAAATCACAATGTAATCTCCAGTATGTGGTGTTGACAATGCAAGAAGTGTCAAACCAGGTCAGTTATGCGTCAGACTGAAGGAACTGGGAAAACGCATTCATCATGAGCAACCAAGAGAAGCGCCAAAGGACAAGCATGCAGCACCTCCGCTATCTCGATAGCTTTATGGATGAAATAGACCGTGAGGTCATGAGCCTGACGGACAGAGCTTTCAAGAGTCTGTGCATTGGAGATGAAGCAGTCTACAATGACTCAGAGTTTTCCCCCTCTTCAGTCAGCTGCCACAAGCCAGTGGTGGAGGACATCTTCAAAAAGACTCAGGAGAGCTCATTTTCTGCAGCCAAAAAAATTAACTCTTACCCCCTTAATGGAGCGAAGGATCTGTTGAGCAGATCAAATAAATCATCCAAAGACGTGTCGCTTTTTGCAGTGTTTGCAGCCAAAAATAATGGCGAGAGCACCAAGATGACAAATGGTGATTCATGGGACAAATCTGCTCTACTCAGCATCCAAAGAGAGCTCTCAGAGTTTTCTTCAGATTATCACAGTTTAACAGTGGAACATCTTTACCAAGCCAAGAATCATCACAAATCAGATGAAAAAGGGTCTGCCAAGAAATCAAGTAAGGATGCATTGATTCCCTCTGGAAAATCCTCTAAAAGTAAACAAAGCAAAAACAACAAACTGAGAAAACTGAATTGCATTAACTTTTTCCTCCACAGCGAACTCAGCCCATTTTTGTCTTGGAGGGAATTTAATAAATTCTCCATGGGGCAGGAGCACATTTCGGAAATTATGTTAAGTAATAGACCACCTGAGTGGTATGATTCACCTCTTTACAAAGAATTAACTGCAGCACATGGACACTATAATTTAAGCGTTCCCCCATCAGTGGAAAAAGAAGCTGAAAAGTGTCCTAAACAAAGTGAGACTCCTCGACTTGCACCAAAACCACAATTTGCACAAAATCCAGCACCCCCCAAACCAGAGAAAGAGTCTGAGCTCATCCAGCGCAATATTCCTACAAAGGCTCCTCCACCAACTGCTGAACAGAGATGTAATTCAGAAAGGCCAGAAGCTTGCGTTCCCTGGCGAAAAAACCGCAGTAGAGCAAAAAGTGTTGCACCTATGGGGCATTCTGTTAATTCACCGGCCTGTGAAAGGACAAACAGTGGAGAAGGGAGTGCACAGGCATTTAAAAAAGAAGAGGACCAAACCTCAGCTAGTTCAACTCCTTTCAGTATTTCACAGCTGTTGACACCAGTAATACCTTCCAGACATGGGACAGGAACCTCAGAGATACAGCAAACTGTGTTCTCACCCACTGCCCTGGACGTCCCACCACTCCCCGAGAGAGAACTGCATCCCTCACCTGAGATTAAGAGAGAGGGGTACAAATCCATAGCATCAAGCTTGTTGTTCAATCTCAAGGACAACAGAAAACGGGTTAAGACCATGTACAGTCCACCTAAGTTTAAAGGTTTGGATGTGAAAAATCAAAGTAAAGAGTCTCCCCAGCCTGAACCATCAAAAGATATGCTTGAGATACCAGAGATTTCAGGAGCTAAAACAATTTCACCTGCTCGTCACAAAGCCATTATCTCCCCAATGAGTCCCTTGTTGGAAACTGGAGACACTCAAACTGGTTCTCCTGCAAACGGTGGAATGCCAGATGACTATTTGGCACTGAGTCTGCTTCAATCTGGAAAATCTAAATCAAACAGGAGTCCTGCAACTAACAAGGCAACATACCCATCATTACAACTTTACCGAAAAGCTAGTCCTGAAGAGATTAGAGCAAATGCTCATACTGTGGTTGACAACAGCTCTCAGGTTGTCACAGACAAATCCAGCAAAGATCATGACACAAACCATAACTATCCAAGTAAACTGTTTAAAGGTGTAGAGTCAATGCTAAGTGCCAAAAAGCCCACTTTAGGTTTAAATAGCGAAAGGACTCACAAATCTGGAAAAAGCCCAAGTGTAAGTTTAACAAAACCAGAAGAACAAGCCATTAGTGAAGGTACAAATCTAATTGAGGATATGCTGAAAACCAGAGGAACAGTAAGTGCACATAAAAGCCCTGTTAAAGAAAAAGAACCCAACATAAAGGAAGCAGGAACAAAGCATGTCTTTTCTGCACGACAGAACAACTACATTAAAAGTCAGAGATTTGTAAGCACAGATAATGATAATGACCATGATTATAATAGTTCTAATGTAGAAAAAGGGCTGATGCCTATAAAGGATAAAAAGTATAATGACAAGTGTTCCAGGAATTCCAAAAATACAAAAACAAAAGAGATAAGGCAAGAGAAGCATAAAGCAGGAATCCATACAAATCAAGGACTAGTTCAAACAATAGTGGATGAGCCACTATTGAAAGAATATGTTAATGTTAAGGGACAGGCTACGACATCTAAAGAACAGAGCAGTACTACATCAGATAATGGTGTGGAAACTCAAAGAGAGCAAAAAGTAAAAGACAAAACTTTCGCAATGAAAGGAAACTCTTCTGCAAAGAAAGCACTATTTTCATCAATGGAAACGGTGCCAAATAAGACAACTGCACCCTTAAAGATAGAGAATGTTGTCATAGATAAGTACGACTTGGCCCAAATGGCTTTAGAGGAAGTAATTGCTGAACGAGAGCAAAGACAGTTGAAAAACAAGACAGGTGCTTTACACATTGATAGAAAAATACCTGGTTGTGAAAAAACTCAAGATGGTCATGAGTTACCCACCAGTGGAGAGGATCGACTACCTAGTGCATTTATGCCGAATGAAAGGGGGACAAGTACAAAAGATAAAAGAGGTCAGAGTTCTCTATCTGCATTCAAAACAAATCGGCAGACTATGCAAATCAAGTCAGAAGACATGGCCAAACATGGTGAAAGTCATGTGCCTGAGGTAAAATTAGCCAGGCCCTGCAAACAGGAAGCATCTAATGGGCAGTGCCAGATTGCAGAACCTATAAAATATAATGAGAGAGACAGATTGTACCTAGACCATCAAGAAAGCAACACAAATAATATCAGCAAGGGTGATCAAAAGTGCCAAGAGTTGATGAATACAAATATAAGTCATGCAAACAAATGCACAAAAAGGGGTGATACTTTGGAAAATAGAGATATTCGTAGTGTGAGACAGTATGAGGATGAGTTGGATGTTGAACATAAGGGTAGTTCCTATAAACCTGAGATACCCCCAAGAAGAGGGAGAAGTAATTCTCAGAGTATTGACAGATTCAGTGAAAAGACTGAAGGTAATTTAGACTTTAAAAGAGAAGGTGACACTACAGTCAAAACAGAGGAAATGGGGAGTAGGGAAGTTAGCAAAGTTCAGTCCAGTCAATCTAAAAATCGAGGCCCAGTGAGAGGAAATGTATCGGCTCTGAAAGAGAAATATGACAAGGAAAGTAAGGTTAACCGCAGGGATGTTCAGAAAGATCTGCCTGTTGAAGGTGCATGTTTTAAAAAGTATATGGAAGAGGGACCCAATGAAGAGGCTCCAAAAGATAAAATGAAACATATAATTATTCCACCAAAACTCACAGTCAGTGATGCTGAAAGTGGGACTTATTCAATTATCTACACGGAGATGGGTTCAGGGAGTGAAAGAATGTCTAACAGCTCTTCAAAAGAATTGGAAAGAGGTGAGGAACATTCTAGTTCACAGAGGAAACACAGTGTCACCCAAGATATCCAAAAGGCTATGCATGATCTCACAAACAACAGGAATGATGAAATGCAAGACAAGGTAAATATGAATGAGAAGAAAGTGGATGCGGTAAGTCCGAGGTCTGAGTTGGGAGACAAGCAGAACAAATCCAGAGGTCCAAAAGTCTATGTGAAAGACTTCTTAAGTGGACTTCTTGGACTTTCAAGCTCAGAAAGGGTCAAAACTGTAGATGAACATGAGGTGGAGCTCTCTGAAACATTGTCCTCAGAGTCTTTCAAACCTGAGGAAGTCAGAAAGGACAGTATCAAAGTATATGATATCCTTGGACAGTCTCTGTCTGCATTAAATGGCAAACGGACACATCACAGTAGTCACTCATCAAACTCAAGTGAAGTCTCTCTATTACATGAACCTGAGCAGGGGTTACAATCAGAAGAGTTGGTAAGGAAAGCAGAAGTCTGCAACATGACAGAAAAAGTAGATGAAAAGTCGAAGGAGATTTTCCAGAAACCATCAATAGACTCCTGCTCTTTAAGCAACAATGAAAGTGAGTCAGATGTCTCTGACAGGGTAATTTCTCCACCGAGTGATGTGGACAAAAGGGGATGGGTGCACAGCTTGATTGAGTCATCTAGAAACTTAACACAAATTTCACATGGTCATACTTCCTCCAAGGATCAAGAAGAAAACTACTCAAACGGATCAGAGAGAGAAGAGCAAGATCTGGATCTCCTCAGCGATCATTCTCAAGTTAAGATATCAGTCCAGAGCCCCCCACCAAAACAACCAGCAATGCAGTATTTGTCCATTCCAGCAACTCACCTGGGCATAGTCAAGGACGGAAATCTGTCAGCTGGAAGTGCATCTGTGTCTGAGGAGGAACGATGCTCTGCTGTAAGCACTTTATCTGAGGGAATGGATGGCTATGAAACAAACAGCCAGGATATGATGAAGGAGAACATCTCTAGTACTGCCCCTACAGAGGTTGCGAAGGGGTTGAAGGCAACCTCCGAGAGATCTGGTTCAGCTTGCAGTGGAAACGACAGTCAGGAGGGACCGAACAAGCCGCCTGTTGTACCTCCAAAAACCGAAAAGGCTCTACTCCGAGCCATGAAGCTCACAACACGGAGGATACAAAAAGCTGAAGCTAAAAGCAAATCTGAGCGTAAATGCAGAAGTGACAAAAGTGTCAGTCACAAGGCTGAGAGGAGGCACCACAGCACTGATAAATCACACGAAAGATCAGAACACAGGTCTCTCAGCAGTGACAGAAGCGGCAGTAAAAAAAGTGAACACCCTGATGACACATCTGAGTCCAAAACTCTAAGAAGCGAGAAGCATGCTGGACACCAAAGTGGTCACAAGAGCCAAAGCACAGAAGAGAATGATCACAGTAAAAAAATCCCTTGTGCAATGAAAGGCAAAGACAGACAAACCAGTCAAACTGGTGATCCAAAGACCCATCACAGTGAAAAACAACTAGAAGTCACATCAAACCACAGGGATCATTTGGAGAATGGCAAAATAAGTAATAACAGTGACCGACAGGGGCGAAGCAATGAGAAACTCTTGCCCAAGAAACTGGAACATAGGACTCAAAGTCTTGATAGATTTTTAAGGGATAAACAGAAAAACATGTCGAGTAGCACTAGGAAAGCTGGTGGTGAAGTTAATTCTGAGATTTTAATAGAAGGATCACAGTACTCTACTCCAAAGGCCTTACCTTTGCGCCAACACAGCAGTGAACATACTTATGCACCAGCCACTAATCTAGTAACACAGTCCTTTCCAATCACCCAGAGGAAGCTTTTACAGGACCCTGACTCTGGACAATATTTTCTGGTGGATATGCCAGTACAGGTCAAAACGAAAACTTTCTTTGACCCGGAAACAAAGAGTTACGTGCAACTGCCAGTGCAGTCTCCTGAGGCTGTTGTGCGACAAGCTCCACCACTGGAGGTTATTAACACACCACCACTTATGTTGTATCACGGCTTTGTTCCAGTGCCTGTACCATCTCAGAAATCTGTTGTCAGGACTGCAGGATCTATGATTCCTCCTGATGACCTGGAAGACTTTGAGCCTAGCAAGAAACAGATGCAGAAGGACAGTTATAAAACACATGAAGAGATCAGTCCTTACGCTGAGCCTGTGTATATATCACAGGAACATACGCCTGAGGAGGAAATTGATAGTGTAAGATGACAACATCTAGACCAGTGCATGGTCCAGAGATTGAATGTGACTGAAATTAGGGATTTTTGTTGTTTGTGGCTTAAGTGTTTTCACTGTTTCCAATTTGCAGACTGGTGTGACATGGGAAATCTCTCTAGAATGTATGCTGTTCTTTGTTTATAGTGCACAAGACTCGGATTGTAAATGTGTATTTCTTAATAAAGTAAGGCAATATCCTAGTTCTCTTACTATTAAACTTAAAAGTCTGTTTGTAACAGGAAGTTGAGATCTGTCAAATTGAAAGTAGTTTTGCTTTAACAAAAATCAGAACAAGATTATTTTGATACATCTTTTATTTGAGTTTTGGAAATATTTCGTCTGCAGTATTTTTTTTTTTCACAGCAGAAATAGTGAGGTAAAAAGAAGAGATCTTCATACTGTAGGTGTTTTATATGCTTAAAATGTGACAAATGCTGATTGCATCAGTTTTCTGGGTGCATTTTGGAATGAATTTGTTTATTTAAATGGATTGTTGCTTCAGAAAAGAGTCATTCCAATAAAAGCATCATCAGTGAGCAATTGTTTCAATATTTCATTTTAATGATATTACTATTTTTTTATCAGATGATTTGCTAAGTCTCAGGAAGCCAGACGTTTCGACGTGTCGTCCTCAATGCAAATTATTCTGCCAGATTTAGATAGGAAGAGTTTATCTGAAACTGATCAACCACATTTTCTGTTGATGGCTGGGATTATATGAACTGGATTTGACCACGACAATAAACCAGCATTGAAATAAATATATCTTAGAAAATACAGTTTTGCTTATGTATATCTACTTAACATCTTGCCTCAAGCAAAACCCTTCAGTATCTTTCAAAGATTTGATGACATTAACCCAGAGAACATGGAAAATCAGTTGGTTCTTACTTTCGCTCGTTGTTTTAACCTAATACTTTGGGGATTTCAGTCAGCTTTAGCCATCTTTGCATGCAAAATGCACAAGACATCACCATTCTGCCTCCACCAAGTGGTAAATAGGAGTCCTGCAAGACCTGCTAAAACAGTTTTAGTTGTAAATTTGGGTTTCAACTTGGTCGGGATGACTTACCTTTATTAAATGTGGCAGCATTAACTTTAAATGTCACATTGGCATGGTAAACCTTTTTTTTTTAAATATAGTTTAGTGGACTTGTGGTAGGTGAATTCTAGTTGAAGTATGACATTTCCAAGCCTGAAAAGGCATCTTTCAATTGCAGTAACCTATACCTATACCTATAAAAGACATTATCATATTTGCTTGCACGAAACATCTTTAATTTGACTTAGACATACAAATATTCAAATATCAACATATACATTTTCTGTGGCACGTGTGATGCACTGAAATAAATTAACGTTGTTTTAATGGCAGCCACAGCTGCCTGCAACCATGTCATCGTATTGTTTTAGAACAACATTTTCTTCATCGTCAAAGTACAGGAGGCTGATGGGGTGAAGTACGTCAGGTACACAGCACGGTTTCCCCGCTTCCTGCGATAGTTTCAGTGCATTCATGATGGATCTCACGGTAGCGTGATTCGTAGCCCGTAGACCTTCTCCCAGCGGAAACGGACAGGAGCCCATGCAACTGTACGCATTATAACCTCTAGGAGATATTATCCACCCGGACCAGCCGATTCTAGTGAAGTCTACGTACAGGTTTGTTCTCTGGCACGCAGAAGTTAACGCACGCACACTCCTGCGGTTACGCATTGTTGACTTCACTAAACTCGTTATAGGCTTGAGGAGTTTAAGGGATGCGGTGATATTTTGTCCTAAGAAAGAGTCAACAAAGACATCAGACACAAAATTAACTTTCAAACACAACATTTGATGCTTTTACTCAAATAGACAGTAATGCATTTTATAAACTATGTTCAGTATGCATAGGTATTAAAATAAGTCTTTTTTAACTTTGGGTACTTTTATGTCCCTGGGGTCGATTTTTATTCAAACTGATTTCACCAGTTTTTTTCTTTTTGTGATATGAAGGTCACATTATAAATGCACAGAAAACTCGGTTGCACTTTATTTTACAGTACGTGTACTAACATGTACTTATAGTGTACTTACAGTGTATTTATCTAAGAAAGTTCTGGTAATACAAGGTAACTACATGGGGTAGGGTTAGGTTTAGGGGTAGGTTTGGGGTAAGTACCTAGTTATTACATAGTTATTGTTGTTACTATAATAAGTACATAGTATGTACATGGGGAACAGGACTGTAAAATAAAGTGCTACAGAAAACTCTTTACCTTGTCTTTCCCCCCCCTGCTTTGGTATGGTATTGTTTTACTCTTGTTGCACACCCAATCTTTCAGTCATAAAATATAATCCACACATTTTTTTTTTCAATGCAATTTGGAAATGCTATTGTAAAGTATCACTAAATTCGTTTGTGAAACATTCATTTAAAATATATAAATTAATAAAAATGACAGAGTTAACCTGTGATGCATGTCTATATGAAAAAGTGTGAAAACAGTTTTAACAGAGTTTATTTTCTGAAAGGCCACAGGGCCAAACGTGTCTCGATAACACCCATATGTTCCTGGTTGTTTTCGGTATGTTTTTATGGCCTAATTACCTGTGTAGAAAGGTGGGTGTTGGTAGTGCTTGCGTCCGTCATCTGAATATATAACCAAATATGCATTTGTTTCTTCTTTCTGCCCCTCCATCTGAACGCTGGACTCAATCCAGTCACCTGAAGGTAAAGCAGTCACGACCAGGATACCATTATTTGTACCGCTGTTGAGAATCCATTTAGTCACCTGTCAATAATTGAGGAGTTATTGGGACAGCCGCACAAACACTGATTACATGTTATATTCTTCTACAGTGAAATTGTCTTTACCATCGGTGTGATGTTGAGGACCTCCCATCCTTTGGTGTACACGGGTAATAACCTTGAGCTTATCAAATTTCCTCGCCAGGGTTTAGGTCTGCTGTCCAGCACTTCATACAGGTCAACCTAAAGCAATTAATTGTGTAATATTAATTACATATTGTGCAAATTTCCTATTGTTTTGGCACATATGCTTTCAATAAGGGTTTCAAATTATTCAACTGCCACAAATATTATATTTCAAGTTATTTAAGGTGTGTTTTTTTTCCAAGAAGATGTTTGAGGAAGTAACCATTGCAAGTGTAGGTCACTCAAACACTCTCGTATGGTCATCTTCAGAGAGAAAAAATGACTAAACATTATCAAAATTAACAAGGTTTTAGATTGACATACTACATACTGTATATGAAAAAAAAAAAAAAGGTTTAAAAGTCTGTAAGATGAAATGGGTTGCTTGAGAAAACCACCAACATATTAAACCTTGCCTGGAAGAAAACATGCAAAATACAGTGCAATTTTTAAGTGATGGTTTAATTGCACCTTATGTATTTGTGTCTGTAGATTTCAATTACAATGCATATATTTAAAGGCATATATTTAAATATATTTTAGAGTGTTTTCTCCACTTTAGCAGTGCTTACTATTAAAAGGTTACAGTATGTATTTTTCATATCTGTATTCTGAAGGAGTAGTTTGCTCCTATTGCCTGATTTTATATCACATTTTATTCCTAAGAATGTATTTTTTTTCTGTCTGTTTACAGGATTTTCAGTGATAAAAAAGACAATAAAAAATGAAAACTTTTAACTTAATGTCGACAAAATGAATCAATCTTGAACCTGGATACAGATTTCTGTTCTGGAAATATGTGCAAATTGGTGCATGTTTAAAAAGATAATGTTTAAACAACATTAAAGAAAGCATTTAATATAATACAATGTTTGCAGTTTTAATGCAGACTAATCAATCATCCGGGGAAACACGATGATATCTAGGCACTATTACTTATTAGTTTACCATATGTATATTCTCTATTATTGATAAGTGAAAACAACAACAACAACAACAACAACAACAAAAAAAATCTCACTTTGTAAAAATGCCGTCTTCCGATAAAAGGCTGTTTATGACGAAACCATCGAAATTCTGCTTTGATCACGTGCTCGTCCTGTCTGAATGATGTCAGATTGAAGAAGTGAAATGAGCCGCTGGACCGTCCTAGATCACAAAACAGCACTATTCACATTACATCTGAACGTCCAGCGTAACATCACTCGTTGTGTTTTCAGTCTACCCACCTTCGAAACTTCGAACAATATTTCCTTCCAGCACTTTGGTGTTTCTCAGCGTTCCGTTCGCGTCCGCGACAGCATCATACAGCTCCATCATGAAGCGCGGCGCTCTCCTGTGCGTCTGAACGCTGCGGGTCAGGTCTCCTGTCTGGAAGAGCTCACTCCAGCTGCGCATCCTAACTGCATTTGCCATCTTCTGCACATCTGCTGAGGCTGAAAGGTCATCGGACGACACAAGCCACGAGCAAGCAAAAACCCCACAGAAATAAATGCTCAGTAACTTCATTCCTAATGGTGCAGATCCTAATTTGAGCGCTGTAGGAATCAGTGTAGTATGAATTTGCAGCTGCTGCTGAGATGGACTGCTGTGACAGTGCATTCAAACCGACCATAAATTCACAGCGAGGTTTACACAAGGGTTTGTCTGCTCCCCCTGCACAGATAAGAGTGAACAGACAGCCTTTCAAACCAAACATCATGAATAAAGTTCAATCAACTGTCTCATATTCATTAATCAATCACACACAAACATCATTAAGCCCGATTTATGAATATAATGTCTTCTTCTCCCGCATTCTAAACTTTCCTTAACAAAATATGCATTCATTTTTATAAACAAATCACACATTTTACAAATTAAAAGATCATAAGTATTATAAGCAATTTTTTGCTAATGCCATCTTCATTTTTTATACTTTTGAAGTCCATGAGTTTTTTTTTTTTGTATATGTGTATATCTAAATACACTTGCAGTGCTGTTTTATTGAGATAATATTATAGTATTTATTATTAAGATTTTGAATTAGTGTTTATTTTTCTATTTTCCGTTTTCATTTTAAATTCAGTTAAATCTTTAATAAACAAAATAATGTTGTTTTTATATATATAATTATTAGTTTATTAATTTTAGTACATCAAGTTAAACAAAATTAAAATTAAAAAGTTTGTTATTTTATATTTTGTTTCATTTCATGTTTATTGTATTTAAAGAGCATTTTTTTTAAATGGGTTTAGGTTACTAAATATACAAACAAGTCTCTTATGTCCACTAAGGCTGCATTTATTTGATTAAAAATACAGCAGAAAAAAGTCATTTGAAACCCAGAAATTTAATTAAATAACTGATATTAATATCTGCTGAAAGTAAGTGCTAAAAAGTTATCTAAAATTGTGATGAAATTTCACTTTTTATTGTATTTTGATCAAATAAATGCAGCCTTTATCAGCAGAAGAGACATCTTTTTAAAAATGTTTTTTTTTTTTTAAACTTCTGTCAGCAAGTGTAGAGTTTCATTAGGGATACGAAATATATTCTACAGCTTGATCCAGGACTTATTTTGTTGAAATGAGAAGGTGTGCTGGACCTGGTTCAGAGGTCACTAGACAATGACGTCAAGGAAGAGACAAATGTTAGAAATTGCTGCATGTCCGTGTTGGTTTTAGCAGGTTGTTGTGTTATCTCTGCACAGCCAGGTCCTCTCATAGTGACAGAAGTAAACGCAGTGACATGACTATGACGCAAATGGAAATGAAGATTTACTCACATGTTTGCCCTTCATGCAGACATCTTCTGTATGGCATCTGTCTGTCTTCATATGGAATAATAATCATTTAGCCAATTTACACACCTTTAGTGTTCAAAATAAAAACATTTAAACTTTGACACTAAATTATCTGAGAAGGCACAAAATTATTTAACACAAATGTAGCCTGTAGATATTTTTGACAAAACCATCCCCAAAAAAACATGCACTTTGCAGAGATTAGAATATAAGTTTAACATGCTAAAACAGAAAAATACATGCATGCTATTCATACTATCCTTTGAAAAAAAAAAACTATTTTTCTAAAGTATTTTATTCTGATTTTTATTCTGCTTACCCCACTGTTAGATATTCGCTATTGTTTCAAATATAAAGTCACTTGATTTAGATTTTTAATAATTATTTCATTTATTTATTTTAGAAAACAAGACTTTAGCAATGACTCTCACGTCAGGCATTAAATTAAAATTGTAATCATTAACCATATTTGTATTATATTTTTATTTTTATTTATTTTATGTAATTATTTATTTTATTTATTTATATGAAAAACACATTTTTTTTTTATTTAGTGACAATTAACAGATGAAGCAAAAAAATAAATAAATAAAAATAAATAAATAAATAAATAAGACTTTGAACCAATCCTAGGGTACAGATTAATTAATGTATTGAATGAAAGCTAAACATTTATTATATCTGACAATATTTTTATATCTGACGTACTGAGTGATTATATTTCACATATAGTTTTTTTTTTTCTCCACTAGATGGTGGTGATGACTAAGAAAACCTCTTTCATTTCATCACATCTGCAAGTGCTTGCTGCTTGGCTGGTGTTTAAAAGCAGAGAAGTGGAGTAGTCTGAACATGTTTTGCAGAAATGTATTACTTAATACTCAATGCTTTATCAATAAATATCTGATCTGCCTCACAGTTCACTAGTTATTAAGCACAGCTATTTTGAATCTGTGCATTTAGGGATTTCTTGAGGTTTTTTTCCTTAATTGCACAAACTGAAAGCACAATGCTATTACGTACAGAATTGCATAAACATTTTGGCAGTAGTCTTTAGGAGATATTCCTAAAGATGAATGAGCTGTTCCATGCCTTTGAGGATTTGGGGAAAGATTTTTCTGCGTGGAACATGAGGTGAAATTCTTGGCCTGGTCGAGTCCAAACCTACGGGCTCTGCTGGCACTTCAGTAAACTGTGTTCCTAATAATGGCCTTCCCCATTTGTTCAACATCCCTGTGGGTCCAGAAGAGAACAGATGGAAGAAATTAAACAAGCACCAAGCCATTGCTGCTGTTCTATTAGATATCTGAAGAGAAAATACCATTATTGCTAAAGTGGAAACACACCGCTGGGGGATTACGGGAGGCTTGGTGTTTTATGTTTCCAGAATGATTGAATTTGGGATGACCTGGGGGTGAAGTGTTTAGGGGCTGGTGGGTTAAAGATGAGGATGGGGAATGGGTATTTTACAGGAGGTGCTCTCTTAATTCTTCATTTCCTCCTTTGAGAATCTTATGCTTAACAATTAGTCAGTTTGTGTAGAGGTGTGTTTCCAAGATCTAGAGGAATTTGTGTGTTCATTGTAACAGGTTTGGAGAAATGTAGCAGTGTCTCAGCAACGGATGCTCTGCAGTGAATGGGTGCCGTCAGAATGAGAGTCCAAACAGCTGATAAAAACACTTGCTACTTGATGGACTGGAGTGCTGTGGATTATTGTGATGTTTTTATCAGCGCTCATTCTGACGGCACCCATTCACTGCAGAGCATCCACTGGTGAGACACTGATGCAATGCTATATTTCTCCAAATCTGATGAAGAAACAAACTCTTTCTGGGTGAGGACATTTTCACCAAATGTTGATTTTTGGGTGAACTATTCCTTTCACGTCTCTTTGAGCACATACAACTCTTGACAGAAAAGAGTAAATGATATAAAATGATAAACTCACGTAGCAAGGTTGATAAAATGAGTCTAGGAGTGATTTTATCCAGATTTTAAAATGCAAAGCAGAAATGTCTCACGTCAATACGACGCCTGACTTATAAAACGATTAATGCATTAAATCAGCTTTTTACGGTCAGATGATATGTTCTGTAAGAAATTCTTCTCTAAATCATAGTATGAGTTGTAGGAATTGCATTCACTTGCCAAATGTGTGTTTGTAATATCTAACGTATTAGATGTGGGTTAAAAGCAAACCAGGGATTCAGTCATCATTTAACAGATTACAACCACATAGTTCGAGTTTTTGTGTTGTTCTTGGATGTTTTATTGGCTCAAAAACGGCATATATAAAATGATTTACTGATACTGTGTTCCTCTCATTAATGACTTGATAGATTTGTCAGTAAGTCTACAATTCAGGGTAAGTTGAGCCTCCAGGGCTAGAGCTCCCTTCTGTATTTCGGTTCAACCCTAAAGATATACCTGTGAAAAATATAGCTGTTTTTGAAAGTGTGGTTATACCAGTGTTTATTTTCACTGATACTACTAAAAAATGACAAGAAAACATCTTCCTGAATCAGTCAAAATAGCTACTGAATCAACATCATAATCGCTTACTGTATTGTAATGCTCTTTATTTTCAGTGATGTCCATCACAAGCAACTGAAACCTAATTTTTGTCTGGTTCTTCTAATAGAGTCATATGATCATATGGATCTTATGAATTTCTTAAAAGTGTGTATATTGGATTTTTTTTTGTTTTTGTTTTGGTAAAAATCCTCCTTAGTAACTTAACTGAATGATCTGTTTAATAAAGCAATCAAAAGTACAAGAGTTGTATTTATTATTTCTAAAAATGTTTAGGCTGAATTCTCTCTCTCTCTCTCTCTCTCTCTCTCTCTCTCTCTCTGCCTCTCCCTCTCTCTCTCTCTCTCTCTCTCTGCCTCTCCCTCTCTCTCTCTCTCTCTCTCTCTCTGCCTCTCCCTCTCTCTCCCTCTCTCTCTCTCTCACTTTCAGCACCTGATGGTCACAGCTCACACAGACAGAGGAAAAGCCCCCCGTTAACCGAACCCACACCTGATACTTCCTCTCCCCCCCGGCTGCCCCCAGACACACATATACACCCGTGTGATGCAGCATGTGTTGACTGAGAGATGTGGCACACTGTAATCAAACAGTAGCGGCCGATGCTGACAGACAGTCACGGTGGGTGGTGAGACACTCTCAGCTCTCAGAAGAGTAATCTGTGATGATGATGAGACTCTGCACTGGATCATCCCGCGATATCCAAGCCATTCCTTAGATATATTAATGGAATTACATTGATTAGATACATTAATACAAGTTATACATCAGGGCGCACAACCTTTCTCAAAATATACATGTTAGCACTTTAAAGGTAATAGTGTAAATATTAGTAAATTTTGAAAAGGAACTGTGCAAGTGACAGCAGCCTTTGCACTATATATATATATCTCTTATCAAGAAAAAATGCAAGTGATATATAACAATGTGGTGTAGATTTACTGATACAGTTTTCACTTAAAAGTGTCTGGTAAATTTCTACAAATAATTACAAAGAAATGGCAAGGAACACAATTAATTAAAAAAATATTTTGAAATACACTAAAATAGTATTTTCTTGTTTCTAAATAATTCTGTATATATATGTGTGTGTGTGTGTGTAAATGTAAATATTATGTATTTATATAATATCAATTAGTGTAAAAAAATAAAAATAATATATAAATATATATATAGGGAAAAATGTATGCATCCAATGTATCCAAATGTATCCAAATGTATGCATCTTTTATTTTTTTTATTTTATTTTTTTTCATCCTAGTCCTGGTATAAAACAAAGTTCTGATGTTTGGAGAATAATATAACAGGCCTTTTATGAACATAATTTTTTTACAAATGAAAGTTGAGTGTTATGCAAAATAAAGAAAGAAAGAAAGAAAAAAAAGAAAAAGAAAAAAAAAGAAAAAAGGTCAAACTTGTCTTAAAACTGTTACATTTTGTAAATACATTATAAATATAACTTCAATTATGAGAATAATGTCCTCTTTGATGTTTTATTCATTACAACTTTAATTTCATAATACTATGACTTTATTCTTGTCATTCTGAATTGGTTTTCAAAACATTCCTACTTTAGACGTGTAATATTATGACTCCATTCTCGTAAAAGCCCTATTATTAAATTATTGTCGAACCATTACGTTATTATTCTTGAAATCGTCATACACATCTGCTATTTGCTGTCTCTCCTAAACTTTTCCAGACCGATGATATTTTGTAAGGAATAGTTTTCATGTTTAGTTTTTCATTACACACACACACACACACACACACACACACAGAGAGAGAGAGAGAGAGAGAGATAATGACTTTTGCATAACCTCCTGCCCTGGACAAGTGTTTTAAACAAAAGATCTGGTTAATTAGGAAGCAAACCCATCAATTACCATAAACTGGATACTGCATGGCAGGTGGAGTTCTGTCTGAAAGTGTTTTTTCAATTTGTCTTTGTTTCTAAAGACAGATGAAAACTTATTTTCAAATATTGATTTCATAGCTGCTTTACGCCTGCCAGGTTTACAAACATGCTAAAAAGCTTTGGCACTCCCGTATGAGTGTGCTATTACATAAGAAACACTTCCACAGGCCAAGTTAGAGCTCAGACCCATCTGTCTGCCTTTTCCCTCAGATTCTGTCTTCTTATTATCTATCTATCCCCAAACTGCCTGTGTTTGTGTGTGTTACGGGTGTTTAATCAGTGTCAGCAGATGAACACAACAGTGATGGATCTCACAGTGATGAATTAGATAATGGATCTGACCCCACTCAAATATAATAGGAGAAACGGCCTCATTACACATCTGATTGACCCCCAGATGCCATGAAGAAACAGAATGAAGAATAGGCAAGCAATGCCATATACTGTAGAGTAACAAATGGTTCTTAAAATGAGTTTAATTCACTAACCATGTGGATGTATATATTGGTGTGTGCACATTTTCATGTAGAAATCATGTTTCATCAATTTGATCTAAGTATATCTGTATAATGTATAATAAATGTAAAATATCTGAATATCTAATCTAATCTAATCTAATATAATATAATATAATATAATATAATATAATATAATATAATATAATATAATATAATATAATATAATATAATATAATATAATATAATAACAAATGGTATAAAGTGACCCTGCAATAACATTTTAATTATTTCAGAGTAACAAAAATTATGTGGAATATAGATCTGGGAAAATATGTAATATAATATAATATAATATAATATAATATAATATAATATAATATAATATAATATAATATAATATAATATAATATAATATAATAACAAATGGTATAAAGTGACCCTGCAATAGAAACATTTTTTTATTTCAGAGTAACAAAAATTATGGTGGAATATAGATCTGGGATAATATATAATATAATATAATATAATATAATATAATATAATATAATATAATATAATATAATATAATATAATATAAAAAAATAAAAAAATAAAATAAAATACAATATAATATAATATAATATAATATAATATAATATAATATAATAAAATAATATAATAAAAATAATATAATATAATATAATATAATATAATATAATATAATATAATATAATATAATATAATATAATATAAAATAAAATACAATAAAATATAATAACAAATGGTATAAAGTGACCCTGCAATAGAAACATTTTTTTATTTCAGAGTAACAAAAATTATGGTGGAATATAGATCTGGGATAATATATAATATAATATAATATAATATAATATAATATAATATAATATAATATAATATAATATAATATAATATAATATAATATAATATAAAAAAATAAAAAAATAAAATAAAATACAATATAATATAATATAATATAATATAATATAATATAATATAATAAAAATAATATAATAAAAATAATATAATATAATATAATATAATATAATATAATATAATATAATATAATATAATATAATATAATATAATATAATATAAAATAAAATACAATAAAATATAATAACAAATGGTATAAAGTGACCCTGCAATAGAAACATTTTTTTATTTCAGAGTAACAAAAATTATGGTGGAATATAGATCTGGGATAATATATAATATAATATAATATAATATAATATAATATAATATAATATAAAAAAATAAAATAAAATACAATATAATATAATATAATATAATAAAAATAATATAATATAATATAATATAATATAATATAATATAATATAATATAATATAATATAATATAATATAATATAATATAATATAATATAATATAATATAATAACAAATGGTATAAAGTGACCCTGCAATAACATTTTATTTATTTCAGAGTAACAAAAATTATGTGGAATATAGATCTGGGAAAATATATAATATAATATAATATAATATAATATAATATAATATAATATAATATAATATAATATAATATAATATAATATAATATAATATAATATAATATAATATACCTGGAAAAATGTAAGCATAAATAATTATTAACTAAATTAATAATTGTAATTATTATTATTAGAAATTGGATAACATGACCTTGCAATGATATTGATTTAATTTAGACTAAGACAAATGATGTGCAATATAGATCAGTGATAGTTAAAGCATAAACTCTTTCTGTGCACAGCTTGTATGATTATATTAATAAGACCCATTGTCATCATGTCACAATTTCCAGAGCATGATAAATATACTGCACATGTATCTGATTATGTTTTATCAGCCAGTCTGCATGAGTGATTCTGTCTTTCCGATGAACATGCAACGTTTGTGGCCTTGTTCCTGCAGGTCCCAATCCATTATATAAGTGGAAGGGCTCATTTTTGAAACATAAATAGAAATGCAGAAGGGCTTCTCCTTCAAAAAACAAGTAAGGTGCTCTGAAGAGGCACTGAGCGTATTCCTCCGTGTTGAGCTAAAATAACAATGGGGTTTGGTTAGTGTAAGTGCTAAATGCAACGAGACACTGGAGCGCGATGCTGTGTATTTTTCATGAGTCAGCTGGCAGGAACCGTATGAAACCAGAGTCCTGTAGCGAAGGCACTGTGAAAACAGCAAGCCATTCAGCTGAGAATAGAAGTAAATTAAGCCGAAGTGCTTCAGATTGGTGGAAAGACTTCTAAACTTTGAGGAGGTTACAGATTATGTGGGATGTAGACTTTCTTCTTCAGTGCTCATTTGGGTTTAGAGTTATTATAATGATACAAATGCAGATTGATTTGCTTTCAGACTTGTGCTTCACCTTAAAAAAAAAAAAATAATAATAAAAAAAAATAATAATAATAATAATAAAAAAAAAAAAGTAAAACAATACATCAAAAATGCAAATACAATGATAAAAATGCTGTATTAGAATAGTTTTTGGAAACATCAGGAAATTATATTACAGAAACCCTAACCCTAAGTGTCAAGGTCAATAAGACTCATGAAAATTGAATTTTTTTTTATACTTTTTTTTTTTTTTTTTTACCAACATGAAAACAACATGAGTACATTTCAGGGAAATTATTTTCTTTTCTTTATTTTTTTTAATTTTACAAAAAAAAAAAAAAAAAAAAAAAAAAATTAATGGAAATTTTTCTGTCATTGACCCACAAGTGCATCTTTTGTGTTTTAAAAAGCCAGTTGTTTTTCTCTAGCCCTCTTTACATCCATGACTGTTCTGCATGTGAGAAAACGTGATGAAGAAAGACAGAAAGCGAGTGAGCACAGAAGAAAGCAAGAAAGCGAAACGGGCCAAAAGTCTGCGAGTCTCAGCTTCGTTTCCCTCTCCCAGGCCTTTTAACGGTCCACTCACCTTTTTGCCATTTCGGAGGCCAGACACTACTTCATCTGGGAAATTATTGCAGCTCAGATGATCTTCCCGATCGCTGAAATACAGAGTGCTGTTTTTTTTTCTTCTCTTAACAGTTTTATTTCATTATCACCAGTCTGAGTTATTGCGTTTTCCTGTTTCTGATTCTGTGGGTAATTATTGAGGGGGACGGATGGCGGCAGTCGGTCAGGTGGGGCTTTGGAGAATACAGCAGAAAGGGGTTCAGGCTGGGTGAGAAGGGCGTATGGTGGGCACTGTCACTTATCCAGCGGGGAACATGCCAACATCCACAGCGCAGCGGGCACAGTGACACAGATTAAAGAGGACTGCACAAACATACCCAGGCAAGACATTATTCATTGTGTCTCCACTAGTTTCTCGAGTCTAATGAGCTTTGCCCACACTAAATCTTCTCTTGTAATAGGAGCAATTTTCTGTGACCTTTTTTTTTGAGCGACTGTCGTCGTGTATTTTCTAGGTTTACTGTGTGTCATTCACAAGACAAGGCATGGCGAAAGTTCACCGGTTGCAAATAATCTTCAATCTCATTCCCTTCGGTAAATGGTGCTTTCACAATGTGGTCAGAAGTTTACACTCCGTCTCGTTTCAGTGATGCACGACCGCTTTCTGACCGAGATCTGGAATCATGCCTATCGTAATTGAGATATTAAATACATTACGAGGAAAAGGAGCTTGTCCAACACTAAAAGAGAGTTATGGGAGTTTACAGAAGCAAGGCTGTAACCATGTCTTTGGGGGGAGGGGTCTTTTAAATAAATGGTAATGGTACTTTATAAAAGGAATTGAGAAAATGGTTTAAATGGATTTATGGGAATATGGGAACATTAAAAGATTTTTTTTGTGCATGTTCAATCTTATTTGTATGCCTAATATGTGACCCTGGTCCACAAAACCAGTAATTAGGGTCAATTGTTCATCATCTGAAAGCTGAATAAATAATCTTTCCATTGATGTATGGATGCTAGGATCGGACAATATTTGATTGAGATACAACTATTTAAAAATCTGGAAACTGAGGGTACAAAAAAAAAAAAAAAAAAAAGCATTAAAAATGTGTCCAAAATAAGTTCTTAGAAATGCATATTACTGTTCAAAAATTAAGATTTAATATCAGTAGGAAATTTGCAAAATGTCTTTACTTAAATATCCTAATTATTTTTGGCATAAAAGAAATACTATGTATTATTTAGCTATTGCTACAGATATACCCCAGAGACTCAAGACTGCTTTTGTGCTTCAGGGTAAAACAGAAAAATATATCGTCTCGTCAAATTCGGTTATGAACTAGACTACGTGAATCAAGTAAATAACAGCCTATATTTTTAATTCAAAATGTCAAAATTTAACAAAACTGTAGATTGGTTTGCATAATGCAGATAATCGTTTAACAGTTTCATTGTAAAAAAAAAAAACAATTGTCATATATTAAGTATTTAGCGACTTGCATCTTACCTCACACTCTTTTAGCGTTAAAAACTTAAGCGGCGTGCTGAAATCTGTTTCTGTGATCAGTAAGGCACCATTAACATTCACATTAGTGACTTTTTAAAATAAATTTCAATTGTCTATTGGCAATGGCTTTTGGTTTAAAAAAATAATAAAATACACATACCCTAATAAGAAACAAATACAAAACAGAAAATGCTTCTTGTCTTGTCTCATTCAGTTATGAATAATATGAATCACATGACTGGCTTCTATTTTCAATTCAAAGGATTTAAATTTTGTCAATATTTTGTCATTTCACAGTTCTGTCGTAAAATGTTTTAAGTCAAGTACTAAATGCTTAGTTAGATCTCAGTAGTTGCGTGTTGCTGGGGGGCGGGGTTTATGTAATCATCAGGGTTAGTGATGTCACAAACCCAGGAAGAAGCTTGCTGTAGTCCCTCCCAGACGTTTTTTGTAGTCCTTAAACAGTAATTTATTAAAAAGAAGTGTTCTCACTGAACTCTAAGTGTCATAACTTTGCAGACATAGTTTATGCTCTAACATCAACATTACACACTAACTAAAGTTCAAAAAGTGAAATCCTAATCAACCACCCCTTTAATGACCTCAGCAGCTGTGGACCAGTGGCTATGCAAATCATCTCTGCGTCCTCGTCCCACAGCTGCAGGCGTCCATCATGCCTCCGGCCCTCATATGGAAGACATTGGCTGTAAAACCTTTCATTTTTCATCTCCTCTCACGGTAACGGCCCTGATGTAGCACTGGTTTTCTGATGGGTCCCTTGCGGTCGGCCTGTAGTTTATATGCCATGTGTTGTTCTCTTGGATCCTCATCAAACTCCCTCCTTCAAATGAGGATTGAGGACGAAGCTCTGGAGTGAATGATGGTTCATCTGAGCACATCTACGGCGTGTTTCTAAGAGTTTAAAGGTCACAACATGACACTCTTCATTTATTTATTAAAAACATTTTTTAACCTGTTAACTGTCACCCGTCCGCCCTGTGGGATGCCTACATTTACTTCACTATATTACAATAAAATCTAATCTAATCTTGACAAACTATATATCGTTGGAAAGGTCTAAGACTCACAAATATATATTTTATCAATGCTTTTTGTTAAAAATTATGTAGGAAAAGTAATAGATTAATTTATGACAAGAGTGCACCCTCAAAAATCTACATTATAACAGGAATTTTGACCTTTGTTAAAAAAACAAGACGACTTTGTTGCCTTTTTCTCTATCACATTTTAGAAATCATGAGAAATTATATATCAACTGAAAACTTTAAAACTCATTTTAAAATCAGACATTACATTATCATGTAAATGGTACATCAATATCATGTTACAAAATGTTTTCATTCATGAATAATAAAAATTTAAGTTTGGATCGTGCACTACAAAGTCAATGTTCAAAAATATGAGTGACAGTTAAAGGGTTAAACGCAAGTCATCAACAATTTCTGTACAACAAATATTATTTTTTTAAATTAATTAAAACATTATTTACTGTTAAAACAAGTAATAAATGTTATATATATATATATTACAGTATATTTTAAGAAAAGTGACTATTATTAAGATCAAAAAGTCTCTTAAAATTGAAGTTAGTGGAAGTTCGAATTATCTCATAACTCTCTCTCTCTCTCTCTCTCTATATATATATATGTGTGTGTGTGTGTGTGTGGTGTGTGTGTGTGTGTTTTAAATGATATGATATGTACGCTTATGTTTTCAAGGAAACTTTATTCGTATTTTACTCGGTTACATCACACAAAACCCTCGACTGCATGGATTTCTATTGAAATTACTGCCTTTGGCCTGCAAGATTTCACAGAGTTATGGTCAAAGTCATTTTTATACCTTACGTCATTGACCCTAAATCAAATGTTCTACTTTGCAAGTGAAACCACCTCCTTAATGACCTGATTTGCACCACATATAATAATAATGTGGAAGAAATTACATGCTCTCATTTAAAATATCATTTTAATGTAAAAGAGAAATAAATGCTCCATGTTGACATTGTCATTGGTCGGGACCGTGACCGATCTCCTCCGGGTCTTTAGCGAGTGATGTACAGGTAGGATGCCGTCGTCTGAAAGGCGGATTTGTAATTTCCTGCTAAACGAAGCCCTAATTTTGAGTGTCGCTGACAGTCCCTCTCAACTTTCCCCTGGTAATGAAACATGTATATTTTGCTTAGCGCAGACAAAGGCAATAACTCCAGAGGCAAAATCAAGAAATTGCGATCCAGGACTTTTTGCCGATGGATTGTGGTTCCTCAATAAACTATAAGAAACATCTGAGATGGCCCCATTTTAAAATAAGCATAAAGAGCGAGCTGCAGGCAACAGAGGCCGGCCGCAGGCTCGCACGGCTCGGTTTGAAGGATTTATAAAGTGTTTATATAAACGCCGAACTGACCAACACAGCACAAATGAGTGCGGGATCTCGAATTTCATAGCAAATTGCTTGTTTAAGGAGAAGCCGATAACAGCTAGGTTAGCTGTAATTAGGCTTTATTAATGACCCAAAAACCCTCTGAGGAGTATTTTTCCAAACATACCAACGATCCTTGGCCAAAAGAGATGCAGGCTGGATGGTGACCATCTCGGTTTCGACTCCAGAGAAGGGAAGGGGAAAAACACATCTATTTATTTGCTCCCATAGTAACCTCTTTGAGAAGGTTGCAGTGTTTTATGAGACTCAATATAAAGTCAATTCTCCGTGAAGTGCACAACCCCTCCTTCTGGCGGACGGTGAATAGCCTCTGTTACCTGTGATTTCTTGGCTCCATAACAAACAGTAGTTGTAATACTTCATCTGAGGAAGGAAGCAGAAGCTTTAAAAGCAATAAAATCTTGGCTTCTTCATCAGCCAAAACTAGCACAATACTGTACCAGCCTGCACGTCCTCATGGTAGCAAAACACATCAATAGCTTTCATAATGGAGGGCGAGACCAACCGCTGGGCTTCACAACGCAATCCGGCCTGTAAGATCTGTTGAGATTGATGCACTAACATCTATATCATCTGATTTGTTACAAATCAAGTTTCAGCAATCTGCCTCAGGCTTTTCTCGGTGGGAAATCGGTAACTTTCCAACATCTCTGTGCTCATTCTGCCTTCATGTGTATTCAGTAGGATTGGCCTACACACTTATTGGCACTCAGCTTTAACAGCAATCTTTGTCTCTGGGTTTGTAACTCTACGACTAATTATTTTCCCTTCCATCTGTCCTAACAAACAGATTTTGAGCGTGTAACAGTAGGCCCTGAAGAGGGTGAGCTGTGTGTCTGTCATCACATTTGCAAAAATACATGTTAAAATTTAAACTGTCTCTCTAACGTTTTTTATTTATATACCAGCAAGACCAGCAATGCTAATTTTTGTCAAGCAATTAAATCATAAAAATGTTTTTACAGGTGACCAAACCTGCAATTTGGCATCTAAATTAACACTTTTTATTATCTAATAGCAGTAGTCATTTTACGGTAAATTACTGTACTTTTTTGAATTCGTTGTTCGTTGTTATTGTCATATTGTCACAAATCAAAGTGTGCATATTGGATGCACACTTCAGAAACTCATTGTTTTATGAATACTGTAAATTTGTATATAGCCCTGTTGTTTACTTGTATTGCTTTCAGTCTTCTACATTCAGATGCATTCGCAGTCTTTATGAACGAGTCACTGAATCAGTAAAAAAACACCATTATGATGCCACAACGAAGGTACAATTTCCGTGTTAGTCAAAGTTTTTGCCCTGTTATTACCATGAAGAGCAAAAAGGAAGTGTATTTTCATATAAACTAGGACAATAATGATCTCAGGTACTGATTGTGTGCTTTATTTCATATTAAATGGGTTTAATGTGCGATTGAATATCATCATGTGATCTTGATAAGCGTCCTAATCGATAAGCGATTGTTTGAAAATAAATGAAAAGAATCAAGAATGTTTAAAATGTGAACTCTATATAAAACCTATTTCATGACAAAGATCAGTCTTGACCTTTGGTTGATACGGTTTGATGTATATTATTATGTTCTGACTCATTAAAGGGGGGGTGAAATGCTCGTTTTCACTCAATATCCTGTTAATCTTGAGTACCTATAGAGTAGTACTGCATCCTTCATAACTCCAAAAAGTCTTTAGTTTTATTATATTCATAAGAGAAAGATAGTCTGTACCGATTTTTCCCGGAAAAACACGAGCGCCTGGAGGCGTGACGTGTGGGCGGAGCTAAAGAATCACGAGCGCCAGTAGGCTTTTGCGTTGAGAGCATGTGGAAGCTGTGACATTACCGTGAGGGAAAAAACATCCAAAACAAACCATGGCTAACAGTCAGATTCTGTCACGTAACGTGTTATGGGAAACACAGGAGAAGGAACCAATTGCAGGTAAGTATCTTTTATTAAGGGATAATCCAAAGGGGGTAAACAGTCCAGGCAGGGTCAAAACCAGAGAATCCAAATCCAACATAAACATAAACATGAAAGCAAGACAAGACGACAAAGCAAGAGTGACAGACAATGAATAACATTCGACATTAAACAAGGACTCCGTAACACAGACTAAGACAGACTGGGTATTTATACACAGAAGGATAATGAGGAAACAGGAGACAGGTGGGGAAACAATCAATTACACAACAAGGAGGAAGGTGACCAAATAAGGGAACAGGAAGTGATCTGGTGACAGACACCGTGAGAAAGGAGGACATCTAGTGGAACCCCAGGGAACACAACCCAGACACTGTGACAGATTCAGCATATATTTATGATCCAGAATCAGATCCAGAGGCTGAAATTTAACAAGAGCAGCATCAGCAACGACGTCTCTATGTGGTATGTACTGAAACTGTATATATTTGCTTAGCGGTTTTGGAAAATGACTAAGTTCCTCTTTGTCGTCTTTTTTTTTTTTAAGCTGTACATGTGGAAAGAGCAGTTTGATGACAACATCGCATGTTGTTTACTTGATGTGCTTACACGCTGATAGCTAAGTTAACAACACAGATATATTTGAAGCAGTTTTACTCACCGCCTGCGGCTCCAACACACGATCGTGACCCTTTTTCATTGGGATTGCATCATCCTTAAGAAATAAACGATACGTAAATCCGGCGTCAAAATGGGCCTTGTTTGTAAAACAAGCATCTTCGAAATGCAGGGAACAAACACAAACACTTGCACAACTCCGTTGATGCTCTGTAAAAATAAACTCCATCCACTGGTCCCTTAATGCTGTTTTTTCTTTGGTAATCTGTGCAGGGTTGTCTTGCCCTGGCAACCAAAAACACACTCCTTTTGTGACATTTGGCGACGCTCTCGCTCTGATCAGTGAAGTCTGTTGTGCTCTCAGTGCTCTGCTATACGGGAGCGCGCGCTCTTCCGGCAGAAGTGCCTCATCAGGACCCATATAAGGAAATTCCGCTCCATCTAACGTCACACTTTCCGAAAAAAAAACTTTCCGAAACTTGTGACAAACCGGAAGGAGTATTTTTGTAACAGAAATACTCCTTCAAACGTACAACTTAATTTTTGAAACTTTGTCCATGTTTCACCCCCCCTTTAACATGCAATTACAATTGGGTTGCAAGAAAGAGCTCCGCCCACGCTCTCTTCTGATTGGCTGTGAGTTTAGTATAATTTTTTTTTTTATCCATGTTGCATCAGGCTTGGACAGTATATTGTCTAAATGACTGAATCAACCCATCTTCATATATTTTTAGCTGTTTAAAACTAACATAAATCATTTCATCCTGTATTTCTAACCATGAAACAGTTTCATTTAAAGTTAGACTACATGTAGTCTATCATCTTTACAGTTTATTCATATAATATTAAATACTGCATTTGGCAGATACTTTTATCCAAAGCAACTCCCATTGCATTGAAGGTACACATCTAGATTCGATCAGTTCTGGCTCTCCCTGGGAATGACATTGGCATTTCTACAGGAGGTTACGAATGATCAAAACTTCATATTGTCCCTCTTTGCTTTTGTGTACCTGCATCCTAATCGACATCCGGACAGCTTTTAATCCAGCCTCCTTCCTCCGGCTCTGAGTGCACAGAAGTGTGCGGATAACCAGACAGTGAGAAATGGCTTCTGCATTGCCAGTGAGATGTTTAACACACTCCAGGGCAAGAGAGGACCTTTTTATTAGCTATCACTCATCAGTAGATGGGGCCAGGGAGCAAACAGGGGGTCAGGAGGTCCACGAGACTGCCAAAAAGTAGAACGGCGTGAGACGCAGCGAACCCCCTGCTACCACTCCACAAGACTCTCCAGCCAGGTTTGGGTGAGTGAGAACACAGGGGGAGACATAACTCTCTCCTCTTTCTTTCTTTCTTTCTTTGAGGGTCGAGAGGGAGACAGATGGAGAGATGGATGGAGCTAAAACAAAAAGTTGGAAACGTCTGCAGAATGTCATCAGAACGATATGCGTCCTCCTGCCAAGACAAACTAAACATAAAACCCTTCGAATGGACAGTGGCGCTTTCCCTCGTAGACTCGAGGACCGCTCAAGGCCAAAAGACCCACCAAAGACATGAAATATCAAGCAGGACCTTCTCCCTGTGGTGTTGTGGGCCAATTATGTAATCAGAGAAACTCTTCTGAAGTGCCTGCTGAGAATAAGCTATCCATCATTCCTGTATACGAGGTGGCGCAGATATTCGTGACACTCCCAAAAAGTCAAATCAGTCCAGATGACAAATGTAGTCTGTAAAGTATATTTGTGTCCAGTTTTTCTGATAGGATGCCTACAACCCATTTGGTGTTTTTAGATCCATACAGACTTGTATGAAAGTCGTAGAACAGCTGTCAGTTTAATAAAGGCCCTTCAGTTGTTATGTTTTATAGCTGCCAGATCTTCGTCCACGCTGACTCTATTATTCAGTCTTTTCTTTTTAACAGTGGTATTATCCACAGGTGGGCCTTGTTATAGCAGTCTCAACACCTCAATTTTGTGTCTGAACCTGTCTGACATCTTACCCAATAAACACTAGAGGAACTATTAATGTAGAGAACAATTGCCTGAGCTCATCTTTGTAATTTAGTGAATACAGCATTGAATTTGTAAAATTTGTAATACCATAATTCATTCCAGACTGCAGAATAATAACCAATTAATTTTTTATTATATAATTTCACTGTGTATAATAAATTATGTAGAGATTTACTTTCTGAGAAATAATTAAATTTCTTTAATTTCTTTTAAATTCTTTACATTTCAACAAATTGTTGCAGATTTCTTGCAACATTTAAATGACCTTTTCCAATATATATATATATATATATATATATATATATATATATATATATATATATATATATATGTATATATATATATATATATATATATATATATATATATATATATATATATATATATATATATATATATTTTTTTTTTTTTTTTTTTTTTCATACAAAATTTTATAATATTGTGATGCCTACATGTATTTTAAGTATTCAAAAAACAAACAAACAACTGAAAAGTAAAATGTTGCTAGTGTATAATTTTGAATATAGAATTTTAATATTGGGTATAACAGAAAAAAAATATTAGTATTTGAATATAAGTGCATCCCTAAGATTTACTGAAAATTACATTGTTCACCATTTTATTATCCATTTAAAGCTCCATTTTATTCCTATGGGATTTTCTTTAATGAATGTTTGAGGCAGCAGCAGTAACCAAGCGACAGAGCTTAGCAAAGGATCAATTTGGCTTGGTTTTAATTAATTTACTACACTTTCTCATCTATAATATACTGCAAAATCAAACATGAAAAGATGTTAAAAGAAGCAAGAAAAACCTCCCTTGTGCACACTGCATTAATTCCACAGACATCAGAGCATCGTACCTACTGCAAGCTTCGAGAAAAGAGGGTTGGCGTGGTCGAGAGACACAGATGTAAAAGCATAAATCTGATTTAATCTAGCATTTACACAACTATCCTCTGTGTCCTGCCAAGCTGTTTTTGTCATTCTGCGCTTCCACTGCAAGTGATGTCTCGCCTGGAAACTGTGCCAAATCAGCCTCCCGCACCAAATCACCGCCCCTTGATGGGGTTTGATTTAAAAGCAACTGGTCCTGAATCTGGGCAGTTTTGCAGTGTCCCACACCCACAACTTCCTTACCCCTCCTTTCCAAAATTTACCGTAGCTTTTCGCTTCATCCAGAGCATTACTCACAATGATAAATCGCCACAACGTGAATGACTTATGTGAAGCCGGGAGGCGGGGGGCATTGAGACGCTGTGAAAGTGATAGTCCTGTGGATATACACAGTCCATAACACCACCTCAAGGAGCAGCAAAGGGGATCGTATGTGCAACCGACTGCAAAAGGACAGTAAATATATGACATGATAGATATTATTTACTCTTCGTCTCTTGCCCGAGTTTCTCCATGTTGTAAAGCCATGCGAACGGCAGCTTCTCTTCAGGGATTGGAGCTTATAAACATACTTTTTCAGCCACAGGTGGTAATGAGCCACGAGAGGGAACTTATATGAGGTTTAGGATGTGGGATAGAGGGAATTGTGTTATTGTAGCACATCCTAAAACCTCACGGTCTCCCAAAGTTGTCTCCAATGTAAAGTTTCATGCCTGTCGATTGGCGCCCTTATTTCGGCTCTTGAGATACCTGCTCCGATGCCTCGCCATGCATGCACTCCTTGGCCACCTCTATAAACTAGATTGTTAAAATTAGTAAGGCATAACGCTGGTTACCTCATTGGGTGCAAAGAAATTTGTCGTTTTCTCTTTTGTTAGCTTTGAGCTTTGAGTTCACTGAAGCATAATAGCTCACATGAGCCCCCTGTTCATTACTTAAATGGACAGTCCACCCCAAAAAATGGATATTCTGTTATCATTTACTGACCTGCACGTCATTCAAAACCCGATCTTCTGTGGAACACGGAAAAACCTATTTTGAAATAATTTAGACCCCTTTGACTTTTAATGTAAGGACAGAATAAAATATTTAAAATATCATCATTCTCATGCCATAGAAAAAGCATTCTGGGTTTATCAAAGAAGCTTTCAGTAAAGAATAATCTTTACTTTATTTCTGAAGTGTGAAGGACATTTTCATAATCCGAAGAACCTTTTTTCCACTTATAAAGAACCATTTGTGGAATGGAAAGATTCCACTAATTTTAAATGTTTTTCAAAGCCAATGAGGAACTTTTATTTTTAAGAGTGTTCCATAGAAGGAATGTAGAAAATGGGAAAAATATAATTTAATTTTAACTATTACTTTAGGTTCACTTGAAGACCCAAAGTACCATTTTATGATGAATTTAAGCTATAAAATCTTTAGGTTTAGGTTAAGCCAGGATTAGGCCACAGTTCAACTAGAACATTTAAGTATCTTTTTATGAACGTACCTTAAATAACATACATTACTGGTGATCATCTTGAGACAAATCAATAACACTGACCTATTTTAAGATGTGTCAATGTAAGTTTCTTTCTACGGAAGTTCTAAGCGGCCATGCATTATATATATTTTTTTTCCTTTTTGTTTTCTCGTTATAACGACTTAATTTTCTCGTTATCTCGACATAACGAAGTTCGTTTTCTCGTTATAACGACTTATTTTTCTCGTTATCTCGACATAACGAAGTTCGTTTTCTATAGTAACGAACTCAACTTTGACAGGTATCTGATGGACAGCCATGCAGGCGCTCTTACTGTAGCCTATATTTCAGCAAATTTAGCTTCGCCTAGGTAATGACGTCTACAATACTGTATATAAATAAAGGCTGATCAATCACTGTTGATTTTTCCAGAGACAGTACAACGAACATTTTGTTTTTGTAATTAACTTTAAATGGCAACACCGCAAAATTAGAGCTGCTTGGATTAAACTCACTTTTCATTTTCCCTTTATTTGAAATAAAATTATATATAATTTGTAATTTGTAGTAGTCATTATATGATGTAGCAGATATCATGTGTGTTACAAGCTTCTGTTTGAAAAGAGCGTCCATGTGTAGGACTACGTGTAGTGTGTGTGTGTGTGTGTGTGTGTGTGCGTGTGTGTGTGTGTGTGTAGAAAAAAACGATTACAACATTATAGAACAAAACTGAATTAAATTAGCCTATGGATTTTACATATACATCACATTTCTCATCAATATGGTTAACAATAAAGATTAGTAATAAGGAAAAGAAGCACATCAGCCTACATGGTTAAATCCCGTCCTACTGTAGATTAACAGAATAAAGTGATGTCAAGCTTGGTTTTGATAAGCAGTTATTTTATGACACAGAATGCGTTGGTGAAACTCATGCATCTAGCAGGAACTTAATACACAGAATATTCATATTGATTCAAGCATTTAACATTTATGAATTAATTAAATGTCAGTAATGAAGACTGCACAAATTATAGCGTTCACGAGGAAGGTCCGCGTACAGTAAAGTGGATGGTGTACAACACCCCTTCAGTTATATTCAGGTCTATAGTGCCACCTGCTGGCGCAGTTTTGTAACTTCTTAGAGAAAATTAATTCGTTATAACGAGAAAACGAACTTCGTTCTGTCGAGAAAACGAGAAAATTAAGTCGTTATAACGAGAAAACGAACTTCGTTATGTCGAGAAAACGAGAAAATGAAGTCGTTATAACGAGAAAACGAACTTCGTTATGTCGAGAAAATGAGAAAATTAAGTCGTTATAACGAGAAAACAAGAAAAAAAAAAAATATTATAATGCATGGCCGCTTAGAACTTCCGTATCTTTCAGCCCAGACATGCATATTAATCTGAGACTAGGCTTAAGCCTTGTCTGTGAAACTGGGGGATACTTTACTCTGTTAAGCTTGAAAGAGATAAACCTTTAGGGTGGAATAAACCTTTTTTGGAAGCTCTTCAGAACAGACTGGAGCCAGGAACTGTAAGGGTGACGGGTAAACATACAGATGTGTTTAGAAGTTGTAGTCTTTCCTCTTGACTTCCCCTCGTCTCTCACTATGGATGACAGATGTTTGGTGAAGCAGCGTGAGACTTGTGAGGTAAGGTGCATTTGCTTGCTCTCTGCCCACAGCACTTGACCCAAATTTCTGAGGCTTTGGCATACAGGCCAAGGAAGTAGTTCCTCTGGCTGATGGGTTCTGTTGTAGCTAAAAACTGTCGTGTTAGTTGTTACCCCCTCAAGGAAAGCCTTTGTGCCCCAGCATTTCTAAATTAAGACGTAACATTTGTCGCAGAGGACATACAGTCTGAGTATGTTTTTCTAATATTAGGTGGAATTCGTTACTAATTTTGAAGTTATTATTCATGTCTTTTTTGAATTTCCCAAATTCGGATTTTTAAGAACCAGTGTCATCCCATGCACACTTACAACCTTCATGCAAATGGTTATAATACATAATGTAATCACAGTCTATCTGCTTTGGTCTATCTGCTGGAGAGATGTTACTTATTGTGTCTGGTATTGATACCGACTCGAGCTTTGTGAGTTTTTATCCATGTCCAGCCATTATCTCTCTCGCAACCATCCAAATCTGATACAACAGCCATCACATGCAGCAGAGCCCAAAGCATGGCCTGTTTGATCCAGCGGGTTTCAGACAAGAGCTTTCACCACCTGGTGTGATCCTCCACTGCGCTTTTCTTTCAGATCCGATGGCTTCTCCACTTGGTGAAATCCCAAGAGCCTGGCAGAACGAGTGAGATTCCTCCGCCGACATCTGCTACAGTTATCCTTGGCAATCGGCTCTGGCTAGACATTCCATTATTGTTATTTCTTTGTTCAGCTCTTCAGAGAGAAAATACAGATATTACAGACACCGTCTACTAACACCAGCCAGCCGATTCCTGTCTGATTTCATCCCCTTGATTCCAACACAATCAACACGACTATCTTCACATGTCAGGACCGAATGTAAGATTGTAGCTGGTGGGGTTTCAAAAACATCCCCTAGCTTGCTCGCGACCAAGAAAGCAAGGCGTAGAAGAACAAGTCTTGGGACGTAATTGGCTAAACATCTTAAAATGTGCTTTCGAAAAGAAGTCTCAGCCTTCTCCTGCTGTTGGTAAAACAAATGTCCCTCCCATAAAGTGTTATTCTTATCCAGGCCAAACTGTTAGAATAATTGACTCGCAATCATTTTTCAGTTTGTCATGGCGAAGGCGAGACTTCGATTTAACGCCTCACTTAAACGACACTCTTGACTTGTTTTTATTCAAGAGCTGTTGGGTTATTCCCAATCTGTAGTCTTCAGTCTGCCGTGATGATGTCTGAGAGCTTTGCAGTGGTCCACCATTCACCTTGAAAGGAAATCATGAATAAATTTGACGATTTCAGATGTTTTTACACTTTTTGATTGGGGTTAACAGCCAACGTTTTCGTTTCTTAGTAAGATTTTCTTTATTTCATACTTTGTTTCATCCTTTCCCAGCATTACACCCAAAATTACTAGACCAAACTCTCACGCTTGAGTTGAACTAATGCATGTAGAGCAGAGCAAACACATTGGAGGCTTTCATCAGTTCAACTCAAACCCAACGAGGAGCCTCTCAGAAAACAAACTTGTGGCTCTGCAATGTTTTTCTCACAAAAAATGGAGGTATTACAGAGAATGAGACACCTCACCGTAGAAATACATTACATGTCCAGTTTCACTCCATCACTTCAGTTACTCATTAGTTTGCCACGAACAACTCACTGCTCACTGAACGGCCCAGACTTCATCCTCTAATGAGACCAAACGTTATTGCTGTAACCAGTGATTTTCCATTTCTACTTGAAATGTAATACAACATTCACAATACAACACACACACACACACACACACACACACACACACACACACACACAAACCTTCATATATACATTCAAAAGGACAATCTCGACTTCTCTAGTGATGTAAATCAGACTTCTTCAGACATTTAGTCATAAAATGACCTTTTCTTACATTTTTATATTTCAATAAACTGTTTCAACTGGCGTGATACATTGCTACCTTTATTGGATTTGACTTTAAAACACAATAATTAGAGAAGACTTGCTTTGGTAGATTTTGACTCGTGTTTATCTACCTCTTACCTAAAACCTGCCAAAAATACACTCATACACTAGAAATATTACATTCTCAGAAAACTCATTTGTATGTGGTGCTTCTCAAGTAGACTGATCTTGTTTCAAGAATAAAAAATATATATATTTTAATTTGACAATTAGACAAATAGCAGTGTACATGAAGACACCCCTTGCTTTTCCAGACTCCAGTCTTCCTTTGCAAATCCCTTCTTCTTTGCATGAGCCCTGTCGGTCATTTAAAACCAGACAGATGTGACTGTGGGTGCTGCTGCTTTGCCTTTTAAAGGGAAAGTAACTGAGCAACGATCATATGAATTAGCATCTGCATTTCCCTTACGAGAACACAGACTCTTCTTACACATTTGGTTCTCATCTCACTTGTCTGAGCTTTATGGCACAAGCCGAGGACAATGAGGGAATGGTGCTAACACTAATTATCGCACATCGCTAGAAGTGACATCATTCTCAGGCTTTAATAGAGACATGAGTGTGGGTTATAGATTCAGAGAGAGTCACACGGATGTGACATGATGTGGTCAGAAGGCTGGAAACTTAACAGTCTGTAAAAGTCTCATAAATGATGGGTTTGCCATGTCAGTGATTATTTCCTCACAAGATAGTCTTGGCTGATGTCTCAGGCTTGATGAGGCTTTCTGGACTAAATCTTGGAAAATTCAATTTTGATTTGAACCCTATACTCTTTATATTTTATTTTATTTTATTTTTATTATTTTAAAAATCTATTTTAATAATAATAATAATAATTATAAATAATTATAATATATATTTATTTTTTTATTTGATTAAAAAAACTATATATATATATATATATATATATATATATATATATATATATATATATAATTTTTATATCGTATTTTTTGTAAACATAAATCATTGAGGTCTTAATCTCAGTCAATCTCAACACAACCTTAGGGTTAATATCATAAAAAAAAAAAAAAAAAAAATGTTTGGTCTACAGTAAATCACTAACATTATTATTATTATTTGAAATGTCAGAGGGGATGGAAACGACTTTTTCAGTCTTATCTTCTGGTTAATCTCACTTCTCTTTTATTTGAACCTATAGAGGGCACTGTAGCTCTATAGGAGAGCCAGTTTTGGGCTCTGATGTCCAGTGATATGTCTGTTGAGGGGAAGTTTGTCTTAGCACATCCAGAGCAGGAAAGGGTCAATTAGAAAGCGTAATTAAAACGTATTGACACCATATGTGCACCGCCTCTCTCAGCATTCGGGGCTGTGTGGAGGTGTTTAACCTCTAATTACAGACAGACTGCGTCCAGACTGATTTATATCACCACACACACACACATATTACAAACACTGTAACATGTAAGTGTCAGGCAGTGTGTAGATGCACTGGAGGCAGGTGTCCGCTTGATCTGGATTCTGTTAAGATTAGTTAGATAGAAAAGACTCGGTCGACCAAGAAATATTACAGGTTCAATAAAAGCTAAGCTCAGTTGACAGCGTTTGTGAAATAATGTTGATTTTTTCTCAGAAAATCAAGGTCACAGTGAGGCATTTTTTAAATTTAATTAAATGCTAATTTGAAATTATTTAAGTAATTTTTACTTCGGTCTTTTCAACATTAAAGTCAAAATAAAAATTATTTACATTTATTTAAATGTTAAAATTTATGTTGATGTTGTTGTTGTTTTTTAACTCTTTAAAAACTAAAGTTACATTTATATAAATTAAATTAATAAATGTACATTGTTGCCATGCCAAATTATTTAAAAATGGTCAAATAATAAACATTTAATATATATATATATATATATATATATATATATATATATATATATATATATATATATATATATATATATTTATATGAGCTGCACATTGCAATTTATTTATTTAATAGAAAACGAGGTACAAGGCAAAAACCAGGAATATTCATTTGATATATTTTATCTGTATCCGCTTGCCTGCTGACACTGCACTTTAAGGCCCACGTGTTTGATGCTGTTTGCTATGAGTTTAGTATTTTTTCTTCTATGATATCACACTTCGACACACCTGTTTCATAGACCTACAACAAATAACACACGGCTACATGTGGATGGCTCACTGTATATTTGTCATTTGCCTTCTTTTTCAAATATTTATCAGTTCCTCTCTTGTAGTATTAACAATTCACAGATGTTGTGTATCACTCCTACGCTGAAACACTATCTTTTCACATTTATTCTTATTGCGAGACAGGTCAACTTTAAACTTTCCATTTAGACGGAGGCCGAGTAAACAGTGTGTTCTCGTCTGCATCGTTAAAGAAGAATAATCATCCTCGCCTGAATATAATTTCTCATGAATGACTACTCAGATTTGATTTCATGAATATGTTACGCACAAACGTCTCGTGAAGAAAACCGTGCAATGCAGCACAGCTAAAAATCTTTATATCTTCATCATCAGGGATCAATTAGTGACTTTTCTCCCGCTCTGTACCACTTTTAGCCACTATCCTCGCGGCCCAGTTTTCTGATACTGTCAGAGTTCAGAGGTTATCAAAACACTGTGACCCTGCATGATGATGTCATCACGCGCCCTCTGGGACAATGACATAGACAAATGGGCTGTTAGCGCCTGACATGGGACTTAAAATAAACAAGAGTCATCCAATACAGCTCAAATCTGCAGGCAAACATGATTAAACTGTTTCGAGGGTAGCCAAACTTTGGCCCACACAGTAACTTGGCAGATCCACAAGGGATTTTAAAGGCTGACGGTGTAGGCAGATTAGTATGAGGAACATTACTGCCTGTCTAAATATTAAAAGCAGTCAGCTTGAGTCGCAGACAGATACAGAGAGATTATTCGACCCCTGGACTTGTTTATGAAAGTCAGACAAAATAAGCGGAGGAGTGCAATCTCTCAGGCTCACGAGGGACCGGCTGTGTGGGTGGACCGCTTCGCTGGAGGAGCCCCAGATGGCTCCGACTCACCGTATCCCATAATCCTTCACCAGGCCCGTGAGGAAGTGTGGAGAAATGCAGAGAACAGAGACGTGTAAAACAGTGAGTTAACAAGTACGCAATCTGTTGAGATCTGGCACAGTGCGAACACGGATACCACTGTACACTCGCTCCTACAAGTCAAGCAGCAATGCAAAACATATCCTCAGAAAACATTTTAATTATGAGAAACAATTATTGTGTTGATTAAGAGACAAGTATTCTTAATATACTAATCTATTACTATGAAGTATATTTTAACCAATAGTTATCCCTATACTGTACTTCCCTAGTTGATTAACAACAGTACATTAAGACATTTGGTATTACAAGTTATGTTTAAATATGCAAATTAATAATCTCATTAAATATGCACCAATTTGCATGCATTTCCAGATCAGAGAATCAATGAACTTTGCATTAAGCCAGGATATATACACTGTGTATATATATATATATATATATATATATATATATATATATATATATATATATATATATATAGTTTCACTGTGTTACATTAAGGGGATTTTGGACCTCTTTTAATACTTTTAATAAAAAAAAATAAAAAAAAAATACTGTGAACATCCTTCCTCCAATAATAATAATAATAATAATAATAATAATAATAATAATAATAATACACATTACACATAAATAAATACAATAATATATCTAAAAAAATATAAAAATAAAGTTGTATAATTTTGAAAATGCTCCTAAAGTATTATATATAAAGTAATATTTATGGCTCAGTGCATGAGACATTTCTTTTTTGTGTTGTTGAGAAAACACCCTTTACAGATTTGTATTGTAAATGAAATGTGCATACACAAATAGATACAGTATAATAAAACAATGTGTATTTTAGATGTTTTTTCAAAATTTCAAAATTGACCTGAGAAAAAGAAAAAAAAGGTAACATAAAATCATTTACTTTACACAAAAATCTACCTCTTTTCAAACCTGTATCCATATGTAAATATAATTATATTCATAATTTTATTTTATTATTAGCTGGCCAGAGTTATGATTTTTCTTCCTTGGAGCACATGTTATTTCATTTTAATTGAAGACCTCTGACAGTATTCCGCCAGTGCAAAGGATCAACTGCCTTATCAAGAAGCAGTTTTTGGTTACTACCTCTCTGCCGTCCCACTCAGAAGCAGTCACCTTGACAAGGGCATAACCCTGCTGGAGTGTAATGACTGTCATCAGCCTTTATGCCCTGTCAGCATGTAATCTCCACGCTCTCGCACCTCCCCAGACTCTTCCAGGTGTCACCAGCAGATGCAGGAGGGGCTTTCGCTGGCGTTGTGTCCTCCAGCCATTCTTCCAGGCCGAGCGCAGGCTCTCTGCTGTGGTTCAAAGCTCTGACTGATAGGGTCTGTTATGCTGACCTGTGCAGCTGTAGAGCCGCTCAATGCTGGATTTGTGACATCAGCGCTAAGCCCTTTCAATTAGCGCTCGCCCTGTCATCACGCCAGCCTCTGATCCTCCTCACACAGCTGGCATGTGCCTTACACATGCAGCGTACAGGTGGACGCCTCCGCCCAGGTGTTCACGGACAGATTTCAAGGAATATTCCGGGTTCAGTACAAGGTTAACAGGCAGCATGTTGATAAGCACAAAACATACTTTAAATAAACGAGTATCTTGGTTATAATTGTGTGTATAACTGTGCAAACGCATCATTAGAGTCTGTGAGAAGAGTCAATGGAAGTGAATCATAAACGTTTCGATAGCCACAAGATGTAAACAACAGGCATGTTAACCTGTGGTATTTTTATTTTGCTACTGCATAATATCACATTTTTGACTCCACTGTATTTCATAAAAGCACATTGTTCCTTGTTATTTTGAACTGAAGAAATTGATAGCTCGTCTGAAGCACAAGTGTGTTGTCTGTTTGTGAACAAGCTGATTCTTTGCAATTAACCTGTTGAATTAGTTCACAAATCATTTGCACATTTGATTTATCAATAACTGAAATTTATATTTTAGTATATTGAAGTTTAATGTTTTGCATAGCTTATTTGCAGATCAATACATATTAAATGTCTACACTATTCTTTACTTGTTTGTGCTGATGAGTATAAATATAAGACATGGTTCAACGATCAGCACTTTTACTTTTAATACATAAAACATATAATCAAAGTAAAAGTACTAAATTTCAGTTTTGATGTTAACACGTTGTTAGAAAAGTCACTTATGTACCTTTTTTGTGTAGAGTTATATCCAAGTTACAACATTGTTGCAATGACTACGTAACGCCATAAAGCCAAATGACTTCATAAATGAACAATTAAACAGCTTTACAAATATATGCTTTAACAGACAAACTAAGTGCTTTTATAAAAGTATACGATTCATTTTTCTGCTTTTACAATCCTCTGAAATGCCATTCACTTATATTGTAACAAGGGCATCATTTTAATAATGATTTTTTCTCTCTTTTTACAGAAAAATTAGGGATAACATTATGCCGCAATTGTCTTGTAGCAAACCCAGAATATTATTTTAAAATAAAAGTCTGAATGGAAAAGGCCAAAGTGCACCAGAGAATCTGATATATTGGGATTTGTTACACGTTATGTGCTGTTGTTCATTAAGCGAACTTGAACTAATTGGATCAGTTATAGATGGCTCTTCTGGCTGAAGTTTTCCATTTGTCCTCAGATCTTGTCCTAAGTTCAGAGCCCTCTTCATGGTTTGTTTTTCTTGGACTGCCAAAGCACTCATCATCTTTTTTTTCAAGCCTGAGGGTTATGGGGATTCAGTGCGCTTTGACTAACCCATTAAAAGCCGAAGAAAAATCCCCCTTTACCTGCTGGTTTGACAGATGAAGAAACAGCTCTTCAGCTTATAACCCTTCTGGCACGGCTCCACAGAAGCTGCAATGCAGCCAAGATCTTCAGGGCCCCTGTGAGCAGGAGGGGCCACAGATACAAACGACAGCCAATTAGTATCTCTTTGGCAGAGAGCAAGAGGCAGCTGTGGTGCACCAACACCCCAAAACACTGCGATAAAGACTTATATCGTCTCATGCTGCGAGTCTGCACTGGTTTACTAGTTAATAAGGAGGCTGACATTGTAGGAAGATGCATGCAGACAATTTGTTTTGCTATTCCCTAGAGCGCTACAGTTTGGAGCATACATGAAAGTCCGGAGGAGAATATATGAGGAGCCATGTATTACAGCCATTTAGTTCTGCATGGAAAATGTCAAGCGCTCTGTGAGAATGCTGTAGGATGGAGCCGGTGTTTGTCTAAAACATTCAATTTATCAGTCCCCATCTGTGAGATTTCTCTTGTCTCCTGAAAATTGCCAAAGGCACCAAAAGAATGGATGTGTGCTTTCTGAAAGCGGTCTGTAGTTTGTTTGATTTCAAATGTATCTTCATGCCACATCCCACCGCCAGAGGAACAATGTTTTTGATGGCAACCAAAGAAACATAGAGTAACGGGAAGCAGGCAAGTCTTCTCAAATAAGATAATATGGATGAAAATTGAAACACCATTCGGCTCATTCTGACTCGTTTTGCTTAGAGCAGCCAAATAACACAGATGTGAAGATTTTAGGTTTTCATTTTGGTTTCAGCCTTTTTTTTTCAGTTCACTTAATTAGCCCCGCATTAAGAAATGTAAACATTAACATGAGTAATGTTAACAGAAAGTTATCTTTTCTTTAATAATGTTCTCAACAAAATCTCCTACTATCTTAAATATTTTAGCGGGAAAATTGTGTCATATTTTTTAAATGTTACAACATGTTTCAGAACATTCAAAAGTAACGTTCCAATAATGTTGGCAAAATGCTACAATGGATTGCGTTAATTGTCATAATGTTTGCATAACCAAACAAAATGTTTTTAAAACTGGACTAGCCACTATTGAACTTCAAAAATATGAAATACTACTATGGATATTTCATATCTGCGCATTTTGGCACAGATGTTTTTTTTTTCATGCATTCCCAAGGAATCGAACCCATGACCTTAACGTCAGCATAATAAGCACAATACTGGATGCTTTCGTCTCTGTACCTCCACATTGTATATAGCTTCTATATTTATTGTGTGCGGAGAGCTAGATGACTGAGCGCTTTGCTCAGTGTTACCTCGGGAGAAGCTCAAGAAGTCAGATTCTCAGAAGTGCAAACCGACCTGGCAAATAAATATGCAATTCTGGTTCAATGAACTTTCCAGTGGGTGTTGTGACTCATCAATACCAAGAGAAGAGGCTTTTGAGTTGGTTTGGCAACAGTGTAGTATATGAACATTAAATTAATAGTGAAGGGTAGTCTAGACGAAAAGTCATATTATTCCTTTTTCCAGCCTGTCAGTCCTGCTTTGTTTTATCTGTAAGTACACCTGTCTTAACTGATTGCAAAAATTGGCATATCAGAAAAGATCCCCGTATTCGTATTGCAATGGTTATACACGCATCTTTCAGCTTGTGATGCATGAAACAAAATCCAGGAAAAGGATTGCGTTTGTAATGGATGATGATGCAACAACAAACCCTCTTTGCAAATATATCTCACTCGTTCTTGTTATTGTAAAGTAAGTATTGCAATGGCACATTAATGGTAAATTTACCCAAAATTGTTTGTGCAAATGGGGATTTCACATTAAAGGCCAGCTCCCCTTTTGATTCTTATCTCACACATGTTCATTTGACTCTGATTCAACACTAAAGCTGCACTGTGGCAGTACATACACTCATCAAGGTCTCTGTGCAATGATTCAGCCTCCACGGACGTTTACAGCAGTAATTTAGTACAGCTTCAGGTCGTTGACTGCATCAGACGCGCCCTATGCAGAGGTCGTCGCCCTGATGAAGATATACAAAGCTCCACGCTTTCAGGAGGAACTGTAACCCAGCATCTATTGTGTTTGTAATCAGTTTACAGAGTGATAAAGCACTAGCCGCTGATTTTTAATAGTACTGATCGAAACCTGAACAACAAAAGTTTGAATCGTTGCAGACGTGAACAGATCTGGATTTAAAAAGTGCCTCTAGGGCCAAGAACACTGATTACTCATTGAGTCATTTCCTATGGCCCTGCCTCTTGACAGAAGCCTTTAAGAACAACCTGATGAGAGTTTGATTACAGAGTAATCTCTGATTTAGCATGGAAAGGGTGGTTGGAAGCATGCCAAGTACAAGTGATCATACAGGTACAGTACATATAACTTACATTGAAACTCTCTGTAGGTTATATAGCAATGGGTTTGTGTAAAAAAGCTAAATTCACTCAGCTTGTTCAGAGCAAGCCAAAATGGTCAGTTAATGCAATGCTGACAATAGCACCTCTGTCACTCAGAAAACATGCCATTTGAGGTGCACACAAGTATGTCGTAACAAAACCCACCCAGCTATCTCCGGAAACCAAAGATGTCTTTAAAAAACAATAATGTTGGGATCCTCCTGAACGGGAAACTTGAACGCGTTTGGTGGCCAAGTGATGCCTCACTAGTGTGCAATCATAAGCGTAGACACTAGAATGCACATTCACACGTACTAACCTAGAACTGAGGATCTGATTTATCCAACTAAATAAACAAAAAACAGGATTGTGGTAAATGTTTCCAGGAAGCTGGGCCTGGTGCAACATTAGCATTAACCAAACTGTTGAGCAAGAAGAACACGCATCTGCCAGCAGTCCTGTAGTCTAGAATGGAGAGCAGACCAGAAAGGAAGAAACGCAACACTGAAATGCTAGATTGAATGTTACTGTCTGCCATTTGTTCTGCACTACAAATTGTTCAATATACTGGAATGCACATCATAAATCATTCCCGTATCATATTTCACAGCAGCTTTACCTCCTGTTACAAGGCCAACCAACACTGGTCTTCTCCTCCAGAGGCTGTTTAAGGTCATGAAACTTCTGCCATACACTGCTGATTAATTGTGAACTAGTTTTTTCAGTGGGTCATCATGCGATCTTGGTGAATGAGGTAAATTTGGTTTGAACACACACTGTGTTTATTGTGGTGTGCTGGAAATCATCATTAATAGGCTACTTTAAGAAGCTTGTGTTAATGTGCATATACCACAAGAATATCACGTTTTAATAAGCTTGAAGGCTTCAGAAATTAGATCATGTGCAAGCAATGAAACCGGTTCGTATTCAGAATTATTTTCATGATGTTCGCTTCTGTTAATGGCTCTTGCACGTACTGTACAAAAATACATATGTGCTCTGCATGATTCAGTGCTAAACATACAGCGTGACCTGTGAAGTCCGATTCCTGAGCTAATGATCGTACGAACCTATTCTTTATAGTCTGAATTCTCATCAGTCAGTTGTTTTAGTGAATCAAAAACACACAGAGCGACTAGTTTAGTTCGATACCTGAGTGAATGACTCTCATGAATCTTTTAGTGAATCATAAACACACAGAGCCACTAGTTTAGTTCGATACCTGAGTGGATGACTCTCGTGAATCTTTTAGTGAATCAAAAACACACAGAGCGACTGAATGACTCTCGTGAATCTTTTAGTGAATCAAAAACACACAGAGCGACTGATTCAGTTTGATGCCTGAGTGGATGACTCTCGTGAATCTTTTAGTGAATCAAAAACACACAGATCGACTGAATGACTCTCGTGGATCTTTTAGTGAATCAAAAACACAGAGCGACTGGTTCAGTTTTATACCTGAGTGAATGACTCTCGTGAATCTTTTAGTTAATCAAAAACACACAGATCGACTGAATGACTCTCGTGGATCTTTTAGTGAATCAAAAACACAGAGCGACTGGTTCAGTTTGATACCTGAGTGAATGACTCTCGTGGATCTTTTAGTGAATCATAAACACACAGATCGACTAGTTTAGTTCGATACCTGAGTGGATGACTCTCGTGAATCTTTTAGTGAATCAAAAACACACAGAGCGACTGATTCAGTTTGATGCCTGAGTGGATGACTCTCGTGAATCTTTTAGTGAATCAAAAACACACAGAGCGACTGAATGACTCTCGTGAATCTTTTAGTGAATCAAAAACACACAGAGCGACTGGTTCAGTTTGATACCTGAGTGAATGACTCTCGTGAATCTTTTAGTGAATCAAAAACACACAGAGCGACTGGTTCAGTTTGATACCTGAGTGAATGACTCTCGTGAATCTTTTAGTGAATCAAAAACACACAGAGCGACTGATTCAGTTTGATGCCTGAGTGGATGACTCTCGTGAATCTTTTAGTGAATCAAAAACACACAGAGCGACTGAATGACTCTCGTGAATCTTTTAGTGAATCAAAAACACACAGAGCGACTGGTTCAGTTTGATACCTGAGTGAATGACTCTCGTGAATCTTTTAGTGAATCAAAAACACACAGAGCGACTGGTTCAGTTTGATACCTGAGTGAATGACTCTCGTGGATCTTTTAGTGAATCATAAACACACAGAGCGACTAGTTCAGTTCGATACCTGAGTGAATGACTCTCGTGGATCTTTTAGTGAATCATAAACACACAGAGCGACTATGTCTCCAAATGAGACTCTCATGAGTGAGTTCTTTTTAGTGAATCACAAACACTTATGAATCAGTCGGAGCAGTTTTCTAAATTAATATGACTCACTTGAATCGCGAGTGATTTAGGTTTGAGACAGTGCAAATCAGTGCTGTTGTTCATACAGTAGGCTACATTAAATACACATTATGAGTTACGTCACCTGTATTTGATAAAAATAAAGGAGTGAATGAAATATGATATTTTTCTTTTCTATGTTGTTTTACATTTAATATTGATATCTATTCCCATCACTGGCAGCAGAATGTATTGTCTGTTTTCCACATGCTTCTACCTCAGGTTAAAAAGAATTGTTAATGGAACAGTTAAGAAACCAGAATTGTTGAGATGAATCAGAAACACAACCGGAAGCATTAAATTCCCATCACTAGCCATCACAGATGGCATGCACAAGCCTTAATTTACCATGGCAACATCTAGTGTATGTAAAGATAAACCTAGAGAATTTGTAGCAATATACCTGACAGTGTTGCGGTGCATCGCGCTCGCAAGAGAAGTGAGCTTTAATCCCCAGACCACAAACTACTACTGCCAAAACCTTGATCTGACTTATTTTCCATTTTACAAAGACAGCGCCAATGTGTGATGCGTTTTTGAACTTGAGCCGCAATTGCTCCCACTTTACCAATAATGTTATGTTCATGACGGATTTGAAGTTTAATATTCAGCCACTCGAGCAGTAGATCAGAGGGTTTAGAAATGCCATATACCCACATACACTTCTGGTGAACATGCTCTGCACACTGAAAGGAAACTCTCTCTTTATTTTCTTTCAGTGCCAAACATAAAGCTTGACCAGTGAAGCAGGGAAAATTATTCTTATTAATCTTTTCTTTATAGTGCGTCCAAAACATTAAAAGAGACCAGTGAAGTCTGATTCACAATCAAATGACTCTCATGAGCTGGTTCTTTTTATAAATCATATATAAACACAGTTGCCAGCAAATATGATTCTCAAGTGAATGATTCTCATGTCAATTACTGAATCAAAGACACACAACTTGACCAGTGAAGTATGATTTCCATTTTTATGAGCCTACTCTTTAAAGTGATTCAATCGAATCAAACAGAGCGAATCAGTGAAGTCTGATTCCTAAGCGAATGACTCTCATGAGTTGGTTCTTTTAGTGAATCAAAGAAAGCGTGACACTGAAGTCTGATTCTTGAGTATGAGAATTTGAATTACTCTTTTGCATTGTGTCCTGTTTTTTTAAGTTAATTTTATGATTTTTTTGTGCTTTGTAATGAACATATTCCAAATTTAAGTTAATGTATTCATGACTGATAAGACTCAGGGGTGGGTTAGCGTTAGGTGGCCCTCATAAGCTCAGAAATGGTTGCAAATGTTTTGGAAAATGCAGTATTTCATGGAGAGGAACATAGATGTCATAACGATAGCTGTGTTTTACCTTTGATGCCTTTGTATCTGGATTTTGTTCTGCAAAGCAAACAATGCTGTTGTTTTACATTGCGTCACCAATCTGCTTGTATTTATACGGTCAATACAAGTAACTTATTTTGACCATCTGGCTTTCATTAATGGGTTTTCATCCAAATATCTCAAGCTGGATCAGATAGGTTCACCACAAGTGTTTATTTTAGCATGTTTTATTAATATAATCATAAGTTATTTGGACATTAATCCCACAATCTATTTATTTTGATATTCAGATGAGATTTCATCAACCATACGCGTGTCAGATGTGTTTTGCTTTTGGCAGAAGCTGGACGTTTTAACCTGGTCTCAGTTGTTTTTTCAGTTTTTGTCATCACGAACCATACTTTTGGGGTAATATTTCAACATGGGTCTGTTACTAGAATCTTGCCTCTTCATCAGGAAATGGCCCACTCACCATTTAGCTCAAAAAATGATCTCAGCCTTATGGTCATTTTGCAGAGGCGCTCCACGTCGGGTCCTGAGATTGGATATTCTGGCATTTTGACAGACTGCTGTGACACACTATATTTGGTATTTTGTCCTGCAGGTGATGTGATTTATTCTGGAGCGTAAAGAAAGTGCTCCCCCAAATAAGAGGAAAAGTCAAATTCACTTAAGTCAAGCAATGTTCGGGCAACGTGCATCGCATTAACAGAAACTTGTTTCATTCTAATGTTTCAGTCAGTACTATGCTTAGTGTCTGGGTTCGGTTTTAAATGATACGCAGCTGTCTAATAGAGAGAATGAGAGCTTGGCATTTTCTTGCCATCTTGGAAAGCACTGGCAGAATTTGATAACGGTAGCCATGGAAAGCTGACTTGACGGGAATCCATGATGCTCTTTGGCCAGAGATACGAGGTGTTCATTTATCTGTTTTGAACATTTCTAGCAAAACAGATGATTGCAAGCTAATAGCAGGAAATATCAGGACTGTGACACAACTACTTAGAAGAATAAGTGTGGATAATGCATTTACATCTGATCTAATGCATCTTATCAGATTAATCAGATAATAAAAAAAAAAAAAAAAAAAAAAAATACAAATAAATAAATCAGCATTTTTACTTTTTCAAATTCATTTTAATATTAAAATGTAAAATTCGAAATTTCAGGGAGATAGTGTCTTGATATTATAATGAAGAGGGGAAAAAAAGCATCATTAAAGGAAATGCATTCCGGTGCACTTTATATCAAAATTAGTTAGTTTAAAAAAAAAAAAAAAGCAAGATGTAAACTCAGAATTCTATTTTTATAATCTTTCAAATTCTAAAAATACATAAAAATATAGAAATGTAATTGCAACAAATCACTTTTTTATACCTTTTTTAATTCTGACTTTTCTTCTAGGTATTACAAATTTGTCAGTTCACATTTGCAAGCAAAGACCTTATAATATGTAAGATCTGCGAGTAAAAAAAGACTGATATTTGTCCTTTTTTAAATTACTATTTTTATTTTTATGGTGGAAACAAGCTTCCATAGAAAACTAAACTAAGATAAAATAAAAATGTATCAATGCCTGAAAAACTTTTGGTACAACCAACATGCAAAAAAATGATACCATAGGTGAATAAGTCTCTTTAAATATTTTTAGATCACTCTACCTTTTTTTTTTTTTATAACAACAATGCAAATTTAGTTTTGGATGTGTAAACAAAAATTTATTTAACAAAAAAATAATTAATCATGTTATAATTAATCACATTAATCAAGGGGTAAGGAGATCATTTATGCAATTACCTTCACCTTTAAAAAGTACGACAGCATTTATAGTGACACAGAATATCAGAAAACAACAAGAACTGGGAACTGGGCTCTCCGAAACTCTGCTCTGTAACCATTCCCATACTGTTTCACATAATGCACTTCATTGATTGACGGGGGTTTGACCCGAGCCAGCAATATTTTATGACTCTTACGGCTGAGCGCTTTTCTGCTGTGCATTATTCCTCTCATTCTGATCTCATTGCGAGGTAAACCTCATACACTGCCCTTGTGATTTATTCCTAAACACAGAAAACTCCCCTTAATGGCCGTGTAGGCTGTAAAGTTGACAGTCAGCTTAGCGTTGTTTTATTGGCACAGGAGAGTGTGTTAGCAGACCTCGGACTCAGTATTTCACTTTAATTTCCTGTCCCGGGACAGTGGTGGGCTCGGCAGGGCACGAGCTGGGTTGTTATTACTGTAGTCACTCAGACCGACACGCCGGGAGATGAGCAGAGGAACGTTTAAAAACTAGCTGATACAGTGAAGGAGAGAGAGCAACACAAAATGACAGGCTTTTAAAAATAATACATATACCTGTAAGGTTAAATACTTTTAAATTACTGAAGTAATCATAATGTATAAAACGTTTTAAAGCATTATATTTTTATATAAATTATTGTTACCAAAGTTAAGATGCTTTATAATTTTAAAGGATTGTGTTATTGTACTTTCTAAAGGTGTAATGATGAATAATTATTATGATGCATATTATATTATATTAGTTGCATTCTAAAGTTTGTCTCGACTTTTAAAATAAGGTGTTACCAAAACTTTTTACATGCAACTAGAACAAAAGATCAGTGTTGTTTTTATAGTAATGCACCAATCTGAGGAGAGTGTATTGAGTGTTAAGAGTATGGAAATTAAATCACCTATAAACGTGCCTTCTGTTTTATTCCCTTGGGCTCTGTATAGATGTTTTTAACGAGAATATGTCCTCTGTTAATGGTCCCTTAAACTGCTTGAAGGAGATTAATCTCTGATTACATATAAATATATAAATGGGTTTACAGTAAGGCCACCGATTTCTGAAAGTTGAGATTTCCTAGTTCAGTGGTCAGATTATAATTGAAATGTCTAGGATTTATTTATTTATTTATTTATTTTAAATGTAAAAAACATTACACGTTTGTATGTTTTTTTTTTATTGTTGTGTGTTTATAATGAATAATTATAATTAATATTTTTATGATGTTTGCAAAACTCACCCAAACTGTTTTTAATATAATTCACGATAAAAAAAATAAAATAAAATAATAAAAAAATAGTGAACAGTAACATTGCAAACAGCAAATAGATCTAAAAAATAATATATAAATAAATAAATAAAATCAGAAACATATTACAATATATATATATATATATATATATATATATATATATATATATATATATATATATATATATATATATATATATATATATAAACGAGAACATGATAAAACTGGATTCAACAAATATTTCGAATATTTTCTAATTGTATTTAATATTTTCTGTGAATAAACTGTATAAAGTAATTAACTTCTCAAATGTTATTTTATTTTTTCTACTTTTGGAAATAAATGTTTACTGTCCATAATTAGGTTCATTGTTTTGAATTTTAGGGTCATTTTGAGCACAAAAGATGTGCTTTTAGCAAATGTAAGTGTGATTGTTAAGTTAATTATGTTTTATTTATTTAAAAAAAAAATAACGGGTTGTACTTTCACCTTTGGTTTTCCCAAAGGATTAAATAAAAACAAAACAAAAAACAAAACACTAATTGTGACTTCTTATCTGAAGATTCTGATTCAACATTCAGAATTTAAATCTCACAATTATCACAATTTCAAAAGAATAACATTTAGAATAGTGATGTCTATTCACCCTAATAATAGTGGTAACATTAACATTATCTATGGTGATTTTGCAAGCATTAAGATGGACTTTGTGTCTTCTGTTATTTGACCTGTCCACACTCATTGGGACTGAAGCTCGGTGCAGAGTGATTGATCAGTAATGTAATCCAAAGCATTGTATGTCACAGTGTGTGACACTGAACCCTGTCCTCCTCTCTGGTCCACAGCCTCTATAAAACCCCACAACTGCCTTTTACAGTCTCGCTGTGATTCACACTCTCTGATTCCATAAATCTCCCAGCATTCAGTGCTGCAGGAGGGTGGGGGTCAGGGTTCACGAGGAGATTGGTTGGACTAGATTCAAAGTGGCGACACGAGAGTCTTGTGAGGTGTCCGAACAGAAAGCAGGGTTGCTCAGGCGTGGTCTGCGCTGCACTTTTAACGCCCGGCCGTTTAATGAAGTCCACAGGAGCGCACTGACCGTGACTACCCCAAACCCTGCAAAGAGTCCCTGCAGTATAGAAACTGGCCATGTTTCAAAAGTTTATGAAAACAGTTGGATCTAATGGGTCAATTGCTGTGAACGCCGAGCAGAGTGTTATTGTCAGGCCACTGTGTGCATTAAAGTCTCTCTGATCTGCAGCTGTGTGTGAAGGGTGATAATGGGCCTTCGCAAGTGACCCAAACTTTCTCCATCAGATGTCTGACACGATACAATAAAATGTTAAAGAATTCCTTAATGCTTTTGTGCAATAACACTATTTGTGCAAAGAAATAATAACAAAAATGTAACAATATAGGCAACTCTGAGGTTAATGATTTTTTATTTAAAGGGACAGTGCACTTAAAACACCCCCATGCCAAATCTGTATGACTCTTTCATTGACTAGAAAAGCAAAGGAGACGTTCAGCTTTATAAAGATGAGTAAATGATGAAATATCCCTTTTAAGAACAACTAAAATGGCCTTAAATAAAGACAAAGAGGACAGAGATAACACTAATATGTCTAATCCAACAAAACATGTTAGCATAAGGCAAAAGGAAGTAAAACATAAAATAAAATAAAATGGTCCAGTTGGTAAATATATGAAGGATTCATGTTTTGTTCTTGTAAATAGAAAAATAAATGAGATTTGTGAGTTGTCAAAGTTAATTAAATCATAATCATGAAAATGTTTAATATAATTTAAAAAGAAAAAGAATACATATATTTAAATAAAAGCAACCAAATTAAAACACACACACAAAAAAAAGATTAAATGTTTTATTTGTTTACTTGCATGTCATGTGACCGATATCAGAGAGCTGTGAACATGTCAATGTGTTTTTAATTTATAGAAATATTAACTTAAAATCTCTAGGAGTACTTGAAGTTATTGTTATAAATATATTTTGGGTTTCAGCTGACAAAAAAAGTTTGAGAGTCCCTGTACAATACCATTAAAGATAGCCATAAACTAGTCAAGGAGATTTAATATGCAGAATATTTGAATTGAGTTAAATAGTAAGACAATTTAGTATTTTGTTAAGAGAAACAGAAAAAATACTGGGTTGAACAAACTTAAGCGCTTTTGTTTCACATCGCAGTCACTAAGTCTGCATGATTGTTGCATCTCATGCGCAAATCATAATTATTTGGCAAATTGGTGGTTGTTTCGTATGTATTCATAAAATCTTGTTTGTACACGTGTGCATGATTTCCTTATGCCCAATGACAAGTCATATTCAGGGGTGGATTCTCACAACCTTCAATAAAAAAAATGTGTTTTAAGAATGTTCTTAATGTTTATAGAACATTGTTATAACATTGTAATATTTGATATACGTTCTCATAACGTCATAAATTAGTACTTAAGCAGCAAATTAAGAGTTTCATGAGAGAAAACTCTTAGTGAATCTGTGTTCCCTTTCCAAATTTTCCAGTGTTACCAGAAATGTACTTTAACTTAAAAAAAAAAAAAAAAAAAACTATCACATTTCTCATGCAATTTTCTCAATCACAGGCAACTGTATTTGAGGTTTCAATGCATTTTTCCCACTAACACATCTTACCCACACGTGCCCCTAGACAATAACCACAAACTGTTATCAGCACCTTGATGTGTTTCTCTTCTGGGGCTCTTTGAAGCTTAATGGAAACAACAAAGAACAGTCTGGCCTGAGTAAGATCTCAGCATCACCTCGGTGAAAGGAAAGCACAGATGTCCCGCGGCAGACAGAGCAGGCCTGAGCGCTCCCACAGGCACGAGTATCAGTTTATACGGACACATTAAAGCACTTGAGCTCCGACTATGAGCTCATCAACACTAATGCCTGTGCTGCGTCAGCCACCGCACAGTGTGAGTCCAGCACACAAAACCTCCAAGACCAGAAAGACAAGGAAAACCGAGGGGAAAAAGACGGGGAAGAAGAAACAACAATGTTTGTTTGAACAATGACTGCCCAGACTGTTCATCATAGGGTTTAGCTCATGGTGAGATATATATCCCTGGCAAGCCATTCCCCTGGACGCCGTGGATTAAAAGCACATAAAACAAAGCGTGCAGCCGCGGTAGAGGGGTATCGCTATGATTTCCTTCGGACGGCTTTTGTTGGAATAGCTCTGTCCTTGTTTTAATTATTTCCTTAAGAAAACACAGAGAGCTAGATGGAGAGCGGCATTCCTGGGATGAGAGAGGAAGCCGTGTCTCTGCGACTTCCTACCGCTCCGCTCCGACAGACGGGGTGAGGATGTGTGGGGTTCGGAGGAGATAAGTGAACACACCTCGCACATACAGCCTGATACACCCCCCCCCCCACAAGCATTCCTCAGCTTCCCTGGTTAAACTGCCAGATTGTTCTAGATTAGTCTCCATTTGTGTTGCCACATAATAGCCATTCCGAGGCCTTTAAGTGATCAATATTATCAAAACGTTGCTAACAATCATGTCTTAGCAAGCAAACGGACTTTTAGTATGTAAAACGTCCAATTTTAACTTGTGGTTCACATGTGCTTTGGTGTAAAATCTTGTCAATTTATAGTATTACGTTAACTTAAGAATAACTTTGATATTATTAGTAATATTTCAAGATGAACACTTACTGGATTGAAGCAATGTAGGTTTACTTGATTATCCATGCATCATTTATTTATTTTTATTTTATCTGTAAGTTTCAAATATGATCATCAGGTTTTTGAGAAACATGTATTTGTTAATTTCTCAGACATCAGGGCATTGCATTGATAAAACGCCTCCGGCTACAGAACCTAACCTCGGTTCCCTTGCGTATAGTTATATGCTGACACATTGGGAAAACCCCTATCTCTTTAGAACACTAAAGCCTGCTTCAATTAACACCATTGTTTTCCAATGGCCAATGGCGCTCAAGAGGGTGAAAATAAGGAGTGAAGTGCCTCTTATTAAGTAGTGCACAGTGCCATTTTTTCTTAGAATAATTTTTCTCAAATACCCTTTACTGCTTTTGATCTTCAGAGCTGTCATAAAGCCCAGAGGGACTGATGGGGCATTTAAAAGGAAGGCCTTCTCTGCATCCTTCATATCTGTCAGCAGAATTTCATATATTTTTTCTTCCCCAGACTATTATATCATGCCAGACATTATAGGGTTAAATGATAATTTATTTATCCAGCCGTTTGAGTGAATTCATCAATTTGACCAATACCTAGCTAGACATATTTTTCTTCTTCTTTCCAAAGGCTTTATAATTTGAATCTGACCTGACGCCCGCTGCAATCCACTGGGGTAAAATTAGGTTGTGAGGACCGGCTTTGCTTTCACAAGGTTTTTTAGGGGATTAGATGAAGTTTAAGTTATTGGACAACTAATATGCATGATTACAGCTGTTGATGGTTGCACAAAACGGAGAACAATTTTATTGGCCTCCCTCGAGAATGTGCTCTTAAAGTCATTTGAGTGGAGGTGGAGATTATAACGCTTTATTTAACACTTGATCTCTGGATAGCAGAGCCTGAACTGCCAATGAACCTCAGACAGAATTAGTAGAGTATGTGAGAGTAGCTCTCTCTTGGCCGAACCGCATGCTAATGCACAGCACTTTGTCTGAGCTACACGTCAGGGTTTATTTCTTTCACTTTGAGGTGGACAAGAGTCAAAGGTCTGGATAATTTCCTTCATATACAAGCAAAGAAAGAAGCAAACAAGCGAAAAAAGTGAACATTGCTACATCAGAATTTATCGGGCAAATGCATTTCAATTTACCAAGTCAAAAATCACCTCAAGCGAGATTTATTTTATTAAATTTTTTTTTTTAAGATTTTGCAAAGTAAGGATTTTTTTTTGCAAAAATGTAAAAATAGATTGCATACTAAATCATTCATACAAGTTCATACTAATATTGCTCCAGCAAAACAGCACAAGGTGTTTGTTGGCCTAGACGTTGGATTGCCTTTCGAAGAATATCAGGATCAACACTCGACGATATAAGCCGCGTTATAATTCAAAGCATACGTTTGTATGTTGTTACCTCATGCCAGTTATTACTGGAAATAGTTTGTGCGGTCATGAAAATCCATCAGAGGCCGAGAGCTGCACATGATCGGTTGGACACTTAGCAGAGCAGCTTTGTTTATTTCCCTTTAAGTCTTGCTCTATCAAACTGCAACTGGATTTGAAAGGAACCTCAGAAGCGTATCTAAACCACAGCCAATGGTAACATCCAGTCTTCACAGCGGTGGCGTCTCTCTCCATGGCTTGGGGGGTTCAGTTTTTGGCAGACTGAATTCAGAGCTGGCTGTCTGACTAACACTGTCCCTGCCAAGACATCTACATTGCAATATGCCACAGACCAACATTTATGCCGTTATATTATATTCAGACAAGCCACTAACATCTAATGAATGCAGTACAGCACGTTTGACTATCTAGTGTGTTGTTAATTATTTAATAAGCTGTCCTGTATTCAGCATCTCCTAAAGCAAGGCCATCTTTGAGTTAGCTGGCACGGCTGTTCAAATAAACACAGCGAGCCGATGATAATTGCATTGTTGGGATCTGGCCTTTCCAGAGCTTAGAGGACATGGCCAATTAATCAAGTTCTCTTTGTGCAAGTCTTTATGGGTAATGACCAGAGCGTTAACATTCACACATGTGGGAACCATTTTGCCACCCCTGCAGCCCCCTTCGTCAAATTGGGGGTAAATATCATTTTTAAAAATGAGGCTACCTCTGGTTGTTACGCCTAAGCTGTATTATTAATAGCAATAATAAGAGTTGCTCCTCCAGGGTCTGCCCAGGAGGTTTATTTTCACTCATTTCTGTCTAATGATGGCCCTGCCTCTGGCCTGTGTCCACAGAGCACCCTAGTGTGTGTGTGTGTGTGTGTGTGTGTAAAGAAAACACCAGCGACCCAATGCTTATATGCCAAATCTAGTATATCTATTTTTATTTATATAACAATTTAGACTGTATATTGTCAATATATCTGTTGCACATACAAAATGATGTTTGCTGAAATAACTGGATTTGAATTCAGAAGAGATTGCAAAGTATTTTGGTTCAGTTTTCCAGTACAAATATCTAAAAACTCTTTCAAATAAAACAAATTAAACTGCAAAGCAAAATATAAAATTAAGGCATATATATGCATCAAACATTAGTATAATACTACTACTACTACTACTACTACTACTAATAATAATAATAATAATAAATTATATTTTTGTCAAGTTTTCTGATAAAAAATATCACAAAAAATAAATAAAAAAACAAATATAAAAACAAAATAAATTCAATAGCAAAGCAAAATGCAATATCAGTGCAAATATTTGCACTGATATTAATGCAGAATTATATATATATATATATATATATATATATATATATATATATATATATATATATATATATATATATATGTATATATATATATATATATATATATATATATATATGTATGTATATATATATATATATATATATATATATATATATATATATATATATATATATATATATATATATATATATTAATAATTTTACAATGGTAAACCAAAAAAGCTGAAAAAAAAAAATCTGTATTTTGCTCTAGTTTTCCAATTAAAATATTGGAGAGAAATAAAATGCATAAGATAACAATTAAAATGTGTTTCTCTTCTTTTCCTGAAATATATATATATATAAAAAAAATAAGCATAAGATAAGTATTTTTTGTTAGATTCATGCTTAGAACAAAAAGAAAGAAAGAAAAATTTAACATTTAATATGAAAAAAAAAAAACATTTTATTGTGTTTCAATGCTGTTATTATTTTACTGTAAATACACAAAAAAAAAAAATAGTTTTACCATCCGATGTCTTGATTTTGCTTTTGGATCTCACAACATGCTGAACAACAAAACGGGTGTGCATTGATTATAATGAGACAGATGACCATTCACGTGGTCACCAATATTTTGCTAAGCCATTACCCACACGTGACTAATTATAAGGTCTAGGAAAATACCTGAATACAGGGAACAGGTCAATTCTGTGGCTTTTCTTTTTCGCCTGAAGTGGCTGAGTGATTTATTAAAAGGGGGTCTACATAGTTTGACCGTTGAATATGCATGTCCATGTACTTTAGCAGGAATATGGAAACAATCTGTGCATGCATTATTGTAGCTAATGAAAGCAGCCACCCAGATCCACCTCAGCGCTAATGCTAATGCTAAATATATGTGGACAAGGTGGGCTCAGTCTGTTTTGAGTTGATCCAGAGCTCAACTCTTGCTGACAGCTATGGTTCAGAAAACAAACCGAGACAGCGCCGGAAGCAGCTAATGCTCATCAGATCAATGGAAAATGAATAGAAATGATGAAATATATAAATATAATCTCAATAATCCAAGTCCGTCTGTAATCTTTCCGTGCTAAGAATTTAATTTGAACAACAAGTGGATTTTTATTTTAGATTTCAGAAGCATCTGTGGTTATAATGTCAGGATAATGAAATGCAATGCTAATCTGCCTGGTTTACTTCAGCATAACTACTATTAGCATGTTTTCGCATTTTTGCGGCCACTCTGCAAAAGCTTATTTCGATTTTTGGGGAAGCAGAGCAAGTGGTCAAAATGACTTTGAAATTGTACACTAAGTGCTGTCTGCGTACGTCGTCTGTCACACTACCAGAAGCCCATGGTTCAAGAGTCAGAGGCTTAAATGTCTGACAATGTCTTATAAAAAAAGATGGAGCAAGACAAAGAGAAAAAGCACCCAAGTAATGGCTGTATGCTGCTTTATAATTGTCAGCACATGTGGGAATACAAAAGAAGCAGATGTGAATAAATCAGAGTTGAGGCTTTTTAAAAAAAATATGATTTTAAAGGTCATTCTCCAATTTTTTTTTTTTGAAAATTTTACTAAAACATGAAAACAAACAAACACATATATATTTTAAGAAAATGGTTTTGATTTTGCATGTGTATAGATGCCTTTTATTTCAAGACTTCTGCCTCATCTATATCACCCAAAAACCAATAAAATATTATTTAGATCCATAAAAGGTTTTATATGGGTAATATACAACGGCCTACAGATCAGGTAACGCACTTTTAGGCCTCTATAATCAGGTCTGCCATCGCTTCGTTCTCCCGTCAGAAGTCACCTGATTTAGAGCGAGGCCCTTTTCTGCGTCACCAAGCAAATGGGATCAGGTTCTCATCGTTTCAAAAGAAAGGTTTGTATTTTGAGACGTTTGCAGGCACTCGGATAATTTTATGAAATTGAAACTACCCATAAATGCAAATTTATTAGGGTAGCACCACTGAGCCGTTCGTTTAGAAATGAGACACTAATGGGGCTACTGGCGTGTTACTCGTTACAGACCAAGACACTGATTGTCAGTATTGGACCGAAAGCGATTAGTTACAGATGTCTTTAAATTACCAGTATTGCAGTGACCCGGGTGACTGTCCAACAGGGTTTGATCGCCAAACAAATTACAGCTTTGCAGTAGTGGTGAAAGGACGTTTATGCAACATGGCTTAGATTTTATATTGGAACAGTATTGCGGCCGTGTGATCTCCGTCCCTGCTAACAGCTGTAACTGATCTCATGCTACTCTGTAATTTTATTTAATTTTTTATTTTTTTTTTATATGCACTTCTGGCAACATTTAGGTCCTTTGAGCCCCGAAGAGAAACAGGAGCCTGGGACGGTATGATGCAACCGTGTGAAACGGCTGAAACGGGATCCTTCAGCGTGTCTGTCTGTCTCTTCGCTTTGTCTGATTTCCACACTGAGATAAAAGAGTTTGCAAACTTTTACTTTGTCACAACATCTCCTTTTTTCAATGTTAAAATCCATTATCATACACAGCTGGATAATGTAATCAGATTCCAAAAATTAGTATTTTTAATTAGGTTATTATTACACTTTACAATGCTCGTAATCAGATTACAGTGACTTTTTTTATGGACTACATTATAACATATTATTTATTTATTGATATATTTATCTATCCTTTCTCAATGAGCCTACCACTTATATACAGTTTGGGAAAACCTGCTATCATTTCAGATTCAGTGGATTTCATGGTGTTGATAAAAAAGATTGTTGTTTATCAATATGGTACACGTTAATCCCATTTAAATCTAAATGATATAGATGAGTTAGAGTCAAAAGTAATCTTAAAGTAACTCATTATGTTACTAACTGCAATTTCCATCATGTCATTTGTAATCTCTAACGGACTGTAATTTGTAAGTAATCTACTCATTATTATGTTGCGTTGTAGGATGCTTGATTTTGATTGGTCAGTTGTGACAAAACAAGAGTGGCTCAACCAATAGTGTCCGTTCATTATGTTTCTAACTCTGTCTGGCGACACTAGTGAGGCACACTTCAGCTTCAAATAACTAAATAATTTAGTCGTGGTTTATGTGCACTGTAACAGAAGTTGTGTCCAGAATCTGCCTAAACAAGGGTCTTGCCGTGTTCCTCTGCGTCGGATAAAAACATTTACCCTTTTATAGGATGTAATATACTGTTTCTGGCATTTTTGGTGTCCGCCCATGTGGATTATTTCCTCATTATGAATTACCTCGATGAGGTCTTTGATTCCAGGAAACGAGTGTGCAGCTGGCACACAGGCCTGAGATTTACGTTTATTGTTCCTGTTTTGCCTTTTTCCCTAAGCCTCTTAAATGATACTGCAGGCCTCTGTGTAGCAAGTGCTGCTTCATACAGCAACAGTGTGTGTGTGTGTGTGTGTGTGTGTGAGAGAGAGAGAGAAAGAGAGAGAGAAACCTTTGGCCGATTAAGCACAGATTCAAAACTTTGTCCGATAACTAGATGTACAGAAACAGATGCACATAAGAATATTCATGGTTCCTTACTCCTTAAACCATTAAAAACAACATTTGGCAATATATTCTCTATTTGGAATTTTGATTTTTTTAATGTTTTTTTTTTTTTAAGAAACTGAAAGTGAAATACTACCATTCAAACATTTGGTGTATGTACAAATGTATTTATTCATTAGACAAAAAAAAAAAAAAAAAAAGACACAGTAAAGACATTCATATTGTTACAAAATATTTATATTTTACATAAATGCTGTTATTTTGAACTTTACTTTCATCCAAAAATGTGAATATGTAAAATGTATATTAAACAGCAATATTGTTTTCAACGTTGATAATCAGAAATGTTTCTCGAGCAGGGAATCATCATATTAGAATGATTTCTGAAGATCATGTGACATTAAAGACTGGAGGAATGATGATCATATATATATATATATATATATATATATATATATATATATATATATATATATATATATATATATATATATATATATATCATATATTTTCGAAACTCTGTATCAATTGAAGCGTTCTATAAAGCACACCAAATTAATGTAAATGTATACACTCTCCCCCATTTGTAACTCTCATATATGCACACACACACACACACACACACACACACACACACACACACACACACACACACACACACGCACACACACACACACACACACACACACACACACACACACACACACACACACACACACACACACACACGCACACACACTGTCTGCAAAGGCATGTACAGTCTCCAAGCTCGAGTCAGCCGTTAGCCAGTAAATAAAACAGATGTTCTCATGATACAAACACAATAGTTAAGGCTGACTGCTCTGGCACTGCATCACAGTGTGAAAGAGGAGAGTCTCTCAGACACTCAACATGAATCCCATTTAAATATGTGCCTGAACGAGTCAATACGTGAACCCGTCTGGCTACATGACAGATCCTACCCACACCCAGAGACATGCACAAAGCACAGCACTCACTTAAATGTGTGCTGGCAGTTGTATTTCCATTCTCAGCTGACTGCATTTGCACACACTGACTGGGCTTGAATTGGATAAGACAGAGCTGACACAATCTGACGCCCTCTTCTGAAGTCATTATAATGATTCATTACACAGCTCAACAAGTGATACTCTCACAGCTTCCCACAATCAGACAAAATAAGCTCTGAAGTTGGCTGGATTAAGCACACAAGGCAGTGTTGGGTTATAAAAGTGCATTTATACTGTACATCTCAGAAAACTTTAACCGAGTTCTTTGCAAGACAAGTGAATTGGAAGATGAATGGATGGAGTTGAAATTAAAACAGCTTCATTACTCTTCAGTGTCACATGATCTTCAGAAATCATTGTAATATGAGGATTTACTGCTGAAGAAACATTTCTGATTATTATCAATGACGAAAACACTTTACTGTCACTTTACATCAATTTAATGCATCCTTCCTGAATAAAAGTATTAGTTTATTTAAGAAAATCACACAAACCCCAAGCTTTTAAACAGTGGTGTACATATAACTGACATTAAAATGAACAGTATGCATCTCAGATTGTACTGATTGAGGTGACAGCTGATAAATGGCTTCTGCAGAAACATGACACATGCAAACAGGCATTTCCAAACTTCATAAAGTTTTGATGTAACCGTAAACATCCGAACACTACAATGTGAGAGTGCGTGTTGCGGTACTCGAGGAGTGCAGCATCTGATGGAAACACACTAAAGAGTGCAGCTCTGGAAGAGCATGGTGCCGAGTGGCTCAGGTCTTCTGTGGAGACTGATGAGAGAGCCAGCTGGAGCTGTAAGTGATCCAGACGCTTCTTAATGGCACGGCCAGGCCGCATTTAACGCTGGTGTTCTGCTTCAGCATCTCTGGAACCCAGCGAGGGCAGGAGCGGATGAGGTCAGGTTTGGTAATCGCTCTGAAAGTCGGGAGCGCACGTTTAGACAGAGCTGTGCAGGAGGATATTCTGAAAGTCTCAGTGTCACACATGTGCTCGTATGTCTGTATGTGCTCCTGGGTGAAATACGCCACCTGTCTGAGTGAGAATAGACTGATGAAGGGAGAAGGATCCTCAGACTTAAATCAAACAACCTCAGCCCTGACTGTTTCTTGAACTGCGGCTCAAACCACGACTTTGACCGAAATGCTGAGTCGCTATATCTGCTTTGACTACTATCTCTAACACTTATGATGTAAAGCATTATCGAGTATATGTCTTAATGTCATATATATATATATATATACATATGGGACTGTTACAGTCATGCATTCTGGACTGAAAATGAATAGCCATGATTAACAATTTGTCTACTTTGTCTTCAATTAAATCTTTAGTTCAAATCCTGTAACCAGGATTATAATCGACAACTAAAACTAAATACATAAAAAAAAACTTAAAACTTAAAATACTTAAAATAAAATAAAATAATAAAATAAAATAAAATAAAAATCTTAAACTTATTTTATTTCAGCTAGTTAAAAAGTCAGCGTTTCTAATTTTAATTTAGTTTTATTTTGAAGTTCTAAAATAATTAAAACTAAATAAATCTGAAAAAAAAAAAATGTTTGGTTAAAAATTGTGATTGTGATTAAAAATTAGACTTTTAAAACAAGCAGACACATAAATAAAATAAAATAGATTTTTAAAAAATTAAATTAAATTAAATTAAATTAAATTAAATTAAATTAAATAAAAAAAAGCCATGTTTGTTGTGCACAACTTGGCTAAAATGTTGTGCTTACATATTAATATGATTAATGGTAATTAAGATGATGATTATTACTTAAAATATTACACATTATAATTAACAAGAAACATTGCTCTTGTAATAATGCTTTTTCCATTTCATAATAAAATAAAAATAAAATATATCCAGTGGGTAAGATATATTTATGAGTATATTTACCAAAACATAAAAAAACACCTTTAAAATGAAAGTGAATACTAAAAATGTACAAATAAAATCTAATAAAAATAAATAAATAAAAATCCCTACTTTGGAACAGTAAAAAAACCCTCTATTTGTCCTATATATATATATATATATATATATATATATATATATATATATATATATATATATATATATATATATATATATATATATATCATTTTATTTTTAGTTATTTTTTTCTCTTTTCTTTCTTTTTATTGTGCTCAATGTTCAATGCTCACTGTATTCATATTTAAGTATTTTACAAGGTTATTATATTTTGAGCACTAAACATCTGTAAATCATGGATGCATGAACTAGCAGCTTCATGTTAATGAACAAAATTATTAATTCTAAGCATTTTAGCAGAAGGCATGCAAATGAGACTCATGTGCGAGTTGTTTAAGAGTGATTAAATCGCACCTCCTCTTTGTTTCTTGTGACAGCAGGACCGAGGACTGTCTGTGGCTCCTGTCTCTCACTTCCTGTTCCTTCTCCGAAACATCTGCTTCTCATTTAAATTCTAAATCTATCAAGAGAGCTAAAATTGTTGTGGATAAACAGATGCCCTGCCACTTCAAATGGCCTACACTTTTTCTGCATTGCTTGGGTTTATGTTAATGTTTTAGCAGTCATAAGAGTTCATGATGTTGAGATGGCTAAATATGGATCTTTATTAGAGTTACTGCCACTGGAAAACCTTTACCTAGAAAAATTGATAAACTATACCATCCAAAAATGTGAGGTCAGTTTTTCTGTTTCTTTTTCTAGAAATTAACACTTTTATTGTTTTATTTATTTATTTTTGATACAAATCAGAAATGTTTCTTGAGCAGCAAATGTTCATGATTTCTGAAGATCACGTGACACTGAAGACTGGAGAAATGATGCTGAAAATACAGCGGAGCATCACAGAAATAAATTACATTTTACATTAAATTCACATATAAAACAGTTATTTTAAATTGTAATATTATTTCCCAGTATTACTCTTTTTACTGCATTTTTTACTGACCCCAAACGTTTCAGTTGTCTGAATAATAATAATAAAAAAAAAAGCTTTGGCTGATCTGTCAGCAGGATCTCCGTGGCACGCAGGCCTTCATTTCTGGACCCGTTTCTTGTCAACACCCTTTTGCGCTAGCAGAGGACATGTGTTGCATATATTTTCTCTTCAAACATGGAAGCAGGGTGTCCTCACGCACACACATGACCGCCCTACTGTTATCGAGTCGCTGGATCGTCTCTTGTTGTAATCCCAATCATAAGTCTGCCTATAATCGCAGTGAGGTTTTCTCAGGGTTGGATTTCACTCGTCTACACCGCTTCTAGGCAGCTGTGGTCTTGTCCTGACCATTGTTTTGTGTGATAAGTAGTCTATAACCCAGGTTAAGCTGGGCAGATTATATACAGTATGAAGTAGGCTCCTGCAGACCACCTCTGGTGAGGACGGAAACCTGACCTGCACGTGTGTGGTTTACAGTGCCTCCGTTATGATGGAAGACTACTTTTGCTTTGACTTTATGTACATTGTTCAGCAGGTCAGATGGTTTGAGTTAGCGACCCCCCACAGCCTAAAAACACCAACCGGGTGACGGTCAGAGCTAAACAGAGACGCTGGAAATGAGTTTTCAGTATTTACCTCTCCGAAGGATACGGGATCATCCATGGAGGGGAACTCTGTGTTATGCAGCAGTGGCTTAAGTTTCGTTAATTCAATCATGCGAGCACCGCTCACATTTCTTTAGCGGTGAGGCACACAGGTTTTGAAACGTGCTTATCTCAGTATCAATTTACTCTTTTGTCGGGTTATCAGAGCTGTTTTGATGAAAATATAATACAGCTCATGCATACCTCCCTGTTAGCTTGACCTGTGAACGCAACCACATGGGCAGCAGAGACCGGAGGAGGGCCGAAATCAGAGCATTTATTCACCTCTGACCTCCTGAAGACATGTAAAATGTGTTCCTGAGATTTGTAAAGGAAGCTTAGCTTCTAAAAAGAGTGCTTGTTAAAGGAATAGTTCACCCAAAAAATGTCCTTACCGTCAGGCCAGATGAAGATGAGTTTGTTTAGAAATGTAGCATTGCATCAGTGTCTCATCAACGGATGCTGTGCAGTGAATGGGTGCCGTCAGAATGAGAGTCTAATAAAAACATCACAATAATCCACAGCACTCCAGTCCATCAGTTAACATCTGGAGAAGACAAAACCTGAAACAAATCCATGATTAAATCCATCACATTTTCCCAACTTTAAGACAACATAAGAGTCCATAATCCAAAATAACACTTCATCCAGTGAAAAAGTTCATCTCCTGTTGTCTCTCAGATCAAAATCCAGCCGCATATTTGTTCAGAGCTCTTTTGGAATGTAAACGGTGCTTGATCTGCGCAGATTTCTCTCCTGATGCAGACAAAACAACACTTTCACTGGAGGAAGCGTTATTATGGATTATTTTCACTGTAAGCAACAGACTGAAGTTAAACGTCTTCTCCAGATGTTAACTGTGAGTGCTGTGGAATACTTGTGAATGATTGTGATGTTTACATCAGCTGTTTGGACTCTCATTCTGACGGCACCCATTCACTGCAAAGGATCTATTGGTGAGCAATTGATGCAATGCTACATTTCTAAAACATATTACGGTTAAAATAATAATCAGCTACTTTACATGTGCTTAAGTATGTTCATCAAAAATGATTAACTTAAATAATTAACTTAACTGACCAAGGACCGTATTCACAAAACATCTTAAGGCTGTAAGTAGTTCATAACTTGCAGATTTAGGAGAAAATCTTACAAATAATGGACAGAAATCACAGAAATTCTAATGGTTTCCACTACAAACACCATTGCAAATATTAAAAACCATCAACTTTTAACCATTGAAATAAATAAAAAATGCATTAAAAAAAAAAAAAAAAATTTAAATATGAGCATACATGTAAGAGGCTGACAATTAGCTGAACATATACTTGTTTAATTAGTGACACTTAGCATTTAGAAATATTATTTAAATTAGCATAATAAAAATGTCTACTCTAAACCTTGATCTGAATATGGCAACATAATATTGCGCTCTACAATTTTTCAATGAATAAATCTCTGACCGAGACTATGAGCCAATCACTGTGTGCATACTTAATAAGCACGCTGACATCATCCATAGCAACAACCTCAACCCCGCCCCCTTACTCTTAGCTTAAAGGGTTAGTTCACCCCAAAATGAAAAATGTGTTCATGACGTTGCTGACGTATGACCCGGAAGAGAAGACAATGCTGAATAAAGTCGTAATATTTGTTATTTTTAGACCAAAATGTATTTTCGATGATTCAAAAGTTTATTTCAGCAGTTTTGTGAATAGGTTTTTTTCTTTCTTGTGCTTTCCCACTACAGTTTTGCAGTAATGTTTTTAAAGGAATGACACTAACACTCCAAGAGTTTAGTATAGCTCACTTAGAAGCACTGTTTAATGAATTGATGCTATAATTGCATTTAACATCATTCTGAATTTGTTTGCGGTCTGAATATTTGCCTGGCAGGGAACCTTTGTTACACCTCAAATACCTGGTTTGCGTAAAGTGTTTGGTAACTAATAGACTGAATTTATCTGGGTGGTAGACATTGGTGTGTGGTAAACCAGGAGCTTTTTTTTGTGTTGGTATGGGATGACATGATTCAAGCAGACCCGTAAAACAGCCAGAGCTAAAATCTGCAATAAAAAGCAAGAAGGCCTTGGTGAATCAAATGGAAATTTTGGCTGTCAGACCTTCAGCACAGCCGCAATCCCTTCAGAATTGAAGTATTTGAGCTAATCTTGGGAAACAAGACATTCTTCAATGCATGTTCCAGTAATGTGTAATTTTCTCTCTTATTTCCAGTAATATGGCTTTTCTTAGTGTATAAATAGTCTTGCCACTCACTCTGGTACACGTGAGGGATTGCTACTGCAGTGAACAAGTGGGAAATGATGACGAATCAGAAATCATCATAAAATGCTGTCACTCTTGGAGAGCACAGGTTTTCAGGGATGAGGATTCCCAAATATGACAATCCCTTTGGAGATCCCCTTTCTTAAACCGTTCTTATGTGTATATATTCATGCTGTGTGAAAAAAAATAGAAATCACGATTTAGAAAATTATTTTTATTTTTTGCTCATATATTGTCATTTTATATAATTTTATTTCATTTGCTAAATTTACATGCATCCGATAATCTGTTTATGACCAGACTGATGGGTCAGTTAGACTGAAAAGCCTTCGTATAAACACCTCAATTGATTTGACCAAGTTGAAAGGGATGATTTACACGCGTTATGTTCACAATGACAAATAAATATGACATTTTTTTTTTTTTGGACTGAAATATACAGAGGGAACATTTTTTTATGCTTGTAAAATATATTTATATTTTCCTTTTTAAAAAATAAAATAAAATAAAACTTGCACAAAATTTGCCAAATATATTTTCATAAGTGTATTTTGAATTTTTTTTAACCAAAGAGATCACACACTCAATCAATCAATCAATCAATCAATCAATCAATCAATCAATCAATCAATCAATCAATCAATCAATCAATCAATCATTCAATCTGCACTCCTGAAAATGTCTTGAACAGGATATATATATATATATATATATATATATATATATATATATATATATATATATATATATATATATATATATATATATATATATATATATATATATATTGGCTATATTGGGCAAGATGACCGCGCACGTGATATTTTGTTCAAAATTATGTACATATAAATTAATATGTAAAATGAATTGTAACATTAAGGGTAAAAAAATAAAAAAAATTAAAAAAATTAAAAATAAAACTCAGATTGTAATGATTACAATTGATGACTATTAGGGGATTTAAGCATAACTAATGTGCATTAAGAAAGGAAATCAGCAGTATCCAGTGCATATTTTCAGAATTGTATCTTTATTAAGCAAAAAGAAAAATGAACTTCATAAGTCCAAGGCTGATAGACAGGAAAGAAAACAATAGCTAACCCTATATTTAGTCTGTTCTGTGGTGGGCTTAACTCCTCCGGACACAAAGTGATTTTAATAATCTCTACAAATAGTTTATACTTTTCATCCTGTGCAACACAGTAGCACATCACAGAAGGAATCACATTCACTTGGACTCATGGTTGTCTTCCTAATCCTGGTGGTCATCTCTATAAAGCAGAGGTTTATAATCTAATCTTCTCATTTGACTTCCATTAAGCTTTTGTACAAGGATCCCAAATGTGGTCTCAGCCTTCATCTCAAATGGGTTCTTGTCCAAACACATATTAATTTATGATCGACCAAAGGAAAGCTGTCAATCAAATCATGTGGATTTAGCGGCCTGTTTTCCAAAAACTACACAGGATCAGGTGTGGATCTTCACCCGTTCCTTATAAATATCACACATTTTATGCATGAAAGTCAGAGGATTATTAGGTTATCTTGCGGTTCATGAATGTAGCAGCTCCTGTCTGGCTTTGATTCCGCCGGTCGAGCATGACGCTGGAGAGGAATAACATCAGTCTTGAATTGCTTTCTGTAAACGGTCCAACTGAAGCGAACCTTGATTCAGTGTGTCACCCCAGACCAGGACTGTGATGTTTAGCTCAAGCAGGCCTGTGCCATGTTGAAGTAATCGGAGGAGAGCAGAAAAGCATTTCACATGCATGTGTAAAAAGACTCTGCTTAATGAAATTACTTTTGATAGTAACTTGTGTCATGTGCAACCTACACTTTCCTGCTGCATTCAGGACAAAATATAGACTTACTTTGAGTTTTTGTGACTAGGAATTTGAATCAAATTGGCCACACCCACAGGAAGCTGAACTGGAATTTAAATTAGACAGATGCAAAGTTGATTTGAATGAATTTAAATGGAGTGCAATAGAGTTCCCATATTTATCCAATCACACATGCACGAGCTGGAAGAAGCGGTTTTAAGCCAATGATTTTGTCTTGTGTTATTAGCGAGCCTAAAAACTGCGTTTAGAACTTTAACTAAAGGATGGGATGATTCTCTGAATGCAATGGAAACAGAGTGACATTGTCTTCAAAAAGTACATCCAAAATGCTTCCATAACCTTACTTTTCCATTGCACACATTTCTATAAAAGTGAAGCGGGTTAAATCTCTTAAAAAAAAAGATTTAATGGGGCCTTAAAAAAAAGACTTAAAATTATAAGCCGTGGATCAAACCAGTTAGGTGAATTACAACAATACAAACTTTGATTTGGTGCATAAAAAAAAAATAAAAAAAAATTGATTTCTTAATGACACATGAAGCATTATGAGTGACAATCAATTTAAAACGACGGTTTAAAAATACTGTTAATATAAAGTTGTTGATTATATTTATAGAAACAATATATTTTAAGTGTATGTCTATCTATTAGAACAATTTACTTATAACACTGATCGGTGGGATTTTCTGTACAGCATCATGGGTAATGTAGTTTTAAACCACACATTCAGCTGTGACTATTAAAAATAAAATAAAAATAATAATAATGTGAGCAGATGGCTTCTACATAATCATATATCATAGATTAACAACTTTTCTGTCCTTAAAGGTTTATTACAATAAAAAACAATTTCCCTAGAGAAAATTTAGGAGGTGTTTGTTCCGGAAATAAAATGTAAAACTTGTATTGCATTCTAGGTCTGTGTGTCTGCCTATAAACCAAATGTTTTTATGAGAGCTTCAAACTTTTGTCAGAACAAAATTTAAGGTGCATTTGTAGTTACAAAATAATTGTAGATTAGATTTTAATTTTAAACAGATTTTATTACCACCTTGCATTTGAAATTTCAGAAATTCCAGTGCTTTATTCTGTTTCCTACCTCGTTTCAAATTCATTTGGAATTCTGGAAAGGAATTTGAATTTAAAAGAATGATCTCAAGGTCATTTAAAATGCATAATTTTTACCATTCATGAAGAGCACACTGTGTGTCATCATAGCTTGTTATAGAAATAGCACACAGAACAACAAAAAACAACACGACAGCCAAATATGAGAGATTTACAAGAGATTTAACCCGCTTCACTTTTATAGAAATGAGTGCAATGGAAAAGTAAGGTTATGGAAGCTTTTTGGATGCACTTTTTGAAGACAATGTCACTCTGTTTCCATTGCATTCAGAGAATCATCCCATCCTTTATTTAAAGTTCCCACAGTGCAGTGTCTAAACGCTGTTTTTTAGGCTCGCTAATAACAAAAGACATCAAAAGTCATTGGCTTAAAACAGCTTCTTCCAGCTCGTGTGTATGTGATTGGATAAATATGGGAGCAGTGCTGGTTACTGGCAGCAATATGTGGCCGTGTGTGAGGTGCTGTGCAACATGTGTTCCTGCTTTCTCATGAACTCTCCTGACCTCATGTGAAAACCAGCTGCTTTCCATGAAGAACATGCAAGTTGGGGAACAAGTCCCCGTAAAATCCTCAACTGGAGCAGGTAAAATCTGAAATGTTTGCGTCTCGTTGTGTACACTGCTGTAAAAGAACTGCAGAAATCTCTTGTTAACATCCCAAGCATAAACATTTGACGTCAGCCTCGGAGGTGGCGCCTCGCTTCCACCTAACGTTTCCATCCCAGACGCATGTAACCCCCAAATTGCTCTCTCCAGGGCCGAGGTGGAGCACGGGGGGAAAAGGCCGTCTTTGTGCTCTCTGCGGCACGTAACTGAGGTCTGTAAACAAGAGCCTGTCACCGGTAAAGTGTTGGCTCTGACGCGTCATCGCGAGTGATGTCAGCAGTGTTTTTCCACCTTGTTGTGGACTCTGTAAACTTTGCATTGTCACTTTCAGCAGAGGTTTTGACGCCTAACCCTAGGTCCCGCACCCTAGTTACACCCAGAGTTTCCAGGTGACCGTGTGTTTATGCTGTCTGCTGTAACGGCTGGTTGACACAGCACACTGAGCTAACAGAGCAGAGCAGAAAGTGTCCAATGCATTGCTGCTCAGCAGTCTGACTCAATCCAGCCTGCCACGAGGGAAACTGTCACTGTCCTCCACAACACAACCAATCTCCCGTGTCAATCTACAGAAATCCATGTAGGCTCCAATAGTGCCAGTATAATAAAATAATGCATTTAATCATAATAAAAATGCATAAAAGGAAAACTTTTTTCGGTGTGCATATATACTATATATTTATAAATTAATGGCCAAAAATATTGGCACCCTTGGTAAATATGATCAAAGAAGGCTGTGAAAATTAATCTGCATTGTTAATACTTTTGATCTTTTATTTAAAAAAATGTCTCAAAAATCTGACCTTTCATTGTATAATAATAATTTAGATGGGGAGAAATATCATTATTAGGGCAGGGACTCGATTAAAAAAATTAATCTAATTAATTAGAGGCTTTGTAATTAATAAATCTAAATTGATCGCATTTTAATCGCATATAAGTATTTGACCTGAGAACAGTGAGAAGTAATTTTTTTTCACATGGATTTATAGTATACCATTGAATAATGACTGAATACATAAGCTTAAGCAACAAAATATTGTTTATTTTTGTTCAACCAAGTCTAGCAGACCAGTGCAATTTTTGCCATGAAGTGTAGCAATAGCATATTTAGAAACAATTTAGAAATATTACATTTCAGAAATTCAGGAAGCTTGTAGGTCCTGGAACCTTCTGTAAAGTGTTTTTTTTAAGTAAAACACAATACTGTCACTTACATTCAGAACATTGGAAACACTGACTATTAGAAAACATCTCTCTGTTGCTTCAGAGGCCATAACATACTAAGTCCAACTCTCAATAACCTTGGCCAAAACAATAAAGAGTTCAACATAAACTGTTGCACCAACAAAATAATACATAGTTCAACATAAAGTGTAAAGTCCACGCTAGCTGCTATATGTTTTGCGTTGAGGTGATACTTGAGACTCGGATGTGCTGCTGCGGTGATATGCGAACGCTAGCTGGTGCTTCAGTATAATCGGTCCCGCCGAAACTCATCCAGTGAGAAACGTTCCGCAGTGCAAAAATAAGTTATTAAAAACGCGGGATTTTTTTTTTTTTCTGTAATTAATTAATCTTAGTTAACGCGTTATTTTTTGTGTAATTAATTAATCACAATTAACGCGTTAAAGTCCCGGCCCTAATCATTATGAAATAAAAGTTTTTCTCTAATACACATTGGCCACAATTAATGGCACCCTTTTATGAAACACTTTTTGAAACCTCCATTTGGACGAATGGAAGATCTAAACGTGGCCCATTTTGATATTTTTAACAGAGTCAGCCCCTACTGATTTTTTATCTGTTGGTATTTGATTGAATCAAAGATGCCATGCATCTAAACAAGATGTCCAGGACCTCCAGCAGAAATATACAGGGCACACAACATTAAAAATACAGCAGTGTATTTCATTGTACACATGAGGTACTTTGTATCCCTGTGTTCACCAAACCCATCTTGAGTGTTTGCTGCTAAAAATCTAATTCTTTGTTTAATCTGACCATAGAAGCCAGTTCCGGTCGTGTCTGATAAATGAATATGCTGGAGTTTGTTTTTGGATGAGCAGGGAGAACTTTTCTTGAAACCCTCCCAAACAACATGTGTTGATGTAGGTACTGTTGGACCAAATTTTTAAAGGTTTTCTGACCTCGAGACTCAACTATTTTCTGCAGTTCTCCAGATGTGGTCATCTGAGAGTCTTTAGCTACTCAACTCTCCTCCTCACCGTGCATTAGGACGATATGGACTCGCGTCTTCCAGGCAGTTTCGTAAAACATTTTCTGTTGATTGCTGAATTATTGCCCTGAAGGTGGAAATGTGAATTTTCACTGCTCTAGCTCTAATCTTAAAGCCACTTCACTAATTTGTGAAGCTCAATCATCTTTTGCTGCACATCAGAAATATATACTTTGGTTTTTCTCATTGTGATGGATGATTAAGGGAATTCAGGATTTGTTTTCCCTCCTATTTATATTTCTGTGAAACAGGAAGCCATGGCTGGATAATTTCATGTTCGTAATCACCCTGGAGTACTCACAATTGTGAATATGAATGGGAATATACTTTACTCAAAATAATTTCTAGGGGTGCCAATAATTGTGTCCAACATGCATTTGAGAGAAAACGTTCATTTCATAATGATATTTCCCCCCATTTTAAATTCTTAATGTCCAATGGAAGTTTCGGAAGTTTTTTTCAAATAAAAGATCAAAAGGATTAACAATGCACATACATACATACATACTGTATATATATATATTCTAGTGTTTTTTGGACCATTTAACAGAACAGAATTTGACCATATACTGTTTCTAGCATATGTACACATACAGTACAACTCTTTTTTATTTGTCCAATTTTTTTTTTTTTTTTACTCACAGATTGGAGCTTCTGGTGATTTCTGGTTCTGGCATGGCACCCTGATCACATGACCGTAAAGCTGTCAGTATCAGCAGTCGCCTCTGGACTTACAGAGTGCTAATCCCCGTTAAAAGCCACACTTCCACAGCCTTCCACTCTTCTGCACTAAACTTGCTTGTTTGCCGGTCGATTTCATTTGAATGAGGTCAGCCTCACATCCACAGGCCATCCAGCACCCTTTGTTTTCCTGAAGTTGTGTCTACCTGCTTCTAATTATTGCCATAAAGAGTATAAGGCTCTCACAGTGGCCTTCAGTGCATTTACTGGCCTCACAAATGATGTGAAACATTGCATTACTCTGCAAGAATGTTTGTTAAAATAGTAAATGTGTTTACACAGGTTACAGGCTTCTGGTGTTGGTGAGGTCAAAGTGTCATGCAGGCCTGCACTTTAATGTCATTATTTAAGTTAGATGTAGACCAAATATTTAAGTGATTGTGTGAATAAGTAAACATCAATGAACTTACTAAAGTAAGGGATAACAAAAGATTGTAACTGTTGCCCTTTCTCTCTTTTCTTTGCATTGCTACAGACTGAACCACTGTTGGGAACCACCCTTATAATATCTGGTACTTTAATTTGTAACAGGTGATTTCAGATTTTAGAGCCAATTGAAGTTGAATTTGAATTAAGTTTGAAGTCTAAACTGCTTTGGCAAAAATCACAGATTAATTTTACAGGTTGAATTGAGTTGCAATGCAGATTTAAATAGAAAGCTATAAATATAGCATACTGTATATAGTGCATGAACGTTAGAATTTAAGTCAGGAGCATACATTATTGGATGGCACTTTTATATATTTTTATTGAAAAAATAGAGAAATATAAGAAAAAAAAAGAAAGAAAAGAAACCGTGCCTATACGTGCAAAACTTCAAAAAACATATCTATACAGAGTTCACTGTAGTTTCCATGTGAAATGAGCAATAGTGGCAGTAAAACTGCAAAAACATTTTGTTCTTTTTCACTCAAATACAAAAAAAATTGGCAGATTTTGGTTTAATACAAATATTTTCATGTGGTTCTTTGCACAATACCATATTATGATCTCAAACACTTTTATCAAACTGCACACTCTCAGAAATAAAGGTACAAAAGCTGTCACTGAGGCGTTACCTTTTCAAAAGGTACATGATTGTACCCAACGGGTCAATTTTGATACCTTAAAGGTACGTATTAGTACTTCAAGTGTACATATTAGAACCTAATAGGAACAAAGTGTACCTTTTGAAAAGTTACCACCCCAGTGACAGCTTTTGTACCTTTATTTCTGAGAGAGCATGATTTGTAAACCAATACATATTGATTTTTGCATCACATAACCATGTCCATATGTGCAGCTTTTCTGAGCAAGTTTAGAGTCTCAACCCAAAATGTGATTTTTACTGTACATACCTCTTAAGACTCAAGGTATAGCAGACTTTTGCCAATAAGTCACCACATTAAGAAATCACACTGTGAGCCTAATAGTGTTGGTCCTGTCAATCTCTCTCTCTCTCTCTCTCTCTCGTACTCCACCAATTCCCCTGTTGCATGTCGTGCAATGTTTCCATAGTCTAAAGGTACAGTGCCAAACCAAACTGCCCAGTCCAGGCACACAGTGATTTGTGGCTGCACACACACACACACACACACACACACACACATGGAGTCGCCGTCTCTCCACTGTACAGGCGGCCATATTGAAAGAGGTGCATGGGCTAGAGATGGGCAACTACTGTACATAATTTCAGAATCAGCTTTTCAGGAGTTGTCTGAACAGTCTCGAAGGGAAATTTGCTCACCCTAAATTCATTCCAAACATGTAAGACTGACTTTTTTGTGTGGGACGAAAACATATATCTTAAAGAATGCTGGGGTCCATTCCAACTTCCATTGTGTTCCACAAAAGAAAGGAAGTTGTACAAGGTTTGGAACAACATGAGATTAGAAAAATGATGACAGAATTGGCATTTATTTAAATAAGCCCTCTATAATAAGACCGGTTTGGGTACTTTATTGAGTTTCTTCATTTTGGTTGCACTTTATTGTGATGGTCCCCTTCAGACATTCTGTTGATGACTATAAGTGATTTTGCAACTACATGTCAACTAACTGTTATTAGAGTATTAGTAGATCTTTAGTAGACTGTTAGGTTAGGTTTAGTACAATACGTTGTGCATACCATCACAGCTGAATGTCTATTGATGAACTATCGAAATAAAGTGTTACCTCATATCATTAAACTTGCTAAATGGAGACACATGCAAACCTGCATCCCCGTCTCTATTCTAATATTTACGTTCTTAATAAGCAGTGTATAATCTTTTGAAAACACACCTCGTCAGTATTACACCTCCAAATCTGTTGCTCATCCATAACTCTGTGCCACATTCAGTGTTTTTTTTTTTTTTCCTAAGCATTATGCAGTTAGGTTTGCCTTCCCTTGGCTCTTTTCTATCAGTAGCCCTCCTCTTCAGTGGCCGAGGTAAATTCATTAGCAACACTATTGCCACAGGAACTCTGCCCCATAACAGCGCTCAGAGTCCCTTAGGACAAATTAGTGTATAGATCTGTACATCGAGAGGATAAATCATCAAATGTACTATTCAGACCACAGACTGTTCCAATTTTGTCATTAGTTTTACCACCGGCAAGAGACTTCTTTGACACAAATTTAACAAACCAGCCCGGACCCTCAGACACACCCTCTCTTGTTCCTTTCGGCAGTAAAGATAAGCACTCTGTCTATTTCTACTCCGTATCAGATTCCGCCGTGCCAGAATTAGAGTATTTAGACATAAATCAACTGGAATGGTCTTGTTAAGCCTGCGGGTACGAGCCACCTACTGGCAAGAAGGTCGACGAGGGGCTTGTGCAGGTCTAAAGTCTCAGTTTCTACATTATTGAACCTTCAGATATGAGATATTACACTCCACTGACACGAACAGCTTATACAGTGGCTGCACCGCTCACTAGGAGCTAATTACAATGATGGCTTACCTATTCCTTCCTCATTCATCATGCAATCAAGCCAGTTTACCGCGAGGCTACGTTCCGTAGATCGCTCGTGCACGCCGCAGTAGACTCGCATTAATTATTATTTTCTTCTTACCTTGTAAAAATATATGAAGAATTGGCAGTGGTGAACGCTAATAGTTTGTGTCATTTCCCTCATAAAGAAGCATTTCTTCAATTCATCTGGAACTGTTATTCTACAGCGATGGGCACTTATGAAAATGTTATGGCAATATAGGAGCGGATTAGGTGTCGGGCTGGAACACCAGCCAAGGTACGGGCAAAGAGAGAAGTCTCTCTAGCACTGCCCTTTTAGCTATTGGGAGTGAAAATGTGAACAAAATTAACTAGAATGGCTCTTTCATTTAAGCTCACTCCTTCCCCCCGTCTCCTTCTTCCTTTCTCGCTGGGTTGTCTCTTTCGCTCTCTTTTTCGCCTATGTCTACACCCTTCCCCCATTTTCTTGGTCCTCTGTGCATGGCTATAAGCCACATGGTGGAGTTATGGATTTAGAAATCACTCTCTCCATCCCTCCAGCCCTCCCTGTCCATTCGGGGTGGAAAAAAAGTGCCAGACTATCAGACTCCAGTAGCACAAGGCCACTACTGAGTCAAAGAGGCCCTCGGCTCCTGGGCCAGTGAGGTAGGGGAGACTCTGACCACCCTCAACCTCGCACCACCACCACTTATAAGCTCTTCCACTGCTCTGGAAACAAACACACACACACACACACACATCCACTCGGACATGCACGCACTTCCGCATCGAACGCACACGTATACATAAACAAGCGAGCTTCCAAACTGCGAGTGTACAGAACACACCTGCCGGTTCTCCGGACAGCGGCTGTACTGTATGTGAAAAGATTCCATGTAATTATCCCATGCCGGGAAAAGCAGGCGAGGTCTATGAATAACGTGGAATGATATTATATTCAATCGTACTGTGCTTTTGTTTGCACTATTGTTTCACCTTCAAAGTCATTCCTATAAGAATGCAACTCTTTTTATGGGACAGTTTGAATACCGTTGGACAAAATGTACAAAAATTGACAACATGCTCAGGGCAGAGGTGTCCAATGCAGGTCCTGGAGGTCCAGTGTCTACCTTGGGGGTACAACAGCTTACTAGTGCAGGGACAACTTTTTACCTTCTGTGCATATTAGTAGTTCAGTGCAATAATATATGCTCTTTTGAGAGTTGAATCAAGAGTGTTTATTAAGGAGACATCTAAAAGATTCTAGAAAAGGGGTAGCGAACTCCGGTCCTGGAGAGCCACAGTCCTGCAGACTTCAGCTTCAACCCTGAGAAAAAAACAAAAAAACAACTCACCTTCCTGTAGCTTTAGTAACCAACACCTTGATTAGCTTGTTCAGGTCTGCTTGATTAGGGTTGAAGAAAGACTCTGCAGGACTGAGGACACACAAGTGATTCGTTTTCATTATTCATTAATATATTGGGACACCATGAGCCAAAAGACTGTTGTGTACCATGAGAGTTTGACAAAGCTTAGTGTACATGTGTGATATGAATAAAGAAATGACTATTGGGACCCAGATATGGTTTTCCTTACTTAACAAGCAGATAGACGGCTGCATTGATGTGCACTTGTCTAGGGGGAGGAGAGATACACCCTACTTTAGTTTAAATTAAGTATTAATTCATTCATTTTGGAGAAAAAGAGTGCAGACAAGGATGAAACTTTGTAGTGTCTGAACAAGGGGTACACAATAAGGTACATTGTGGTCCCTTTAATGATAGTGTCCCAGTGACAAGCTGTTGTACCACTAAAGGTACTATTTATGTACATGTGTTTGCCTTTTCTCCAGTTTGTTTACAATACCTGTTTTGCCTCACATGAAGCATATACATTTATAAACCATAGTATGTGTGAAAATGTTACATACATAGTAAAATACTCCATGAAGTGTGGGGAGCAGGATGTGTCGGGCTTGTGTCAAAACTTGGTTCGAATGATATAGCTGGCACTTATGCTAGCTCCCCGCCAAAACCTCAACCGTCCTTTGGAGATTTGTAGCATTCGCCACAGAGCAGGAACTCAGCAGGCCGTGATTGTTTTCTCATCAAACCTGGCTTATTTTCACGCGGGTTGCCTCTTGCATACTGTGTGATTATTTGCTGTATGGGGGTCTTGTACTGTGCGGCTAAGTGCCACACGATGCAATATGAGTGCTAGGATTGAGTTACACCACAATTAGTGCAAGTGAAGAACAAAATACATGGTCAGTGTTTACAGATGAGGGTGAATAAGGGATGACAAGTTAAGAAGTATGTGTTTGTTGTCACAGAGTGTGTAGGTTTCAGTGTTGAGAAGTGATTAAATAATAAAAGCAACACTTGTAGCTCAGTACTCTTTCAGTAGCTTCACGCTACTTTAGTTGTTTTAGAAATTGTGATGCTTTTCCAATGGCAAGATAGCATGCCATTTACATGTACATGCTATTTTGCATTTTCAGTGGTTGAGTCAACTTTTATTTTGGTTTTGTGTAAGTTGTGCCAGCTAACTACTTTCTTGGGTTCTTATATGATTGTTCTATTACTCTGGTATTATTTCGTGCATTTTAAACAACGGCAGTCTCATCATCTTCTCCTTGACCACACACGCACACATTTACCCTTCCAGGAAAGGTAAGGGAGATGCCCTCTCGTTTCCCGTACAGCTGTAACCTCAAAAGGTGATCCATTATATTGTTTATCATTCTTTTCTGGGAAACAGGTTATACAGGAGAAGTCTGCATGCTCTGTTTATTGACACACTGATTCTCAGTGTTAAGAGTAGTCTGACGCAGTGCCTTAAGAATGATCAGTGCCCACCTAAAGACTCCCATTAACCTATCTTGTGTTTCCTACATACACCTGATCTGGGGTCAGTCATGCCAATACACTCAATTACCCAGAGTGAATCACCACAGGGTTGGACACAGACTCAGTGAAGCAGAGGGGTGCTGTAGATGTCCAGAAGGGTGGAGGGCTGGACACTGCTTTCAGCCACAGACTCTCCACAGCACAAACTTCTATTAAAAGAGCTACTGAGAATAGATTGTTTGACTCTGTCAGACACGTGTATGTCTTTCCAGCTTGTATATCAAAGGCGTCTAGTGTCCCACGTCAAAAAACAAACAACTACAACAACAAAAAAAGGATCATTTTCTAAAAATAGGCAGTATATCACAGAGAAATTGAGAATTCCTTTCGGTGATGAGTGTCTATCCAGTGTTGTGTTTTTATAAATATTAAAACCAGGGTGCTTAGACTAATGTACTGCATTGTGTACATAAAAAAAAAAAAAAAAAAAAAAAAAAAAAAAAAAAACCTTTTTGGTTGCAAAAATGCAAAGCACACAAATCTAACTTTAAAATGGCAACCCATAATTCCTATGATTGGCTCTTGCTGGTCATACAACACACCTCTGCAAATAACAACATACACAAGATTCTCTGTAGTAAAATATGGATAATTTGCAGTTAATTTATTGCTACATAAACACTGAAGATAGAAATTAAAGGCTGTTATGAGGAAATCATTGTTTTGCAATTTATATATATATATATATATATATATATATATATATATATATATATATATATATATATATATATATATAGAGAGAGAGAGAGAGAGAGAGAGAGAGAGAGAGAGAGAGAGAGAGAGAGAGTACAGTACAGACCAAAAGTTTGGAAACATTACTATTTTTAATGTTTTTGAAAGAAGTTTCTTCTGCTCATCAAGCTTGCATTTATTTGATCAAAAATACTGAAAAAAAAAACAGTAATATTGTGAAATATTATTACAATTTAAAATAATTGTTTTTAAATGTATTATACTTTGAATGATCATTTATTTCTGTGATGCAAAGCTGAATTTTTAGGATCATTATCACATGATCCTTTAGAAATCATTCTGATATGATGATTCATTATCAAAGTTGGAAACAGTTCTGCTGCTTAATATTGTTTCAGAACATGTGATACTTTTTTAGAATACTTTGATGAATAAAAAGTAAATTAAAAGAAAAGAAAGAAAAAGAAGCTATGTTTTTAAAATATAAATATTTTGTAATAACAATAAACACTACTGGTCAGTAATTTGGGTCAGTAATTAATTAATTAATTTATTTATTTTTTATAAATGCAGTTCTTTTTACCATTTTACTGATCAAATATATTAGACAGCAGAACTGTTTCCAACACTCATAATAAATCAGAATATTAGAATGATTTCTAAATGATCATGTGATCGACTGATGTTACATGTGACACTGAAGCTGGAGGAATGATGCTGAAAATTCAGCTTTGCATCACAGGAATAAATATTTTTTTTTAAAGTATATTCAAATAGAAAACTATTATTTTAAGTTGTAATAATATTTCACAATATTACTGTTTTTTTCTGAGTGAGTTTTGATCAAATAAATGCAGGCTTGGTGAGCAGAAGAAACTTCTTTCAAAAACATTAAAAATAGTAATGTTTCCAAACTTTTGGCCTGTACTGTATATATATATATATATATATATATATTTGGGCATTTGGAGCTTGAACGTTAAGCGGTTCGTGCTGAATTAATTACAGCGGTTTAATACTTCACCTTTGGAATTTTAAAAAAGTTTTAAAAAAGTTTGAGTTGCCTTATGAAGTCTGTACTTATTACTATTGCACAGCATAATTATTACACCACAACAGGACAGCTGTGTGTGTGTGTGTGTGTGTGTGTGTGTGTGTGTGTGTGTGTGTGCCTGTGTGATGCCTTTTCCACTGCAGTCAGCAGCAGCTGGACCAACTTTAACCAGAATTGTACATTATCTTTAGGATACCAAGCAAATATCATCTTTTTTTGTTTTGTTTTAGCACTTCGTTTGGCCTGCATCTGTGAGGAAAGACAGCCGCTGCTTCTCTCCTGCATAAACTACGCTGTTAGAAAGGAAGAAGCCTAGAAGAAGAACTTTCTGTTTACAAATCACACACAGGTTTATGCCAGAAAATGTAGCATAGTTAGTCTTTCCTGAACAACTCTTATGAGATGATAATCCGAGTGCAGGAACAGAGCAGCTTGAGTTTTTCCGCCAATTTGAAATTTATTGCATTCTACTATATTTCCTCCTTTCAGCTTGCCCTCATTAATAAGCACACGCGTGCCAGCGCTCCAGATAATAAAATCACATGAAGCTGGGACTTGGAATGCAATGGACTATTAAGGACAGGTGTAAATGGTTTAAATTTATGTGGTTACAGGTTAAGCAGAGGACACACGTTTAGACTTTTCTAAAAAATAAAAAAATAAATCACTAATGAGAAGACGATCTGTGTGCAGACAGAGGCCAGCCTAATTTTTGCAGTCAATTGGAAATGTATTACTTAATACAAAACTTCTGGTGGGTTAAACGGAGGACATATGTCTTGCCATGCCATATGTTTATCACAAAACACATAAAGAAAGACGTTTGGTGTTCTGACAATACTGACAATATCGATCAGTGTTGGAGGTTTAATGCCTCCAGCTCACTTCCCCTGGTTTTCTTTTTTTTCATTTAGATTGCCTCTGCATCATCTAACACTCACTTAAAGTAAAGCATTTAAAAACACCAGGACAAGTATCGAAATACTCTAAAGTCAGGATACATTGGTAACACTTTGCTAAAAGCCTTTACGCAAAATGCATTTAAAAGGTATTTATAATGTACATTGTAATCCACTATATCTTTTCATCAATCGCAAAATTAAAATTCATTATACTGTTTGCATATTCCTGGTTACATCTGAAATTGGTTGTTTGTCATGGATTTTAATGCATTGTTTTCAGTTAATAGTAATGCATTTAACTGTGGTAAAAATTCATGAGATCATACAATGCATGGTATAATTAATGCATTAAAATAATTTTATAATACATTGTGTATAAAGACTTTAAGTGAAGTCTTAGAGATACATTTACATGGCATAAGATCTAAAGTTTTTTTTTTAATTTAAGTGAGTTTATGGTTAAACAAATTAGAGTCAGACTTTTTTCTTCTTCTTATTATTATTATTCATTTATTTATTATATCTTACCTCACTGGCAGATGCTATTTCTTGATTTAAGTTTAAACTTAATAAGTTGTAATTGTTTTTCTTTGTTTAATTTAACACCTTAAATATAATTTAGAAAATGTCAAAATTAATATATGCTTTTTTTCATACTATAAACTATATCATTGCTATGACCAAATTCACTTATAACATTTGTTTTTATTTTTATTTATTGTGTGTGTTTTATTATTATTTATATAGACACAATTATATTACATTTAAATATCAGTCTGCAAAACATGAACATAATTACTGATTTATTGGTCACAAAATTGTGATATTGGTGCATTCACAACCAAAACTACCCAAACACAGGGAAGATACTTTGAAACCTCTTTATATCATCATGTATCTTACTTAGGGTCTTAAAATAATTCACTGTAGAATGCTATCTTCTCTCTGCCTTAAACAAACAGAACACACTATCTTGCCAGTAGCCGTCACCGTAATTCAGGGCATCTTACATAAACACCCAATATTAAGTTTTCCCAATGGGGACAGCTTACGAAAACCATTGCAAACATTGTCTAGTGAGTGCTAATGTTTATTTAAAATGTTATGTTTGAGTACTAATTTGATTTGATTTCTCTCCCCCAGTTCTTGGCTAAAAAACTCTGTCTGTCCATCATGCTTTTCAGAGCCAGGCTGGTCTCATTAAGGTCCTCTCCGCTCCGAGCCAGCAATGATAAGAGAGACACAATGTCAGCCTGGCCAAGAAATACACTGAGACCCTGAGCTGGCTTTATGTTGGAAACTGGATATACGATATCTCACCTTTGCGAAATGCAGAGAAAACCGTATGATACGACATGTCCCTCCCCCCTTTCCTCTCCGTCCTCCACAGTTCGTATTTAATTACTAACAAATGAGGTTATGTTTCATTTGCAGTGAAACAGCTCTTCTACAAATAAAATGTTCTACATTTCTCTTATTATGGTTTCCCGTTCGTTCGCGCTGTCTGCCGCCTCGGCGCGAGGCCTAGGTAAATGGCAAGTTGTTCTGCAAACTCTTCAGTTGTGCCAAAGAGTCCTTCTCAATTTGAAAACTTAGACGTATCAATATACCTCTTCCACACGAGGGCAGGAAAAACTAATTATAAAGGGGAAGGGTATGTTTGGAGCTGTTCAGACAATTTTGACAGGTGAACATAAACCATTCCCTCCATGAACTCAGTTTGCTTTGTCAGCTTTGGAGTATTCATTAAGTCCATGCATGGGGAAACCACTGAAATATTATGCATTGGTTTTTAATTGTAAATATTGTGTAGCAATATTGTGCACATCTGATTTCATTAAATATTAAAAGTTCACAAAATACTATTTTTTTCTCATGCAAGTAAACAGTTGCCATAACAAGCTGGAGACTCCCTGAGGAAACACGCACACAGTAGATAGAGCAGAGCTCTGAAAAAAAAACATGTATAAATAGCACTCAGCTCTGCGTAGGAGGTTGTGAACAGCACACAACCACTAAAACTTAAATAAACTCATAAGAGCAGAGAACAAATTGTACCCAAGCTGCTCCAAATGATGTGTACAAAAGTCTGTTCTGATATTACACCTTCAACCTGATGAGCAAACACACACACACACACACACACACACACATAACACACACGCACACACACACACACACACACACACACACGCACACACACACACACACACACACACACACACACACACACACACACACACACACACACACACACAGACAGGTCAAAAATTCAGATTTTTTTCTTTTTTATATGTTTTTAAAAGAAGTCTCTTGTGCTCACCAAGGCTGCTAATATTTACATATATACACACACACATCATACACACATATTCACAACAAGGGCAGCTTTTACATGTATTTTTCAGCATTCCTTTGGACTTTTATTGTTAAGTGTGTTCCTTGTACGTATTGTTTCATGTGTTTGTTACTTGTGTGCCTTGTGTCTTTTTTGTTGTCACGGTTACCCTTGTTAGTTTTCATTGAGATTAATCAGTCTCACCTGTTCCTCGTTAGCCTTTTATTCTCTTGTGTATAAATAGCCTTGTGCTTTGTCAGTTGTTGTTCGTAATGGTTGTTCAGTTTGCCTGTGTTTGTTCCTGGTTCTCTGTGTTTCCGATTCTTATCGTATAACTTCGTTAAACTCCCTGGAAATAGATCCTCACCTCTGCTTGTTTTCACCTGTTCTAGTTAAATCACAGTACATGTTTAACAGTTTAAACTTCATGAAAATATGCATTGTTTGGTTACAAACTAAAATATATGAATTGTAAAACCAACCACTACAGGTGTATGGTTATTGTTTTCCATGCTCTTTATGAGAAGTCTTATTGCAATTCAATAAGAATTGCAATGATTGCAAGAATTACATCTTCTTGCAATTCAAGTTAGTCCACTATAACCAACTGAGTATTTCTGGGAAAATGCACGCAGCAATGACTGATGCTGTCCTCTGATATAAGACTTTTCTTGTTATCAGATCTGACGTTATAACTTTTGCTCCCTTTGGAGTTGGGACCAGTCTTTCATGCCATTTCTCTAAGAGTCATAAAAACAATACCCTTCAATTAGAGGAACTCCTGCATCTGATTAATCTACTTACATTGGCAGTAGCTGAGCATATCTCCACATATCATTACATCAGCTCATAAACGCTCCAGTTATTAGTACGAGAAATTGCTGTTTGGTCTACAATGCCGAATGAAGCGTATCAAGGTGGCGTACAAACAATTTTGATGGACGTTCTGTTTTGCCCTCTTAGCTTTTATTTTCCAGAATATTTGGTAAAGAAAAGCCTAATATTTCTGGTCCAAGAGCTTATGTCTTGATTGGGGAGAGTAATTGGCAAATAGTCTGAAAGATGATAGTCAGCAAGTCTTGAGATGGACACATGCATCCAGTTATGAGTAAAAGAGAAAAGGATTTGGGCTACATTTCATAAACATGGATGTTTAGGGCAGTGCTGGAGAGTAACTAGCATTATTATTAACAATTAGCAGAACAAAGCTGAATGCTGATGTTTTAGACAACATCTAAACTGCCATTTGTATGGAGCACTGCATATTTAATTGTAGTGATCTGTCGATATGTTACATGAACAACTGCAACTGCACTGCAACACCATAAATCATATGGTCATGAAAGCTGGCGTGTATAAATAAAAAAAAGCATGTATTCTCACAAAAATAGATGAATCCTACACACTGCTAGAGCTTGAAAATCAGATTTTAATGTAATGTTTTGGTCATGTGATGTTTAACAATGCCTGTTGAAGGTATTGCATTAAAGTTTGATTTGCAAGCTATAACAGTGTGCAAAATTTATCGATTTTTAAAAGACTAAATGAACAAATACTGTAAAAAAAAAAAAAAAAAAAAAAAAAAAAAAAACCTTGAGTTGAGTCACTATGTCGCATTTAAAAGTTTTTTACATATATAAGTGCTGCCGATGTTGAAAAAAAAAAGTGTTCTGCCTCATTTTTTTGTAGATTACATTTTGTAGTAAATTATTACCTAAAAATGGCAACATGTTTTATTTAGGGGTGTCCTTAAACCTACAATATATATATATTATAAAGCAAAATATATTTTCCTAAAACAATACCTTACAAATTTTTTCTTCACTCTCTTAAAAAAATATATTAGTTATTCTACTTCAAAAAAAAAAAAAAAAAAAAAAAAAAAAATGCTGGAAGTACCATACTTGGCTATTTAAAGTGAGAGGCCAATATTTTTAGTTCTGTTCAACGTGTCACTTGATATGCTTTTTGTTAGCAACAGAAGAGTAGCTAAATACTTTTTATTAAGAGTAGCTTTATTGTGATTTAGCTGCTTTAAATTAGGATAGTTTCTTGTTTGGTGAAATTACATCCTTATTTCAAAGAGTCACAAACAGATTCTGGTGTCCCAACTGGCTTTAGCTGGTGCTAACAGGCCTTTCAGAGCCCAGTAAACAGGAGTATTTGAGTCAGGGTGGGAGAGAAAGTGCACTGGATCTGCCTCATTAGCTATCAATCAGATTAGCCAGCTCACTGACATGATCGTTAGAGTAATTGTGTGTGTTAACCAGGCCTAGACCCAAAGCCTCTGGCACTGCGCACCATACACTATATCTGATGGGTGAACTCCCGACTTTGGCCTAAAGAGATGCGTATAGCTTCGCCGGTGCAAACAACCCCAAAATTACGCACTTGGATACTGAAAATGACGTCACAGCCTGGATGTGCGAGGGATGGATGGACGCATTAACATTTCTGCGACACTTAAACTCACAGAGACAGAAAAGAAAGGAAGCGGGAGATGCCTGCTTCTTCACCAGCTCCCAGTTGAATTATGGGACGTGTAGGCAGACATGGCAAGGTTTCATAGCTCATTGGTTTTCAGAGCTGCGGCTTAGTCGCACCGCACGGATGTAATTTGTAGCACATGTGTTCAAACGTGCCCTCTCGGAGAAAACCTGGGTGCTTTAGACACTTTGCACAAGGAGTGCAGTAAAAATACAAGTCTACCGGACAAGCGTTCTCCTCTCGCAGTGAAAAAGGCCGTGACCTGACACGAGATGACAAGGTGGAATAGTGACAGGGTTTGAAGGAAGGCAGGCAGGCGCAGAGGTCAGCTTGAAGGTGACTGCATCAGGTACACTGTCAAGCGAAGCCTCCAGTGACTAATAAAGAAACACTGAGTCCTCATTCAGCTGGGCATGCGGCCTCTGCATTATTCCTGAGCGTCCAGGGACAAATGTCACTAACAGCTGTGTACGAATGGACCATTCACACACGACTCACTGTTGCATTCAAGAATGGCTAGGGGTCTCAACATTCTTTATTGTTAGTTCATGTGTGTGTGTGTATATATATATATATATATATATATATATATATATGGTTAAATTAAATTAATTTATTTGGATTTCATTAATATTTAGTCAACAGTTTTACTTATTTTATTATTATTATTATTATTATTATTATTATTATTATTATTATTATTATTATTATTATTTTTACGAGAGATAAACTACTGAAATACTTTTTTATTATTATTATTATTATTATTATTATTATTATTATTATTATTTTTATTTTATTTTTTTTTATGAAAAAAAAAAAAAATCAATTGGACACACATTCACTTCCATAAAAATGTTGATATAAATTCCATTGTTAATGCATTAGGTATCATGAACTAATACATTTTTATAAAAAATGTATCATGAACAAACATGAATAAGAGGAGTAGTATATTTAAAAAAAAATTATGCATTTAGCAGACACTTTTATCCAAAGCGACTTACAGTGCATTCAAGCTAACAATTTTTCCTAACATGTGTTCCCTGGGAATCGAACCTACAACCTTGCGCTTGTAAATGTTACTCCATAATGCCTAATGGTTGGTTAGCAATTTGAACCTTTTTGTACCAAAATACTTAGTCATATTTATAATTTCCTCCATAACAAGTACATATAGTAGCTTATTGGAATTAATGCGTATTTGTAACCTCATAGTGTTATAGTCAAGTCTCTATTAATTTCTGTGCTGCAGCCAGACAGACATTATAAATGTTGCTTTGTGAAATTGAGGTGATTTGCATTACCATCCAAAACAGGTGTGAAAATAGCACGTTTTGACAGCATTGCCATTTATTGTATATTTGAGGGACTATAAACACATTTCAGAGACAGCGTTATGAATGCATGCATTATGCATATCGCATGTGCTTCATTTTGTATTTCGATGGCTGTAAAACCTTGGTAGCTCTCCAGGTATTTCTCATTCTGATGCCAACAGGAACATCCCCTCCACGCACTCGGCTGGGTCCGAGGACGCTGTGGTTTCTGACGGAAACGGCCGGGGCAGTAGCGCGGGGCTCAGTGTGAGCGCTGGGACAGGAGCCGTGGAGCCAGATGGGCGATCCTGCCGTTCCCCTCCGCACAGGCCTTCTTTCACCTCTGTCTGGTTCCACAAAGAGCAACTTATCCGACCTTCACCGGGTCCCCCTCCTTGTCATCCTGAGCCGCTGCCAGCCGAGACCACAGCTTAATAAAAACCTGACTCCTGATATTCACTGCCAAGCAGCAGAAGGTTAGGCTGTGTTAGTACGGGTGCTTGTATGGATGCCATGAACTCATATGTTTGCCTGTGATGTTGGTCTAGGCTGAGAGCAATTACGTCTTGTATTCTTCATGAAAGCACTTCTAGCTTATCAACAGCTAATATTTGAACACAACACTCCAGAATAAATTAGACGCCATTTAGCAATTCAGATCGTTGGGCCTTTGGTTATACAGAACAGACTTTGCGCTCACATGGCTGTTTAGCACTGAGCGTGTTGCATTTAAATGCGGACGGGGTTCAGGAACAGACAAAAGTCATTAAAACCGACCTTTTATGACTGCGCTTTCTGAAACTGCCTTTACAGAAGGCCATACTAGCAGTGAAAAGCTGTCAGGCCGGTCCCCTGAGCCAGATTCTGTTACCTCTGGGGGACGACTGGCGAGAGAACATGCTAATTTGACGAGGCGCTGCTACAAACTGACAATTTCGAGAACCATTTCAGCACTTATTAAGCTGCAGGAACCTCAGTGGCACCAGCTGTAGAGATGTTTTGACACTCTGCCAAAATACAGTGTCACTGTGCTATGGACTGGACACATGTCAGCCCGTTTAGATAAAGTGTCATGGGACATTAATGCTTTTCAGAAAAAGATTTTTAAAGTAAAATGAAAGTAAATCTGAAATTTGTCACCAAATAATTACCCATATTCAACATTTGGCCAGTGGCCCTTGTCTCTTGCAGGCATTTCGAGATCAAATTCTAAGTTAATCGCTAAAACTTGTGTATATTCACATGTGCACGCTCTCATCATGTTTCCCTCCACTTCAGCATATATTAAAACATGGAAACATGGTTCTGTTTTAGTCAGTTGGTCTCCCTCTTGCAGAACTGGCACTTTGTCATTTAGGTCCAACATTAGGCCAGATGTCTGCCTGAAGCCAGCAGTGAGAGCTGCTTCAACATGGAGCTGAAACTAAGCCAATGCACTCACACACACACAAAAAAACAACTAAAAAAAAAACAAATTGCTATTATACTGGCTACATACATTGTTATTATTATTATTATTATTATTATTATTATTATTATTATTATTATTATTATTATTATTATTATTATGTGTGTGTGTGTGTGTCTTCAGGTGTTTTCAAAATTATAATGAGGTACTTTCTCCATCAGGTAGCAGTATAGTTTTTCATAGTTTTAAAGCTGAGCAGAAGTCTGATTCTAAAAAAATTCTTAATTATGTAGTGAGAAACTGTACTGATATGACATAACGGGATATTAAAGCTGCAAATTATTTTGTTCTTGCCAGTGGAAGTACCATTTCTATGAATTTTCTACCGTTAAAATTGATAGGAAATCCGAAAATTTACTCCTTGTTGATTGAAACCTTCTTGTACTGTGCAAAATTAATTTGTTATTATTATTATTATTTTATTTTTTTAAAGAGGGGTTTATGAAATTTTTCATTACATATGAATACATACAATACCACCTCTTAAACAGTTTTTCTGTCCCACGGATGTCACCAGTTAGCTCGCCCAATTTTTGACTTCCTGTCATAAAGACTCACATTCATGATTCATTTAATATTGTTTCATTGAATATCAAAATATGCCACATAATGGCATAAAATGTTGTTTACTCAATATAGTGAAGATCCTTTTTGAGCTGTACAATTCTCCCAGAAATAAATAAATAAAATAAAACACTGTTATGTATTTACTTAAAGGGGGAGTCCAACCCCCCCCATAAAAAAAAATATATATATTATATATATCTTTTTTTTTCATTAACATTTAAGTTAAATAATTGTGCTTTTTTGTCTTTTTTTAAATCAGTTTAAGTTTATTTTAGTGCAAAAAGTTAAACTAAATGAATAAACGTTGCCTTCACAAATTGAAATAGTTAACAAAAAGGTTTGTTTTACTTTAAACTATAATAGCCCTGTCTTACACCCACTTTTTGTTCCAGGCATTTCTGAATAGTCACGTGCTTCAATTTGTTCATCACTTTTATGTGTCCAGTCTTTCACTGTGTGCCTAATTCATGTTGCACACACCAATCTTGGCTTAAAACCACCAGAGTCTGGCTTTTGTCCAGCTGTCAGTGTTTAGAAGACTTTTCCTGTTCGACACACACTATAACACAGAAGTGGTGCAGACCGGCGATGTGTGATGTGAGCGAGGCAAAGGACCTACACACACACACAACATGTGCTGACACATCAATCTTGACAAATGAACATAAATTAAGTGTTGCTACTCAAAACCTTTGATCTAACATATTTAAAATGTTTTGAATTGAACTTTATTTCATTTGAGTTTTAGTGTCTATATAGGAGACATTTACAGTCTGTCTACAGGCTTCATTTTCACATGTTCTCCAGAGCGTATGCTAAATTATGTCACCCGATGACTCCACGATCGGACACGAGCAAGCTGTGGATTGGGTTTCTCACTGACCTCCTGACATTACCGCGCTCTGTATGGAAAGTTTTCTAATAAATGCCCGAATGAGTAAATGTTACACAATCAAGTCGTTTCAACAGCATCAACATGACATTGTTTTAGTTATGTCTTTTAAACAATTGTTCCATTCCAAGACCAAGTGAGACACAAAATCTATAGTATTCTAAACTACTTGTCAAAAGTTTGTAACATTATGAGTTTTAAATGAATTATGTTTCTTCTGCTAAACGAGGCTGCATTGATTTGGTCAAAAAAATGCACAAAAAACAATAATATAGTGAAATATTATTGCAATTTGAAATAACTACTTTCTATTTGAATATGTTGTAAACTGTAATTTATTTCTGAGATGCTCCGCTGTATTTTCAGCATCATTACTCCAGTACTCAGTGTCACATGATCTTCAGAAATCATGAAAATATGCTGTAGATTGGAGTAATGACTGCTGAAAATTCAGCTTTGCATCACAGGAATAAATCACATTTTAAAGTTTATTAAAATTAAAAACAATTATTTTAATTGCACAAAATTAGTGTTTTTACTCATGTGAATGCAGCATCGATGAGCAAAAGAGGCTGCATCAAAAAACATTAAAAAACATTGTTTCCAAACTTTTGACAAGTACAGTATTTCTTGTTTATTTAATTGTAATTAAGTTACTTTTGCTCAATGTATATGCTGTCTGTATTTCAAAACTGTACAAAAATCAATAATGCACTGAGTCTCTCTGCAGAGCGTTCCAAATCATTTACTTACGAGGTATTTGACAGCTAGTATTCTGTCTACTAAGGCAGCTACCTCTGTTTACAGTGAGGCAAATCACATGGTTTTGGAACACCGCAAATATTCAATCGAGAAAACACTTTTAACTGGACAACTTGATGTTTAAAAGGAGAAAAAGATATACTGTATGCAGTGATCTCAATGCCCTTTTTGCTGTAAATTTTAAAGCGGCTATTATCCATATCAGTGCTAAATCCCACAAAGGCTTAATCGTGACAGACTTTAAGGACGGCTTAATCTTGATGTATGCATCCACCTAAACACATACAGCCTGCTATAATCTTTTTAAAGAAACATTAAAGTCTGAGTGGCTCTGTGCATCTCCTAAAGGTCAGTTTTGATGAAAGCACCTAAAGCGCTCCAAGGGAAGTTACCTTAAGTTAAAAATATTGTCGGTAAAATCATCCAAAATGTCTCGTTTTATTATTTCAGATGCACCTGGTATTTAAATCATATTATGGGACACAGTCTGTTAAGAATACTGAACTTTTCAAGAGCGCTTGTTGCTGTGCCCACTTCTATGTTTTATATTTTATAATAGTTGACGACAAAGGCCCTTTAATTCAGAAAGTCTAGTTTGAAGTGCCTGGCAAGGTTTAGAAAAATTACAAACAACGTTCTTTTCAGACTCAATGTGGCAAACCCTTTAAAAAAAAAGCCGCACCCAAGGCAAATCTGCTCGTTTTCTGTTGATATAAAATTTTAGATTTCTATTTTGAGATCTAAATTGGTTCATGAAAACCGCGTGATAATGTTGACAACTTGATTTCTGTGTTGCTAAGTTGACACAGCAAGCACTGAGGAGTTACAACTACTGTGTATAATTTACATCCTCGCAGCAAAATTGAGGAAAAATCCTTCTATATTAATGAGACACGCTTAAGTATAGGTTTATATTTTCAACCGCAGACAAAATAAATGGTCTATGTAAACTGGTACGGGATAGCGATCTAGTGCTCTTTTCCAATTAAAGCAGTAAGGGAGCGGCCTTCTCGACCTGTATATTTGCACAGACCTTCTGATGTCATTGTAACACTATAAACAGTTGAAGACTTTTTTTTTTCACGGTCAAGTGGGTTGTTACAGTGGAATGGACAGAAGTGGACGGTGAACATATTGGAGTAAGTTGGCCTGGACTATGTCCCTGGTGATTGTGTGTTCCTCACACTTCAATAATGTTTGCTTTTTTAGGAGAAGTAAAGAGCTCTTGATGACTCCTGTGATTGCGTTTCTAGGATATGACTAGGCTGAATCTAAATGAGTGCTTTGTAATTTGCTATTAAGCAATTTGTGCCCTGCAGGGCAAGGTAGATATAGCATAAAATGGTAAAATGGCTACAGTTTACTTTAAAAACATATGCTGAAGGGCTCAAACTCATTAGCTGCTCACTGTTGATTACTAATTTCCCAAAGCCAATTTATGTTAACAACCTGTAGTAGCAAACCTTATTTTTAAAGATCGGTTTAGACCAGTGGTTGCACATTTTCTATGACTTTCTTATTTAACACAATTAATTCAGATTATCATAGTCCGTAAAATGATCTCAGTGCTTCAGATAAGAGAGACACACTCAGAGCAAGTTCGTCCCAAGGACTGGATTTGAGAATCACTGGCTTGGACTGTAGTTTTAACTACTTTACATAACTGAACCAGCTAATTAAGATCTTCTGGATTATTAGAAAGGGTGTTGGGGCGGGCTGGCATTGAATCTACAAGAGTTGGTCCTCCAGGAGCAGGATTGGACACTCCTGACACGTATTGTTAAGGACAAGGCTAAACTAAACCTAACTTATCCAACTCTTAATGAACCAATCGTTCTTTATTTAAAACTCACAGCCACACAAAAAAGACAGAGAATTACAATAAACATGGGAACATCAATTCAGCCCTGAATTGCAGCCAAAATCCATTATTACAGGCATTGCCTCTTCTTCATCCAATGATAGCGTCATTAAAAATAACATTGGCAAAAAGTGGCAGATATCTTGTAAATGGCTTTTAAATCTTGAATTTATGAAGGTGAAACCCAAAGGAGAAATGCTCATTCTGTTACTGTAATCAGAGAGCTGATCTTTGTGTTCAGTTCGCCTTAATTATACAATTATTATTTTAATCATACATTCTTCCTCCCCCTAAATCTGGTGTTTTTGTAAATTTGTTTCTATTTCTGTCGTTTTGCTGGGTTCATGTCTCCAGACATCAGTCTTTATTAGAGGATGCTAACACTGTGGTCTTGAGTGTTGCCCATGTGCTCAGCTGCAGGTTGGGTATTATAATCAGATGACTGTATTTTTCCATATAAACACTAAGTTGGCTGTTCCAGTAAACTCTGCCGGTGTCCTGTTATAGGTTTCAGTCATTCTCTGGGCTCTAGCTCTTTTTAAGGTGCAGCATTTCAGTTCATCTCCATCTGACCAGCATCTCCTGGGCTCAGCAAACTTCCATCACTGTAGCGGTCAGTGTAAAAGTCAGAGTGCATGTCGTACTGCGGTCTTTCTTTGGTTCTGGTCCACATGCACATTTGTGTGGTTGAACATAAAGAGGAAATACTTTTTTTTAGGGTGCATTGTCTTAGTTTTTCTTTGGCAGCCTAAGGGTTTTCAATCACCCCAGCTGCTTGGCTGGCACAGGACCGTCCAGATATTGTTTGTATTCATGGGCTCATTGAACTTTGAGCCAATCACCTGAGTTATAAAAGTATTGTGACTAATTGCTCTGGAGTACTCCAAAAAAAAAAAAAAAAAAAAAAAAAAAAATATATATATATATATATATATATATATATATATATATATATATATATATATATATATATATTACCTAGGGTTGCAAAGTGGTGGGAAATTACCAGCAAATTTCTGGTACATTTTTTTTTTTTATATATATATATATATCTTTCCAGAATTTGTGGAAATTTTACAGTTTATGTATTTTTGTATTTTTTTTTTTTTGGAAACCTATTAATTATAAACCTGAAATATATCTGTAGAGGCTAAGGCTGCCATCACATTTAACATTTTTCAGCAAATTTTTACAGACAAATTCTAGTCATTTTAGTAAGAATCCACGCAATCAGGAAATTCACATGTAGGCAAACGATTTCCCCAATGCAAGGTAATGTTGGACATTAATCCGCTGCATTAACCTGCCAAACATTAACTCCATGATCTAGTTAGCTCCTGCTGATGAATGATGCGATTATACCATCTGCACCCAAAAAGCATTTACAGTTCAGGAGATTGGCCCAATAAAACCTGTATGTGGCACTAAACACCCAAGAGCAATTATTGTAAAGGATTCTGCCACAGCCGAAGAAGTGCATGAGAAAGATTCATCCAGGTACATTAATTTGAAAGTATGCAATAGTTTTTTTTTTTTTCAGTAATTTTGAATTTGTAGTATTAAGTAGCAAAGAGAAATGCACTCAGTTTTCCCCCTGACACGTCCACCCCCATGTACATGTTGGACTTGGTTTTGTCATTCATTCATGAAATGGCTGCTTTATATATCTTCAGCACCAGCAGCTGCGAGCAGTGCAGGAGGTTGTTTTTATCATTGTTTGATGTGTCCACCCACTGGGGCACTGTGTGATACCGTTACAAGCAATGTAATTGCCTGTGTCTTCCCTCATCCCTCCGAAGGTGATGTCTGGATGCCAAGCTGTGAGGACTCAAAGGTGGCCTCCATTTCCATGTTGACCCCCACAGCGTGGACCCACTTGATGTTCTCTGGCTCATTGAGTCACGTTTAAGAGCGGAACCAGGATGGAGAATGTGTAAATGCTGTAGTTTAAAGAGGGAAAGCTGTAGAGAGAAAATAGATGGTGAGCATGTCATTGGGGCACTGAGGCAGAGGTCAGGACGCGCTTCTAGAACTATCCTGGCGTTTTGGCATCAACACAAAGATATTCCACCATGAAGGTGAGGGTAACTAGATGCATGGGAGCTCTATGGTGTTTTCCATTTGCATGTCTTTCAAGGAAAATGAACTAGTCCATCACAGTCATGCGTGGATCATGCTGATCTGAATGTAGGCCAAATGAAATCAATCAACTCTTCTCAAAGGTCAGCCTAAGTTTGTAACAATGACCAGAAGTAATGTTCTGGAACTTTTGTAAAGATGGCAGTCTTTAAATAGCTAACTGCTCTAGCTTAGCACAAACCATGCAGGCAACCTTTTGAACACTTTTACAGATAACCCAGGCTCTTTGAGAAAACTTGCCTCTGGCGATGTTTCTGCAACATTATATTATGTTAATTTCTGCATGTCTCGCAACACTTTCAAAGTGTCCCGTGATTAAAAATGCATTTTATCCTAAACTGTTAAATGTGAATCTGGCAATGCTTTATAATGCTTGATGTTTTACGTATTGTTGCAATTTGGAAATGAATTTACTTTTGAGTGAGGTTAATGCTCTCATCATTCTTGTAAATAACGTGGCACATACCTTAAACCAAACTGACAGTGTTTACAAAATAAACATTTGGTGAATCAACCACACTATTTTATCTTGCTTTTAGAAGTCTTTGACATTTATCATGATTTTTGTTTCACAGGATCACATCACATTGTAAGTGCAGTGCTGTACCGGGTAAGCTACTGAGCAAGCTTACAGTGTCAAAAAAGCCTAACATATAGAGCTAGTTATGTGATGCAAATGTCAAAATGTAATAGTATAAATAATGCACTATGGTAACAGTTCTTTAAGGTCATAAAATAGTCTTTATTAATCAACAATCATGTGCTGGAATCATAATTAGCATTAAAAGTATTAAATGCCAATATTTTACTGCCACTACTGTTCATTTCAGATGGAAGCTGTAGTGAATTGTACATAAAGGTGTGTTTTTGAAGTTTTGCCAAAATGTAGGTAGAGGCATGTTTTTACGATGAGCCTATGATGTTCACTGATGTTTCATTTCGGCTGAGTACAGGTTTTCTGAGGCAAACAAAAAGTTTGGGGGGATCATTTTTTTTGATATTGTGGTGAAACTATAATGAATTCTTGAATGGGTTGGTGAATGAGAAAATAAGGAAATAACACTCATAATAATGCATTTTAGCTTTATTTGTGTGTACTTCTTTCCACTCAGACTCATCCTGTCTGTTTCCAGGCAGAACACATAAAAGAAGCTGCTTTTTAGATTCGTTCCATAGATCAGATGGCAAACTTGGAATGAGGAGAATCCCAAACACTTTTACTTTGGAAAGATTTTTAAGTTCCAAAAACAAACAAATTGACAAGACACCAACCTGCTGTTCCTCAACATGACATATGGTGTGTGTGTGAGGGTGTGGGAGTGTGTGTGGTTCAGGTTCATGGGTAAGGTAACGAAGCACAGCTTGTGTATCTAAGCAAGGCATGAAGTGTGTGCGTTGCTTCATTTTCATGCTTTGGTTCCTCCTACATCTTCAGATGAATTCCTATGGTTTTCCTGTCCATTTTAAACTCACGTTGAGGTCAGTGTCCTCTCACAGACTTAAAATCTGGTTCTTTATTGTAAACAAGTTGACTGTTGGTTCCTATCAGTCTTGTCTTTTAACTTTAGTTCTCTCTTTGTCGTAAGTAGTGGTTGACCCTAAAAAGCCATATTTTGATAATGCCAGCATGGTCCCTGCTTTCAGTCTAACAAAATTCCTCATCAAACGTGATTGGCATGGTACTTGAGTGGAGCCAGTAAACCTAAATCAGGACCGCAGGAGTAAGAAGACAAGATCTGTGAACACTTACAGAAGATTAGACAGAACAAGGGGGTGGAAGCTAGGAAATTTGCCATTGGAACGTCTAAACACACGGCTGACTGTGGCTCAAAGGGGTCGTGACCCTGACCTGATGAAAGGTCAGTGGGAACACACCTGTGTCCACAAAAGAAAGCTGCCAAACTTCCTGTAAATGCAAGGACAAGTCAATTTTCCTCCTGAAAAAAGATCTTAAACTAGCCTGGTTTGTTGGTGTTAGCTGGTCTACATTGGTCTAACTGGTCTCCTACTCTGATCAGCCGACAAATAACCAAGTAATACTTTTTTTTTTTTTTCTTCCCTTTTAATGCCATGACGCTTCTCATCCCATGACTGTGAGACACAAACATATCAATAGAAAATCTGTCTCACTGACCCATTTCTCCTTTTCCTTGTTGCTTTGAGCTGCCATGGAAACTCGTCAAAACTAGAAAAGCAGCCGTATGAGGAAAAAAAAGCCCCCTGGGATATGAAGTCCTCCAGGAGCCAGAGAAAACGTGGGTGTATATGTGTACTAAAACGCTTGAGACCACAACCGCAAGCCACTGGGATGTCAACGTCAGGAGCAAAATACATTTGCTTATGATAATTTCAAACTGAGGCAGTGGAAGAAGAAGGAAAACCTCTCAATGTTTCATTATTTGTTTCTTTTTTTTGGTTGAGTTGTCAATTGTAGTTATGTGACTATGAAATCTGTAGGTGACTATGACAAAACAACCCACCAGAAAACCCAAAAGTAAACTGTAAAATTGGCCTTTACATAAGCGGGTTATGCTAATAGTCGTGTGGGTTAGCTCTGTGTTTAGCATTTGTAGTGTTGTATTTTTGTAAGGGACCAAATTGGTAAAATGGTGTTTTTGTATTTCGTATATCTAAATTTATACTGGTCATTTATGAGTAGTGAGACATGGTTTGGCAGAATAGTTGTGCATTTTCTAAATCCGCTGTATGTGATACAGCTGTCGTATCGTTCTGGAGTATGGGTTTTTAAAGGCATAGTTCACCCAGAAATGAACTAAACAGTATTTACAACATTATTACCTAATCCGGAGCCTCAGACAAACGTTTCGGAGAGATGCTTGGTTTGTGAACCAGTCATTCTTTTGAACTCACTTTCGGACGCTCAAATCTGACTCCAACTCGAAATTAGCCAAATTTACCTGCGTATTTGATCCTGTGATAAATAAACTCTTTCAGTACTCCAGATTAGGGGTGGGGAAAAAAAAAATCGATATTGCAATATATTGTTGTGCTCTCTGTCGCAATAAATAATCGATACACTAACGCCCAATATCGATATTTTATTACAACAAAAAATGATTAATTTGTCACTGTCACTAACCAATATCTACCATTCTGTTTGCAGGGGGCGCTGTTCGAGTAAACAGGGGTAAAGTGGCGCAAACAACGGCCGATGAAGAACACGAGTTAACTAACAACAACAGAGAATTGCAGAAAAAAAAGAGAATCGAGAAGAATGGCGGAAAACAATAAAAAACTGATCAAAGACCCACCCACTAGTTTCCACTCTAAAGTGTGGAGACACTTCGGGTTTTACGAGACAGTCGACGGAAAGGCACTGGATAAAGACTATGCAATCTGCAAGAACTGCTTTGCAAAGATAAAATATAACAGCAACACTACGAATCTGCAAATGCACATTGTTCGCTATCACGGTGAACTACTCACCGTGACTAAGGGGATAATGAGGGCAAACCAAGTCAGCCGACAATCACTACTTCGTTCAAAGCAAAGCTCCCCTTTGGGTCGCCGAGGGCACAGAGTATCACTTAGTCCATCGCCAAATTTATTTGACATAATCTCTGCTCAGAGGTGTGCTCTCACATCTGAGCATGCTGATCAGTTAGTGTTCCTCAAGAAGAATATGCCTTGATGTGTCAACTGTTTACAGTAACTTACTACTGACGTTTCAGTATTATGGTTTACACATGTTAATGTTCATGTTGTTTTGTAATGTTCATGCACTTTTATCTGTCTAGATGTACAGTGTTTACATTTAAGACCAGGAGGCAGTGAGTTATTATGCAAATGCATATTTCTTTGCACAATGTTGGCATTAATAAATGCATAAAATTTCCTTATTTCCTTATTCCTTCTTTTTCTTTTCAGTCACATATATCGTGATATATCGTTAATGAAATTTCTTCCAATATATTCAATATCGTAGATATTGCGAATCGTGATATTATCATATCGTGGACCACATATAGCCACAGAATTGAATCGTGAGGTACCTGTATCGTCCCACCCCTACTCCAGATCCTCCCACAATAACTGAACTGTTCATTTAAGGACTTGTATTTTGAAATATATTCTAATCCATTGTTTTTTATTTTCACTTATCCTATTTGTTTAGTTCCTGTTGTCATAGTTTCTAAGTATATTCTCGTTTGCTTCCACCTTTGGTTGATCTCTGACACATCTGAACTCTTCCTCCTTCTTCTTGCATCTTTCAGTCAGTGTATCTGATTTTTTTTTTTTTTTTTTTTTTAAGAAACAGACAGAAGTCACTTGGACCCGTCGGTCTGGATTCAAAACTGTTGCAAGGTCAAAGCAAGAAGTTTCTCATGCAAGTTTTAATTTCCTTTTTAAATCTTTCAGAAACTATTTATTTTAAGGACCCATTCTCGCTATTAATTAGTTGTTCATTAGCATGCATATTACTAGCATACTTACTGTTTATTAGTTCTTATAAAGCATATATTAATATTTTTACAATTTTATTTTAAATATTACAATTAAATTATATATATATATATATATATATATAATATAAATAAATACATTTACAATTATAAAATAAAATTGGGAAAATCTTGAATTATTAAATAAAAAATGAGAATAAAAATGACATTTTATTTAGTTTTATTTACATTTTTGAAAGACTGCTTTCCAGTCATTTCACACACAGTTTCAAGTCTGTATTGCCATTGGACTGGACGACTGAACGTAAAGCAGCAGTTATAGTTCCTCTCAGATAATCTCAGCGGACTAAATCAGTCAAAAGACCTCCTGCTCGACTGCTGATTTCCCTTGAATGCCTAGAGCAGATCTGTAATAACCAACAACTTGCTGAGTGGTCTGCACATAATGCCATAGAGCTGCTCTAAATCCAAGAATGACAACCTCTAAAAGCAGGATCGGGGGAAAACGGTCGATCCCGCAACTTTACTGCCCCTTCTATCTCAGGTAGTTACGGCTTTTCCTGCGTTGGCTCGCGATTCCCAAACAGCTCGTACAGAATGTTTTTTATCCGGTGCTGAGACCCGTCTTTGTGACCTGCGGTTGCTGAGATGGTGTTTTGGTCCAAACAGACCCCATTTCTCAAAACTCAGAAGCCGGTATAATGCATGTCTGGGGGATCCCAAAAGCTCTTAAGTGATTCATAGCCATCCACTGTAAATAAGCAAGAAAAACTGTGATTAAACAAAGCAAACATATTAAGACATGTTCACTAATTGGCTCCCTAATTGATGCTTTTAGAGGGGATGTATAAATAGGCGGCTAGTTTTATACTTTTGTTTGACATGCTCTTTTTCCGAGCGATGGGTGGCGGAGGGGGACTAGGCAGGATTTCAGAACTATGCATATAAAAATCTGGTCTGTAGACATGTGCCAGAGTAAATTGGGTGGAATATGGTCAGAATATTTCCCTGTTTGAGAGTGAAGGCAGTGGTCTTATTTGGGATGGAACGGACGGGCCGTTGCCAGACTGAGCTGCTCAGAAGCTCTCTTTGTGGCCCAGGCATACGTTCACCAAACCGCAAATTATCATTGGAGCTGAGGAGGCCTTGGGCCTGGGCAAAAGTGTAGACACACAAAACATGAATTCAAACACCTTTCGGGGTGGGGGGGGGGGGGGTGGGGTGTGTACAATGTACATCCTCAAATATAAAAAAAATAAATAAAAAACCTTACAAAATCAGTCAATATTTTATTTTTCATGTAGTTTTGTCAAAAAAAAAAAAAAAATCAGTTGACATATATATTTAAAAGAAGAGCTGGCCAAGAAATATTACCATGACATTTCTTTTCTTTTCTTTCATTAATTTTATTTATTTATTTATTATTATTATTATTATTATTTATTATTTTATTTTTTTTATTTTACCATTCCTTAACCAAGAAGTCCATTGAAATTTAAATCTTTTTATTTATTTTTTTTTTCTGGCCACAAATGCACACCATTTTGATTATAAATACATTAGTATAATATAAAATAATATATAAAAATAAATAAATAATAATATAGCACTTATATATCATTGCTCTTTTTGTTGTTTTTGATTGCTTCCACTGTCTTCATCTGTAAGTCGCTTTGGATAAAAGTGTCTGCTAAATGAGTAAATGTAAATGTAAATGTAAATAATAATAACAAAAAAACAGCCATAGAAGTGATATATATTAATAAATACAAGCCTCTAAAAATACATAGTACAAAATCCAGCCTTATACTTGTAAGCATTTAAAGTTAATTGCACTTATTTTTGTTTATTATCACTCTTTTCCCATCATCCATGCTTTGTTCAACACAATACAATAGTTTCATGGGAAATGGAGTGGAGTCTAAAGTAAATCCCTAATAAAAAAAAATAAAAAAAAACGTTTTTCTCTGTAATTTTTTCTTTTTGTCCAGAAGTCACGCTTAAGTACAGTTCCCTGTGCATATATTTTTCTACGTTTCACAGTTATTTTTAGTCATCATTCCCTAGTTGTTTTCCATGGTTTGTATAGCACACCTTGTTCCATAAAATATTAGATTTTTTATGCCCAGTCTAAATATTATAGAACATGAAATTAAAGTTCTTTCCTGACACAGAATAAAGCTGGCCAATACTGAGTTAATATATGTATTCTGGCATGGCTTCACCATTTGTAAACTACATTTACCACCTTACCAGCACTACATATATACAATGTGGTCCAAAAGTCACTTTTACTTACTTTGAAAGTTTACATTAAGCTCATTTTAATTTCTAAAATGCATGCTTTTGAATTGCATGCACTGTAAATGCCATTCAAATCACTTAAATCTTATTTCCATATAATCTGCTCTCTTGATTTGTATGAAACGACTTTCTTCCAGCATTCATCACCATGTTCTTGTGATTTGTGACTAAGAGGCGTACTGCTTTTCAGTGGTCCTTCCCCGATCAGCTTTCAGTCTCTAAAGCTCTGTGCCAAACAGATGACTGGTAATTTACACCGTGCTGAGATTAGACGTGCTGCGTCTGCTCTTACAGCTGCTGTTAGTCACCACGGTGTGTCGTATTAAACCTCTGATTTACCTCACAATCGCTTTCACGCACAGCTGATCCCACACTGAGCTTTACGGTCTGCAGTGAACACGAGGAACAGAAACCATGCAAGACTCGACCTCCTCAAAGAAAGACTAGACGTCTGATCTGGAAATGGACGGAAGATGTAACAGGGCTCATTGTATTATCTTTCAACTCTTATTGGATCAGTTTTTGTTTACTTATTGCTTTTTCACTTTTACTGGATCAATAAAGAAATATCACTTCTGATAAATGGATAAAACTGTGTCATTAATGAAAGATTTGGGTTTTTCTTCTTCTGTTTTTGAGTTACTTGGTTACAACAGACTGATCTTTCTTTCTTTCTTTCTTTCTTTCTTTCTTTCTTTCTTTCTTGTGTACGTTTAACCATCATAGTTGTCCACAATTTACACCATAGATTATATGACAGATTGATTTGTTATATTTCTTAATCATAAAGTTTATATTACACTATTGTTAATATGTATGTAAAAACAGCAGTCTTGTGGAACGGCTAATTGCATGTTATTTCTAAAGCAATTAATTATATTAATGTGATATTATAAAGATTTATGGATACATATAATCGTATTTATTTTACCAAGAAGTCCATTAAAGTATGTACACCATTTCATTATTATAAATAGGTAATTATATTGTCTGTATACAAATGAGTGGCCTATTTCATAATCAGTCAGTTTACTCTAATCAAACTTTCTTTCATTCAGGAACATAATTGTACTTATACCATTATGATTGTTTACATAGCTCCATGAATAACTGTCCATGATTTATATGAAGAGATTACATGACAGATTTTGTTTTCATGGTTTATATTACAGCGTTATTACTGTGTAATTACATAAGTAATACTAATAGTCTATACAGTTATCTTGTGAAACAGCTAATTGTTGTTATTTCTAAAGCACTTCATTATATTTAAATGTGGATCATGGCTACCATGATATAAAGTGTTAGACACACATATTTATCTTACTTTGTTTCCCATTTCAGTGCGATGAAACATATGAGGAGTGATTTAAGTGTAAAAGTTAAAAGGTGTTTGCAGTTTTCTGCTCTGTCTTTTTAAATAATAATGTCCCTAGCAATCACATGCAATGATTTACTCTGCCTTTTTAAAGGATAAATTACTTTAAACAGTTTGGTTAACAAATCAATTTAATTTAACTTTTTTATTTTTGGGATAAAGAGTTCCTTTTTTTTTTTTTTTTAAGGGAAAACTGAGAAAATAACAGATGTTCATAAAGAGCGAGAGCGACTCACGGCATATTAGGTTGGGTCAGAAAGACTGAAAGATTTACCGCTGTGCGAGAATACGGTGCATGTGGCCGTTTAAAGAGTGCCATGTTTTTAATGATCTGTGTTTCCTCACATTTCATTTGACATTGTGGTGCACCATGGATTAGTTTGGCTGTAAAGCCCTCACCCCTAGTGGTAATGAGTCTGAACTGACCTGGAATCAGCTCCGATCCTGGGCTCACGGGTTAAGTGTGTGCCTCTCTCGACGGAGAGGAATCAGATACCAGTATTATCCATTTATTCCTGCCTGAACCCTTCTATAAAGCGAAGGACCCTTAAAAAGTCACTTTCGAATGCATGGCATTCTGTCAATTAAAAGCAGATCGGCTGCTTGCATATGAAACCCAAGGCGTGCTTCGGATTAAACAGCAACTCAGCTGCATTTGCCAAATGAAAATGTAATTTTTGGCTGCTCAATGGTCATTTTTTTCCCCCTGACTGCGCTCTCTGGGAGCCTTAGACGCACAGCGTGCTCGGATGTTGTAAAAAAGGCTTTATGTATTCAATAATTGCTTAACAGTTATATAAAATGTCATTAACTGCTCAAGTTGCTTCGGTTACGTCCACTGGCTTTCCACAGCCCTCGTCCCCATACGGCCCCCACTGCTCTCCCCGTCTGCAGGCCTTAACGAGGAACCTTTGACAGCACTGGCGCCAGTCGGTGGCCCGTTTGGCTCTTAGGACCCGAATGCTCAGGTAGAGTACCTGTCCGTGTCCAGCAACCACAATCACGGATCACTGGCCACCCAGATTCAAGCTGCAGTACAAGTAATGAATGCCTTCTCTCTTGGTCGATGGACCATTGTTTTTCAGCTGCGTTAGAGCTAGCAGTGTAAGAGCTAGCAAGAACACAACTTGAACTGATTTGAGATTAATCACGACACAGTTGTCTTCTGAAGAGTTGCTACAGATCTAAAAAAATACAAAATCAAATCTGAAACATGCTGCAATGAATGACCGGAAGCCCATTTCTGACAAAAAAAAGAAAAAGTAACTGCGCAATTTTTTCTCTGAATTCTGAATTTTCTCCTCGTGATTCTGAATTGCGAGATACAAAGTTGCAATTATCTTATTTCTAAATAATAATAAATTGTGACTTATAGGCTTATGCCGTTGTTGTTGTTTTTATTCAACATTGTAGTTTTGATCCAGTATGGCTCATAATTGGATGCAACTAATTTTCCATAAAATACAGTAATTGTAAAATCAGCCCAGGATGGATTTGTGAAAATGTCCAGGGGATAAGAATGACCTGTGACTAAACCGTGGTCTCTAAAGATGCCGTTTTGTCTCTCATCTCAGACTGAGCGAGATGTTTACCTGAATGAGGCAAGTGATGAATACGAGTCATTATGCGCTCCAGAGAAACTATATGGTGCCTTCGTTTCGCACAGCGTAATGTGTTGATGTTTCATATTTTCACTTCCACAACTTCTGTGTCTTTTCTAGTCTCCTGCCCATAATGATGCGTCTGGCAAACGTGTGTCATTAAATCCCGTCTTCCTCTCCTTCATCCCATGTTCGGCTCACTCCCTCATGTATTATATTAATGGCGTCAAGCGCTGACTTGGCCTTTGAGGCTCGAAAAGCTTTGGCTGTTTGTGGTTAATGTAATAGCAAGCGCTCTTAAGAAGCTGGCCAGGTCTATCATGTCCTCTCCCCGGGACTCTGGCTTGACGCACGACTTCTTCAACATCTCTCTAGCCGAGCATATAGCCGGGTTCTTGGCTTATTTGTTTCGTGCCTTGGATTTGGCCATTTGGATTTATTCAAACCTGTCCCAGCTGCAAATATGCAGTAAATTAGTCCCATTAAAAGTGATTGATTATTGGATGGGTCCGCCGCTCTCCACAGTTTCACAGCGTCTGTGTGGCCCACCTGCTCATGTAATCTAAAGGACTGACTGGCGTTTCAACGTCCTCCCGAGGTTTTGCTTTGCTGAGGTGGGCTCGTGCCCTTTGAGGTGAGCTGGCAAAAACAAAGCCTGTTCATATAGGGTAAATTTTGGCAACTGGACTGTGTGCATATATTCGGCCCTTAAGGCATACACACACACACTTGCATATATTCAGAGGCCATGATATATAGTTAAGCCATATATTCAGTCAATCAATCCTAATTCAATCAATTTCTGTAGCACCGTCCAAAATAATTCAGTGAAAAATGGAAGTTTATTACATTTTTAGGCAGCACGTCAGTTTTATGCATAAGCCCAAACTGAAAACTATGCAATTTGGTGCAGATGCGGATATCTTTATGGTTAAAAATTTAAATTTAAGATTGTTTGTAATGCTAATTTATAACAGTATGACAGCTACTTGCATACTATTTCTCCCAATAGTATTTCTTTGTAAGATGAACGAAACATAGAGTATATCTCAATGCAATCCAATGATGACTGAGAGATGAACAAATAAATGTTCTTCAAAAGCCTGATGATCATATCTGATCTGATCGCATTTGAACATGATTTTTCTAAAAAATTATATCTGGATATTCATGTAAGTCTAAGTTGCTTCAGTTAATGTCCATCTGGAAATATTAACAATTTAAAGTTATTCTTACATTTATAAAAACAGTAAAAAGTTTACCGCAAAATGATGAGTAAAGCACAAGCTGAAGGTGTACAGTTTTAAAGTTTAAACAATAAACAAAGCAGCCTTTTTGCTTGCTAAACTATAAATCAGATGATAGACGGCATGTAGTATTTTTAATATTTTTTTCTGCAAAATTGTGATCACATTGATAATTTGGAGGCCCTAGAAATTCATGCGTCAAATATGATACACTCTCAGAAAAAAGTACAGGAGCTGTCTCTGGGATGGCACCTACAAATCTATACATTTAATAAAAACATTAACACTTTTGGTAGTGGTGGGTACATTTAAGGTACTTATATGCACCTTTTAGGGGTTAATAAGGTATAAAGGTGCACCTTTTGAAAGGCTTAAGATCATGTAAAGTAAATACAATAAAAACCTGTATTGGCATAATTCAAGAAATGTAAGAGTTACTGTAACTCATTTCAAGTCATGGTAAACTAGCATTTTTGACACACACACACACACACAAACACACTTGTGCCACCGAAATGCCATGTCTGTCATCTCCGTCTGCCCCCTGCCTGTCACCGTGCACCACTTTTACTCACCTCCCTCCATTCCTCCACCTCGTTTCCCCCTAAAAACCTGCTCCGGCTCATGCCATGGCTCTCTTTCAAAATATTATTGTTGATTTAAATGGCCCTAGAGTCGTGTGCCCCCTTCTCACACAGGCCCTTGTTTATCTCAAATGAAAGATTAAAAATAGCTAAATGTCTGTGCTGCTTTTATATGGGTTTATACAGTTTGATTTAGTTTTATAGCCTGGGTCCGAGCTCACTGCACCCCAAAGGAGGCTAAAACAAACTTGGGAAAGCAGCGCTCAGACTCCAGCTACACAGCCTGTAATGTGATTGTGGTGGCAACAGATGTTAAATGTATGGAATTGAAATGTCTGCAACATTTATTTCTTTACATTTGCATCTGCTGCATTCCTCTGGAGCGGGAGCTTTGGGAAGACGGGGCTTTGACTTTAAGCTTTGTGGTCTAAAGGGGTGCTCGACAGATGTGGTAATGATGATGATGTGAGATTGGCAGCATCTGCTCTTCAGTTATGAGCAGTTTAAATGTAAAATGAAGTTTTATTATGGCAAATGTCTTCAGGAATGACAACATGTTTTATAAAATGAACAGTTCCTCTAAATGCTTTGTATAAATGCATTCAAAGTATCCATTGCAGATTTAGTATGCACACACCTTTGACCAAAACATCAATTTCATAATATCCAATAATAATAATAGAAGACAAAATAATAATAAAACATAATTCATTTTAATGATACTAATGTATTATGTTTTATTAAATCAAATATATTAATTAAATGGGTCCTGTTATGCTCTTTTACAAAGTCTTGATTTTGTTTTGGGGGTGTACTAGGACACGCTCTCATACTAGGTTGATTGAAAAACACGTATTTTCACGTATTTTAAATTATTGCAACACCTCTCTCCACTGTCTGTCATGAACGGCTGGAATAGTTCCTGCATCAAATGAAGTCCCGCCTTCTGAAATACAAAATGTGCTGTGATTGGTTAGCTGGGCCAGTCTGTGTTGTGATTGACAGCAGCGTCTGGATGGGAAACGTCATGCCCCTTACCATAGCTGCCTGCTGTGAGATTCAGTGTAAATATTGCGTCAGAATCAAATCAATTTGAGCGTGATTTAAATGAATGATTGTAACCACTCTAAGCATATTGATAACACCCGCTGTCTTCTCTAGTGCAGCTCAACTAAGTCTCACCCCATTCGTCAATCTTTGTGATATCAAAAATCCCGGAAAATATGCGTTGTAATCCAAACGAGATTGTAGTTTTTTAAAAGGGATTTCTGTTAAGTAAAATAGCTCCTTTTTTTATTGGACTTTTTTATATGCTCAAACAGCAACATTACATACTAACTAAAGTTGAAAAAGTGAAAAAGCTCAATAGTACCCCTTTAATAAAAAACTAACAAAAAAAAAACAATAATACTCTATAGTGTATGTTTCCACCTAGATAACTAAGAAATGTTATTTAGAGAACATTTGGGGACAAAAAAGCTAAATATATAGTGGATAAACATCTTTGAGGACACTGAAAAAAAAAAAAAAAAAACAAACAAACAAACAAAAAACATATATATATATATATATATATATATATATATATATATATATATATATATGTGCAAAAGTCTTAAAAAAGTATATTTGTAAAAATATATATATATATATATAAAAAAACATATATATATATATATATATATATATATATATATATATATATATATATATATATATATATATATATACAATAATACTCTATAGTGTATATTTCCACCTAGATAACTAAGAAATGTTATTTAGAGAACATTTGGGGACAAAATAGCTAAATATATAGTGGCTAAACATCTTTGAGGACACTGAAAAAAAAAAAAAAACACACACATATATATATATATATATATATATATATATATATATATATATATATATTTTTTTTTTTTTTTTTTCATTTATTTTTTTTTTTTAATAATTGTAAATTATTTATGTATATGTATTTATTTAAACACTTTTTTTGCAATAGGGTTATTGGGTTTGTCTGTAGTAATTATAGTGAGCTTTATTTAAAATAGTTTATATAAAAAGTCTGTGGTTTGTCCACATTCATAGGTAAGTGTGTGTGTGTGTGTGTGTGTGTGTGTGTGTTAGGTATAGGGCTAGGGTAAATATACAGTTTGTACAGTATTAAAAACCATTATGCCTATAGAGAGTCCATGCAAACCGCATTTGAGTGAATTTGCATGTGTGTGTGTGTGTGTGTTCTTGTTAGATGAGGTGTTGGGTCTTTTTTCCTCAGTGGGTTTCTCCTCTCTTCTGGCATTCTGTGAGCTGTTATTCCCATCCATTAATCATGCGCTAATTTGTTTTCACATGGCCCTGCTGACAGAGCAGGACTATTATTACAGTATTGGTGCTCCAGGTCGCCTCTCCAAGCACAGGCCTTATTACACCCCTCCCTCACTCTCTCACCCTCACATCTCTCTGAGACCTGGACGATTGGACCAGACTTGTAATACAGTGAGGAACAGCAGCCGTTTGTAGGGTGACTGACAGTCAGTCGCACGGCTCAGACCTGCAGTGTCAAACGCATGGTTGACTGTGAGGGCGGCTCTGATGTGATGGACAAGCTTCTAGCTTTCACCCCGCTGGTGTTTCTACTCTGGCTTTAGCTCATCATCTTCTCACACACAAACACACATCAGTTCACTGCCAGGCAGCAAAGAACCAGCTCACAGCAAAGACATTTAACACAAATATATTTCACTAAATCTGTCAGAAAATCAGTTTTCCAGGTTTGTTTCCTCACATAGTTTGAAATGATCATGCACTCTTGCTTTCTCTATTTAAACTTTTAAAGTAGCTCAACTCCCCTGATGGAATAATCTTGCCTTATGAAAATGCTTGCACACAAACTTACAGTATTCACTTTTTAATTTGAGACATATTAGACTACTTCTATATAATACTAATTCGAATAAATAAAGATTATGCTTATCCATAGCTAACATGTGTATGCTGCACTTGATAAACTGTATAAACAGTAATATTAAAATGTATAAACGATAATCATTATAAAATGCATATATTAAAAAAATATATAAATATTTGTATATAAAATACTGTAGAAAACATTAATGTTGTTGCAGGAATATTATTGCAATTGCCTTTATACAAGTCTTCAGTTCAGAAAATTGCAGGAAGGTTTCAAAGTTCAAATTCCTTCTGAATTTAGTTTGTCTCAGTTTCATCTGTTTCTTCATGTAATAACAGACAGATTCGATGATGGTGAGATCAGATCTCTGTGTGGAAAGTACTAACGTGCCTAAGACTTTTGCACATGTATGTATAAAGTAAGTATAACTAAATTAAGTATATTTAAATGAGAATAATTACAGTTTGTGTTCACATGTGTTAGGCTAGGTTTTCGCTGGAGGAAACATCTGGGGTGTGATAAGTGGACAACAAAGCAAAAACTTGCTCCCTCTTGACCTTTTGTAAAGTGTATTTATGACAAAGAACTGCACAGATACAGATATTCTAACAGTCTATCGATAAACACACACCTTGTGTCCTCTGTGTGTGTTTGAGTCTGCTCACGCTGCTCCGCCGCGGTCTGTGGATTACGCTTAAAGACAGGGAGGAGACAGGTCTGCTGCCATTTTCATATGAAGTTTAAGGGGACTGATTCTGAGGCGATCGCAAATTTGTGTACAGTTTATAGAGATAAATGCTTTAGCCCCGCTAAAAAAGACTAGCGACACTGACGCTTCTTGCATACATTTCGGAAAACCAGGAAAAAATATTTAAATTGATTGCTCAGACATTTAAAAGGCACCGGAATATGTGTTCTGATTCAGTTCGGTTATCAGTTAAGTGTTTAGTTGCCCGGTCTCGTCGATGTGTACATGTGTTTCTGCCGTCTCCTTATGGATTACCCCTGTGTGGGTTATTAAAGACTTTCTATCATTATCTTCCTTGTTTACGTGCTTCTCTCCAAACTGTTTTTGCCGCTTAATATTTTTATGGAAACCATTTGATGAATATAAAGTTCAATATAACAACATTTATTTGACATAGAAATGCTTTGTAAATGTCTTTACTATCTCGTTTGATCAATTTAATGCACATGTGAATAATAAAAATAAAAAAAGCCTAAAAACGTATTGAATGAAGGTATAGCATATAAATACACCTCATTACATCTAAACTAGTTTAATGTTTCTGGATATTTATACTACTGTCTACCACATCTTCAGGGCTGTTCCTGTCATTTTGTGTGTGTGTGTGTGTGTGTGTGTGTGCTTGATTCAGATTGCGGTGTGAGTGAAAAGGTCTGTGTGATCCAGTTCATGTGGGAGACGTACAGGCAGAAAGAGAGAACCCAAAAAAGATGAATTAGACCCTGTGGCCAAGCATGAAAAGTGGATAAATGTCTGAAATAACACACTGAGAGAACCAATCATGGCTTTGGCAACCCGTCCATGAAAAGAACAACTCCATTTGAACTTCTCCTCCACATTTCCCCCCTTTTTTATCCCTTTTCCTCATCATGCTTTTGTTTTCCTTCTCACTCTCCCCTCGGCCTCTTTAACAAATGAATGACCTGTGTTCACCTTAGTGTCTGCCTTTTAACCCGTCATGAATAATGGGACACATTCTCAAAATACCATCAAAATGCAATCTGCACAATCTTTTTAGATCATGCTTTTAATGTAAAAGGAAATCAATCTCAATGCACAGATTATAAATTCATTGCTCAAAAAGAACTAATAATATAATGAAATGGCTTCAATATGTATTTTATGATTCACTTTTAGGATTTGTTTATTTTTGTCATACATTATACATTTTCTGTGTTTTCTCTATATGTGTGCACTTACATCCTATGTGCGAGTCAAAGTCTGTTTTTGTTATTTTTTTGTCCATCATCAAGGTGCTTTTAAGTCCTGGAGTCTGGCTACATATGACATAATGCACAGGAGCTGTCTACTCCTTTTCCTGCCTGGTAATGAATGAGCCTTAGCTTTTAACGAAGTTCTTACCTAGGCAGGAGTTAAACCAAACTAAACAACATATATCAGGAGCGATGCTGGGCATCTCGCCACACTAGAATAATGCAGAGAGAGACGGGAGGGAGAGAGTGACACTGAGACTGACAGCTGGAGAGCTAGTGAGGAAAAAAAGACTCAAGAACAGAGGAAAAGAGAGGAAGAGAAAAGGACAACAGAGTTTTGAACAAACCTTCATTTAGTAGTGTTCGTGTTCACCACAGATTTACACAGATTTGAACTCTCATTCACAAAGTTCTGTGATTCCTCTTTCCATTTCTTAATGCACTCCACAGATTCACAGCAAAAAAAAAATAAAAATCCCGAAAAAAAACGTAATTATTGTATTGCTCGATACCACATAACATACAACATAAAGGGTGACATATTTTAGATTTTTTTTTAATATTAATATAAAAATTAAATTTTTATTGTCTGCAAGTTGATTGACTTTTATTATTATATAATTATTATTAATTTTCATCATCATTACTCCAGTCTTCAGTGTCACATGATCCTTCAGAAATAATTATAATATGCTGATTTGCTGCTCTAGAAACATTTCTGAATATTATCAGTGTTTAAAAATGTTGTGTTGCTTCAGATTTTTTTCTTTTGTAGAAACTGTGATACATTTTATTTTACATAATTATTTGATGAATATTAAGTTCAAAGAAACAGCATTCAAAAAAAAAAAAAAAAAAAAAAAAATGGAAATCTTTGGTATTCCTGACCTGGATTGCCTCAGACTCTGTTGTTATGTTATGGTAGCCCAACCGAAACAGAGGCTAGTTAAGCAAGCAAGGCTTCGTGCTAGGCTAAGGTCTTGAACTCATTAACACATTAGCTATCCAAAGCCTTATGTAAAGCGTTCAGCTAACCAGTGTCTGCTCTCTTGACGATAAGTTGGAAGACTGTTACATCATGCCAGGAAAACAGAGACTTTCTCAGAAGAAACTCTCTGAAAACAAACCCGACCCATGAAGATCCGCTCCTGCGGAGAACATGTTGCTCTGGTAAAAACAAGGGTGGCTGTTCCAGCATTTTTGTCAGTTAAATCAGAGACTGTATGAGGAGGAGAAAATGAGTCGAAGGAATCCCAACACTCGATGGCATTTTTACCTGTCAGACTGTTACACAGCACTCACCCATCATCACACCCCCTCGAACGCCTCATTTCAGGCATCATGGTGCGCTTACAATCATCTATCAGCACCATCATCCTCATTTCCAGCCCCACTGCCATACTTGTGTCTCAGCTGCATTACAACACACATACTGTACCTTACAGCATACACGACTCTCTTTCAACTGATTGTTTGTGCAATGCCACATAAAGATGCTGTAAAATAATAAATAAAATAGTAATAATATTATTGCAATTTAAAGCAGCTGTTTTCTATGTGAATGTTTTATAAAATGTAATTTATTCCTTTGATCAAAGCTGTATTTTCAGCATTATAACTCCAGTCATCAGAGTCACATGATCTTCAGAAAAAAATCTAACAGTCTGATTTGCTGCTCAAGAAAAATGTCTGATTATTATCAGTGTTGAAAAAAGTCATGCTGCTTCATATTTTTGTAGAAACCATGACACATTTTATTTTTCTGGATTCTTTGATGAACAGAAAGCATTTATTTTAAAAGTAAATCTTTGTAACATTATAAATGTCTTTACTTTCTGAATAAAATATAATGTTCACACTTTTGAACAGTAGTGCATAACTCTTATTTGTATATGTGTTTCAAAATATTAAAATTGTCTTAGTTCGAAGTATTAAATCTTAACAAGTAAAACATAATATTTATATATTATTTGTATTCTGAGATTGTATATATTTGCAATGCAAAGACAGTATTGTGTCGGACATCATGAAACAACAGATCTGATGACATTAACAAACACTAAAACTTATACCAAATACTGAAACACTTTAAATTACCTGCCTTGCAATAACTAATATATTTCTAATATGTACAGTATATTTCATTTAATACTTCAATCCTCTGCTTTCTTTAATGACATCAGTAGTAAGTGTGTACAAGTGTAACATGTCTTACTAGGCCTCACGATTACATTTTCCAAATACATCATTTGTTAAGGAAATTAGACAGTAAACCCTTTCTAAACGGGATTTCACTCTGACTAAACTAAGAAAACTAAAGCTTTCAAGCTTTTACTTAATATAATTGAGTTATGAAATGTACTGGCTGGATCCCTCAAGCTGTACTGTATTCATAAATCATAAACAACACACGAAACTGACAAATGCTATTTTTAATATGAGCATACAGACAGACAAATGCGCAAAAAAACTTTGTTTCTTGGTTTATTTTTTGCAATTATTACTATTCCAACATTATCACTTTTTTAATCAGTTTTATGTGTGTTTTTTTTTTTTCTTCCTCGAGGGTTGGAAATCCATCCAAAGCATATAAACAGCCTTTAATCTCTGAGTCAGCATATGCACTAATACAAGCCTCTTTTCCTGAATATCTCTCAGTGGTTGATGGGGTGGACGTGACTCGCCAAGCTGTTGGTTTTTTGGTGCTTTTGTAAATACCGGAGGACACCCCATGTGGAGGTAAGTCTTCAATGCATTACTGTGACTCCAGCTTGAGGAATGAAGGATTGTTTGTGTTTATAAATATGTCTTTGCTGGGTAATCAGTGTATGATTACAAGGTACCACACGGAAAGACACACATTAACATCCACTCGAAGAACACGTCCAGCTGTAATGGACTCAGCACCATATGAATGTGAATGAAATATGTTTATGCATGCAGCATGTGTATTTATTGCTTCTTGGCCGGCAATGACAGGCTTTTGGAAAGTCAAACACGTTTGAAAGGCCGTGTTGTTAGGTTTCCAAAAAGCTGGTAGCAGATAAGCTCCATGTTGCCATGGTACCTTACCCTACTGGAGCCAATGCCCAATTTTGGAAACCACAAAATCAACAGAAGTGTGATGGACAGAAAGGGGAGTAGTGCAGAGAGAAACAAGGTGTGTTTTTGAAAGCTCTTGAAAGGGGACATGAAACAAGCCTGAAATGGACTAACAGATCAGCATCCATCAGTGAACGCCAGGGGACACTGATCATCTGGACTATTTAAAGTCGAGAGACATGGTCTGGAAGCATTAGCTTAAATGCTTCTGCTATACTTCATGAAAAATGTGTGTGGGGAAAAAGGTAATGTCATGCAACATTGAACAAAAACAGTCGAGAATGTATAATGTGAATGAATTTATTTTGGTTTAATAGTTAAAACAACATAAAAACCCATTTCAAATTATTGTTTGAGCATCGTATATGTGTTTCCATGTTGGGTTTCCATTTATATTTTAAGGAGTTACAGTGGGATCCAAATGTCTCAGACCACATTTTTCATTTCACATTTCACCATATTTCATATTTTTATTTTCAGATGAAAAATGACTACAAAAATATGTATTTGCTCTCTGTCTTTCTCTCTCTCTCTCTCTCTCTCTCTCTCTCTCTATATATATACGGTGGGGCTCGAAAGTTTGGGCACCCCTTGCAGAATCTGTGAAAATATGAGTAATTTTCAAAAAATAAGAGAGATCATACCAAATGCATGTTATATTTTATTTAGTACTGTCCTGAGTAAGATATTGTACATAAAAGATATTAACATTTAGTCCACAAGACAAAAAAATGCTGAAATTATTAAAATAACCCTACTAAAAAGTTTGGGAACCCTTGGTTCTTAATACTGTGTTCTGTTACCTGAAGATCCTCGACTGTCTTTCTGTTTTGTGATGGTTGTGCATGAGTCCCTTGTTTGTTCTGAACAGTTAAACTGAGCAGCGTTCTTCAGAAACATCTTTAAGCTCCTGCAGATTCTTCAGTTTTCCAGCATCTTTGCATATTTGAACCCTTTCCAGCAGTGACTTTATGATTCTGAGATGCATCTTTTTAGACTGAGGACATTTGAGGGACTCAAACACAACTATTAAAAAAGATTCAAACATTCACTGATGCTCCAGAAGGAAACAAGATGCATTAAGAGCTGGGGGGTGAAAACTTTTGGAATTTGAAGATCAAGGTAAATTGTACTTAATTTGTGTACCGGGAAACATACAAGTATCTTCTGTTGCTTACGAAGGGCAGAACTAAATGGAAAAAAATATATATTTCAACAAAATAAGACAAATTTGGCCATCTTCATCCTGTTCAAAAGTTTTCACCCCCAGCTCTTAATGCATCTCGTCTCCTTCTGGAGCATCAGTGAATGTTTGAACCTTTTTTAATAGTTGTGTTGGAGTCCCTCAAATGTCCTCAGTGTGATAAGGTGCATCTCAAAATCATAAAGTCCCTGCTGGAAAGGGTTCAAATATGCAAAGATGCTGGAAAACTGAAGAATCTGCAGGAGCTTAAAGATTTTTCTGAAGAACGCTGCTCAGTTTAACTGTTCAGAACAAACAAGGGACTCATGCACAACCATCACAAAACAGAAAGACAGTCGAGGATCATCAGGGAACAGAACACAGTATTAAGAACCAAGGGTTCCCAAACTTTTGAGGGGCTTATTTTAATAATTTCAGCATTTTTTTTTTTTTGTCTTGTGGACTAAATGTTAATATCTTTTATGTACAATATCTTACTCAGGACAGTACTAAATAAAATATAACATGCATTTAGTATGATCTCTCTTATTTTTCGAAAATTACTCACATTTTCACAGATTCTGCAAAGGGTGTCCAAACTTTCGAGCCCCACTGTATATATATATATATATATATATATATATATATATATATATATATATATATAGCAGCTTCACATTCACATTTGAGTTTCTACATTACATTTAGGAGTAGCTTATCACGTCTAGTTGATGTCCATACAGCAGATATATACAGATAAAAACAAGTCGTAAGTTAATGACATTTATTCAAACAAATGGTGAATGATTATATGTTGTGATCAAACTTATAAGAAATTTGATATGTTGGTTCAGGGTTGGCATGATCTGAGGTCCTCGGAGGGGTCGGCATTATCTCTTCTCAGGTGTTCGGTCATCTCAGACCTTCATAAGGGCTGGTCACAGAAAAAAAAAAAAAAAAAAAAAAAAAAAAAACTGGCTGTGAGATTTATAGATAGAAACCAGACCAACTGTGACAAAAACCTGAAACATCAAGTCAACCAAAATTGAGCATTTTTAAAAGCGGATCAGGGAGTTATAAATTCAAAGCTTTTTCATAGTCTCTCCTCTCAGTGTGTGCGAGCAGTGCATGATGCCTTCCCAATAAAGCCGCCCCAGAGCCATGTCGACCTGCTGTTTCATCTTCCCCAATGGCTCTGAAATCTAAAATGGAAAATTATGTCTCTGAACCTGAACCTCCAACTTCTCAACCCAAAGGTACTAGTTTAAGAGAAGTGACTTACTTACTGTCGTCTTTCAGCTGCACAGTGACTCCTTTAAGCTCCTAATTCACATGTAGTAGGGCTTAAATAATAATGGATCTTTATTGGGTTCATGAAGAGCCATTAACATCCATCAAATATTTCCATTTAGACAAAAAAGATCTTCATAGTGCAAAAGGGTTCTTTATGTGTTTGTTTATGTGTTCTTTTCGATGTAAACATATCTTTAATATTTCAAGGGAGTAGTTTTTACCAATCGTTACCGATAAAAAAAAGATAACTGAGGATAAAACAATCTCTTGTCTGGTTAGCAATAGTTTGTATGGTAACACTGCTTAAAGCCTTTATGTACTGTGTAATGTGTTATAAAGGTATTCATAATGTAGGTTGAAAAGCATTGTATCTTTTCATAAATAATTATAATATTATAATAATATGTAAAGGTTTGTGTGTCAATGCATAATACTCTCTAAAGGTGTAACAATGAATACAAAAGTATTATTAGGGTTAACTGTGGTTACTATTATTCATGAGAATAATACTTTTGTAATGCATTTTATTTCTAGGCTTTAAAGGTACAGGTTGTAGGACCTGGCACTAGAGGGCGCACTACCAAAACAATAACAATCGCGTGGTTTGATGATTCTAAGAGGGAGCGTGGCATGATGGGATTTGTTGTCTTCTACCCAACCGCTGACGGCCATCAATCAGACGGAAAGATAAATCATGGATTCATTTGATTACTGTTTAGTCAGATGAAAACAATTACCACTTGATCGTTAAAATAGCATACTTTTTTTTTTGTAAAGATACGAAGTGTGAAGTTTGTCATGAAGCTCTCTCCATCTAGAAAATGCAATACCGATATTAATCCTCGCTCTTTCTCTCCTCTTGTCCCAAACTCTTCTTGGGTCGTTCGGTTGGCCCGTACGATTACGTTGTCCTTGTCGACAGAACCAGCGACAGACGGTAAACAGTAATTATGTTGCATAAATAAATAATGCAATCCACCATAAAACGTGCAAGAAGAAGTAAATAAGGAACTGCTTGAAGCAAGCTAGTGGTTTGCTGGACGCTAGACACTGCTTCCGCATTTGTCCACGACACTGTAGTCATGTGGTTTATTCGTCAGTAAAGGCGGTAACAAAGGGTAACAAACGTCATTGACAGACGACTGCACTGCCTCGTGTCACTGTTTAGAATAGGAATTTTCTCATGATTTACAAGTAGTTGAAAACATTAGAGATATTGTTAGTAATCAACTGGACAAAATATATAACACTAGCCTAGTGGATATACTGCAAATATCATACAAAGTAAAGAGTTACTGTTTGTACATGTACTGCATTATTTAATTTTCATTTCTGCATCAATCTGTTTCTTGTTTTCTTTTTTATTTAAATAAATGAATGTTCATCATGTCGATCAGACGCTCTCTGCTGTCTACTGTTCTTGGCCAGCGTAAGCTGCAATGCAATCATTTTGCCGTTTAGTGAAAGGCCTGGCTTCATGTGTCTACACTCTCTAAGAGCTCCAGTTCTCCTGAAGAACCCTGTGATTGTCAGTTTCACTGGTTCCTGGTCGTTTACACAGTATCAAATCACAGAGGCCCTTTTTTACAGAACCAATTAGATCTACTAAATCAAATGTGCTTGTTTAAGTTTCTTCCACTAAATTTGAGAGACAAAATCAATTAAAACCAGATACTACTCAGGTCTCTCCGCTTTCTTAATGAGCATACCGAGCCAGTAATTACAGGTCTTGTTTACTTACAGATCAGACCATTGAAACGAGCCTGTGTGAACGCCTGCTTGAGTTTGACCATTAGTTTGAACAAAAACACTGCTTTCTGAAATTTGACAAAATTGCTTACTGGACAGGCTTTTTAAAGGAATGGTTCATCCCAAATAAAAAAAATAAAAAAAATTTACTTATCCAAATGCTTATCCAGCAAACTTAGCCAAAACAAACCCTTTTTTTTTTACTCAACAAAAGGGGCAACTTTTTATTATTTTGTACTGTTCTCTGAGGTCCAATTATAATGTTATCAAGATTTTCATATATAAATATTAACTGTTTCCCCACCATTGGTGAGTATTCTCATCATTTAGAAGATAACGCTTCCATGCAAAAGACAATTATTTTACGGCTTTTCGTGTGTATACTGTTATACACTTGAGGGCGCTATTACACATCTTCTGATCGAGTACAAATCCTCCCGAACAAAAACACACGTGAACAGGACAGAAAAACTAGTGATCTCTTATGTAAACAGATGCATATGATAAATAATGTGATCATCAGCACAAAGATATATAAATGAAAACTGCATAATGTTACGGAGTAAAATGTTGATCCAGGAAGTTGTATATGTCTATGCAAGCTTTTGAGGCGTTTGATGAAAGCGATTTACTGGATTTATGCTTTGAAAAATCATACTGAATATTATCCAGATGTAGTTTTTGATAAAACATTTATTTTCTCACCTTTTTGCTCAAAATGATACGTTTTTATGAAACCTACCTATATTCAATAATATATAAAAAAGAAAAGAATGCTTTAAGCTACAATAAAACTGATTTTTGTATTTTTTTATTTTTTATTAAAGGCTATGATCTTTATTTTGGTGTTTTGCATATTCAAATATTCATACAGCAAAATATACTGTAGGTCATCAAATTTTAGTGAAAATCATCAAAATTGCTGGCATTGTTCACTGATGGAGAAAGATTATTTATTTTATTTGTCCTCCTTCATTTTTCATATGACATTTAAATTTGTCATATTCTTCAATCTCTTAACCTTTAGCTAAATCTATAACCTTTAGTTTTGTCAACTCAAAACTAATCCTAAACTCTGAATTTGTTCAGTTACCATCATGGTACAGGCCCCAAAGTCTTATTGACATGGTCTGGATCTTCATTTAAAATAAAATTCATCCTCTTTTTCCTAATATTGGGATCAGATGAAAGGCAATGCAAAGTTTTTCCACAATTTGGCACTGAACAGCATCTTGTTTTCAGAGCGTCTTTATCGTTTGGCTTCAGCAGTGACCTGCGTTTGGCTTTCATTATTTACACTGCATGTGTGAGAATCGGTGGCAACAGTGACAACAAGCATATATATATATATATATATATATATATATATATATATATATATATCTGAAGTTGTAAATTAAAAGATTATTCAAGTAAGTTTTACAAGAAAATATGTCAGTGTTCTTAATAGTTTCATGTGTTACTTGCCATTTCAAAATGTATGAGCTATTTCTGAGTGAAAACTTTGCCCAACAAGTTTTTTTTTTTTTTTTTTTTTTAATGTAGACTAATTTTATGGTTATTTTTGCTAGTTTTTTCACACATGGCAGTTTTACAGACGTAGTTTCTATGACCTTTGTGAGAGTTGAGAGAAGAAGGAAAGCCACGCAGATTTGAACGTGAGCAAAAAGCAGGATTTCATTGTTTTGTGAACTATTCCTTTTAGTCTGTTGTATTTCAATTTAGGAGAGGTTGGGAAGATGGGACACGAATAGGGCTAAAGTCCACGGGGTGGCACTGCGGTATCTGTTACATTTAACCCTACAATCTTAAACTCACAATCAACTGTTTCTGAGGGAAAATAAATAAATTGTGCGTCACCTGGCAGCTCTGGGGTAATGCAGATGACCGCACTGATAAAACAGCATTTTGGGGTTTGAAATCTGATTATCTGAGCTGTAGCTATTACTCCACTTCACATTTAGAGCACTTTATTCATGAAGTACATTAGAGGTTGTCAGTTTATAGCCAGACAAAAAGACTGACATACAGGTAAGTGCTCGTGTCACTGTAAACAGAGGGCGCCTGACCAGGGCCTCCGGGTCTCAGGTGTCCCTTTAATTCAATTTGAAACCACTCTTCATAAATAAGCATACCTACATTCAGGCCCAAGAAACATTATTCTCTCTGCCACTTGTCATGATGTGTTTACTGCACTTATCTGGTTAACAGAGTCCAGAGTGGAGCAAGAGAGTCCATTTATATAATCTTGAAATCTGTTAATACAGTATATATATATATATATAAACCTCCCACTCGCTTTCTCGCTATATATTTTTTTTCCTTTTCCTCATTATACTTTGGGTGTTCACTAAAAACTCTAGGTCTGTCTAAACCATCAGCAACTGCAGTGCATATATATAAAGATAACAGCACAAATAAACAATTAATGTGTAATAAAGGGGGATTATGCATTATGAGGGGCCACTGGTGAATGATTCATTAGTAACTATTCAAGGGAAGATCAACAATCGAGATCTGTTCATTTTATTTTTTATTACGCATCATTTAACTTGCCTGTTTTGTGGAATTTTTTAAAAGTCATCACTCTATTCCTTTTGTTTAATTAATTTAATAATAATAAAAAAAATTGTACACTGAAAATATCATTTGAAAATAACTAAAAATACCTAAAAAATCAATTCCATGAGACTATATGTAAAAAAAAAAAAAAAAAAAAAAAATCTGAAGCCATTATCAGGCATCCAGTCAAGACCATTGATTGATTAATTTATACAGTTTACTAGATATTTATCATTATTATTATTATTATGCATTTGGCAGATGCAACTTTCAAGGTATTCATTTTACTGGTTCATGCATTCCATAGAAATTGAACTAATGACCTTGGAATTGAATTATTATTATTACATTAAATTATTATTATTATTTTATAAATCACACTAGTGATCTTGTAATAGATAATATTTCGCACGGACAACACCGCGGCTGTTTCGTACATCAACTGAGAGAGCGGTCTACGATCACGTCGCATGTCTCAACTCGCCTGCCATCTCCACTTCTGTTACTGTGCACTGTCCACATTCGGGGGGAGCTCAATCGTTCTGATCACAGACAAACAGGACGAGGCAGACCTAAGTGATCTGCCACCAGCGGTGGTATACACTATCACTCAGGCTTAGGGCACCCTCTATGAGGCAGTCCTATGGTTTTAGGTGGAATCTGTTCACAAATTGGTGTTCTTCTCACCGAGAAGACCCCAGGAGATGCTCGGTCAGAGTCGTGTTTTCTTTCCTGCAAGAAAGGTTGGAGCGTAGGCTGTCAGCCTCCACCTTGAAGATGTATGTGGCTGCCATTGCAGCCCACCACGATACATTAGACAGCCGTTCCCTGTGCTATTCCCCTGTGCTATAAGGTGATGCGAGCACCTATCTTCTCCCAGTAGAGTTCCCTATTTGGTGTACCCTGGTTGAGCATCCTCCAGAACCATCAGTGGTCAAACTTGGTGGAGCAGTGTGATGCCAGGCCCAGTAATGGTGTTAGCATGCCTGGAGTCCCGGTCATCCCCTGTACTGGGCAAGGTATCCATATGGCTTGATTCTCTAAGGGTAATCCCATATGTATACTTTTACATTTAGAGACCACATTAGTGTATAGTGTTCCCTTCCCTTCAGTCTATTCCTCAAATTAGTTTTTGTTGGTCTTAAAAATGTCTTCACTGGAAAAATATATAATAATATTTTACCAGTTCAGTGCATTAATGAATGTAAATAGATACAACTTTTGATTATACATTTTATTAGTGAATGTTATAATTATCAGTAAGATTTAGCTAATATGAGCAATACTTGTGCAGTATTTATTAATGTTAACAAATGGAAACATATCATAGAGTGGTATCATAATATACAGTTTCATTTTCAGTCAACTATCTAAACAGGCCTGAGGGTTACATCACCGCTCTGAAAACTCAAAAATACAAAAATATATCTTCTTTTGCACTTTTGTAAAAAGAAAGCCAGAGATTTGGCTCTGGCCTTATTCTGCATGGCTGTAGTGTGTGTGTGTGTGTGTGTGTGTGTGTGTGTGTGTGTGTGTGTCTCCTCTTTACTGGCACTGGCTGCACAGTGACCAGGCAACATTGCATTGTGTTTATCAATAGAGATGGAGGATGAGCTTTCTCCTTCACTGACTCATGTAATCGGGTCACAGACTGACCCTTTGGAGGTCATTCAGAAGCAAAAGCCAAACTACCATAGCACCAAAAAAAACAGATCCCTATTGGACGTGAGCAGTCAGGCCCATTATATGAGGAAAACCCTGATTGCTGCTCACTTGGACTCCATGTCTGGACTGGATTCAGTGAGTGCTGATGAAAGAAGGTGGACGTTTCTGCTGATTTTTGATTGAAATTACAACGTATGGATGGGGTTTCTGAATCATCGAAACCATGTCATCAAAACTATTCCTTGGTTTCCTGGAACGTCCGAGAACAAATTGCCTGAAGAAAATGAGTTCCTTACTCACATTTAATGACTAATAGAGCAATTTAACTGTTAACCGTAACAAAACATGGAGTAATGTCAATGCTTCCTACGATTGTGTGCATTCATGTTATTGTTATTATTAATACAGAACTGACATTCAGCTAAATTTGACTTCATTAAAGTCATCATAAAGAATCAGTGGGGAACAAAAGTCAAAACTGTACTGAAAAGTTTTCTTTCTTTCTTATTCTTTCTTTCTTTCTTTCTGTTTTAGAATTATTGGTAGTTTTCAACTTTTCTCTCAAATTGAAACCCTGATAATATTAATAGCTATGGAAAATGTATAAAATCTAATTAAAATAAATATTAAACATTACATTAAATATTAAATACATTTCTAAATTAAATTAATTTACACTTTGAATCAGTGTGTACATTGTAAATGTGTACATTATTCATACATAAACTGTGCCTCATTCATAATAATACATTAAATAACATGCACTAATAATAAAAAAAAAATGGATGGGTTTTCTGAATCATCTGAAGCATGTCATCTAAACTATTCCTTGGTTTCCTGGAACCTCCGAGAACAATTTGCCTGAAGAAAATGAGTTCCTTACTCACCATTTAATGACTGATAGAGCAATTTAATTGTGAACGGTGCCAAAATGCAGAGTAAAACCAGTGCGTTCTATGATTGTGTTCGTGTGCTGCTGATAAAGTAGGCAAGTTTAGTATGTGCTCCCAATATAAGAGACCTCCCATGTCTATGGCAGCCAAGTTTATTATAAAAACGTTGCCACCTTCGACAGACCACATGCTCTGTTATTTGTTTGGATAAGTCTGTAACCCCGTCCATCACAGCTGTGCTGAGTTCCCATGAAGAAAAGAAAAAGTCCAAGCTGTCAGTTAGAAACAGACAGCTTGGAGGAGGCAAGTTTTGTGACTTGTGAAGGTATATCTAAGGTCGTCTGGTGCCGCAGCTAATCAAAACCCGTCAGCCGGCAGCAGACATAACGGACTGTATAGGGGAAATAGTTCTGGCCACTAAGTAATGGATTTCCTCCCCAACGAGAGATGGGAGTCCACAGTGGCATCATTCACTTTGCCCGCTGAAATCCATCACCTCACATTACACCGAATCACAGCATTAATGGTTTGAGTAATGCTCAGAGCTGGGTGTGCCTTAATTGGGAATTAAGTGCTCTTAGTGTGCAGCTTTCTTCCAAGTGAAGCTGAAGGAACAGAGATGGCACGTGAAATCAGGCCAGCCATTACAGAGACTGCAAATATGAATTCATCTAGGAGGGGAAACTGTGGAAGAAGGCCACAGTTTGGGACACTTTAACCTTAAACAGTTTCCTGTGTGATTTTAAGCATTAATGCATTTGAGAATTATTAGATCATAGAGGAAGACGTAGCTTCATGACCCATTGTATTTAAAAACAAGAACATTTGGGGTAAGAATCTATGTTTTTATTCAGGAATGGATGCATTCCATTAATCAAAAGTAACAGTAAAGACATTTAGAATGTTACAAAAATTCCAAAATATATGCTATTCAAATACAGTGAATGCTTTTTGTTTTACTTTTATAGAATCCTTAAAATATTTATCAGTTTCCTCAAAGATATTGTGCAGCACAAATGTTTTCAACATTTATAATTTTCAGGAATGTTTCTTGAGCAGTAAATCATCATATTTCCATGATTTCTGAAGATCATGTGACACTGAAGACTGGAGGAATGATGATGGAAATACAACTCTGATCACAGGAAGACTGTGGTGAGCGTAAAAAGGTTTCAACATGTTTTGCAGCTCTTAGAAATGTAGCCAATCACAAACATCCATGTCCATTTCTTGAACGCAATGGCCAATCAGTTTACGTTTATGTTAAAATCCACTCACTGCTCAAAACGGCATTTTTGTTCACAGTGTACATACGATTCATTGTGCAGTGTACAGAAATGTATTGATTATAGCTGAACTTTTTAGTCAGCATAAAGGGAGCGTTTTTCGGCTAGGCCTACTGTATTTACAGTATAATCCATTCAGAATTTGTATAAAACTTTTGCTTTTCACATTATTTCGAGAAAGACATCCACACACGTATTGCTCATGAAGCAAATCTAAGTAAATATTACATGGGAATATTGACTTATTAATTGTTTTTTTTACATAAAAAATAAATATTTAATTCAAATTTATCTGTAAAGCACTTTATATTTTATGATTTCTGTGAAATTCTTTGTTTTATTTTTTTTTTGGTGGTATGAGTGTGTGTGTGTGTGTGTGTGTGTGTGCGTGTGTATGTGTGTGTGTGTGTGTGTGTATGTATGCGTGTGTGTGAGTGTGTGTGTGTGTGCGTGTGTGTGTTTTATTTTAGGACTTCACCACTGGTTCGTAGCCAAATGAAACATGACCTGATATGATTTTCCCCCCTTCTTTCTCTCTTTTTTTTTTCAAGTTTAATGTGCCGTTTAACAAGATTTCCAGTGAACTGCGGCTCAACTTTTTTGTCAAGCACCATCAGGTTCCCAGATTACTTCTTTAGACATGGACCCTCTTGTCTGGAGTTTGTGTGCATGGATGTGTGTGTGTGTGTGTGTGTGTGTGTATGGGTCAAAAGTGAGGACAAAAACCCACTCATTGACTAGATGGGATTAAGACTGTTCCTTTTAGAGAACTGACATTGAAATTATTTCGTTTAGCTATTTCTTATATGCAAAAATATTGATGGACTGAAATTAAATTTGAATTACTCTTTTAAGTAACATTATTGTTTTCATTTTATTTAAATTCACTTCAAATAATAATCAAAAAACATTATTAATATTAATCAAAGAGATACAATGGAAATGTGTTTTTTTTTTTTTTTTACTTAACGTTCAACTTTTTGAGTCAAGTTGATATGAGGATAATAATAAAAATAATGAAAAATATTCAGTTAAATATTTTATTAATATTTAAAATAAATTAAGATAAAAAATGACACATTTTATTTTATAGAAGTAATGACCCCCACTCTTCAATACAGGCCAAGGTGTATTTTATAAATCTTGTAAAAATATGAAAATCACACAATTCAGATGAAAGAAAAACGATGTGCTGCATACTGTTATAAATTACACGTTCAGAACCATTTCAGAATCATATCAAGAGTCAATCACATAAAACAGGTGAAGAGAGTTTGATATTTGATAAATCAAGCAGCAAGCAGCAAAAAGACCTGCATTCATAAGCATCTGATTCTTTCCATAATCCTAGCGCGTGCCTCTTACACTAATGCCATTGCCAAAGAGAAACCCCTGCCGCTGATATTTATACTTTCCAATTCACCTCTGAAATTTATTAGCTCTTTCTGGATTTGAATCATTTGGACAGTTAATAACCCAGATAATGCACAAATAATTTCAAAGAATTATCTGGGTCACCTGGATATTGAGATATAAATACATTTAATAATTGTCAGCCGTGCCTTGCGTTTGATGACCTGACAATAACAATCATTGCTCATGCACTTATACTGTTGTCCTTCATAAAACGATATTCCGAGAGGTATTTTAACAGCTCATAATGCATTTCTGCTGTATCAATTCCTCCGCATTTATAATCCCGGAAAGTGAACAGGTAGTGTTTTTGGCACCCGTCTCGGGCGCATCGCATGTGGCAGCGTGTGAGTTGTCATGACGTGGTTTGTTCAGTTCACGGCACACATACTAAACTCTATTAGACACCCTATAAATCCTGCTGCCCCAAGAAAGCAAACAGTAATCATGATACACAGCTGACTGATGAATGAACGACTGAATGTAAGAGGAGAGAGCAGCAAGGCATTATGGGTAAAAAGGTGGAGGTGATATGGAAGGGTGGTGCTCTACCAGAAAACCCTCACTAGGAGTGTTTTTAAAAGGAGCAAACAGGGAGCGATGGCGGATGGAAAGAATTCAGCGTCTACCTGCTCGGTAATGAGCAAAAATTATTCTTTGGCCTCCGGGAGCTGGCAGTGAAATCAGGAGACGCTTCTCGGGGCTGGAAACTCTGTTTTTTCTCAAAATAAAATAACAGAAATGTAACCTTTCAATTAATTCCAATTTACACATCCCTGGCTCCAGTTTCCGTCTGGGAGAAGGCCGTGGGATGTCATCGCCATTGCCTTCGTTTGATTAGCTAATTAATAATTCCCTTGGCGCTGCAATTAATTTGAAATTAGTTAACCATATGGACTGCACAGTGTTCTGCATTTTGACAGCTTTCCTTTGTGTAGAAAAACTCAAATGCATTGGCGCACAAAGCAGCACGGTGGCCAGCAGAGGTGCGTCCGCTTCTGCCACTCTTTCGCTCGTCTGTGACGCTCAGCCAGAGATTAGTGCTGTTTGTTTGCTTTCTGTGTCATTAACGCCATCATCAGGACCCTGGCACCGCGGCTTTACAGTTTGTCACCTGCTCCATGCTGCGTTCAGACCGAAAAATTACATGAAGTCACGGCTTTACAACAGTTGGCAGAACGCAGGTACCTTGACTGGATCCAGACCAAAGACATTACCCTACAGCAGTGATTCCTACAGACTGACTGGAGAGATACCGCTTTGTCAAATCTATATAAAATAAAATAAAATAAAATAAAATAAAATAAAATAAAATAAAATAAAATAAAATAAAATAAAATAAAATAAAATAAAATAAAATAAAATAAAAAGTTGTGCAAAGAGAAAATACAATATATATATATAGATATATAATTATACCTTTATACTGTTTTGTCATGAAAATAGGTTTAGATGCTGACGAGGCATAAAACAACCAAAATTAACAAACAAACAAAAAAGAATAAATTTAACTTGTTTACTTAAACTATTACTAAAAATATTTACTTAAATAATCTGGTTGAACTTAAATGTATAACTACATTTTAACTTAAATGATAAGACAATGTATTCATGAGTCATTTGGCATTTAAGTTGAGTATTTAGAGTGAAACATGGCATTCATGATTAAGATAAATTAGGATAAAAATTTAAGACGGGCCTTGATTTATATAAATTGCAATTGATTTAATTGTGGCATTAATATGGGTATTACATATCAAAATGTAAATGTGAAACTACACATTTACACATTTGTGCTTTGAAATGTTTTTTATTTATTTATTTTTTTATTTTTTTATTTATTATTTAAAAATTAGAAGATGAGTCAATGATTTATAAAAGTTTTATGTTTCTGAAGGTTTCGTGTTAGCCTGGACACTCCTGTAAAAGAGATGTTTCAACCTCAAAGAGGCTCTTTCTTGGTTAAATAAATAAATAAAATAAAACAAAATAAAATAAAATAAAACATGTGAAAGGAAGCATGCAATGCCAAATGCCTAATTATCTAATATCACAAGTTTCTGTCATGAGGGACATTAATGGAAAAACAGGGGAAAACCTTTTTTAGGGTCAGTTTAGATTTTTGCTGTTAAAATCCAGGATAATATGAGTTAAAAGAAAAACACTTCAGATTTGATGCTGACGAAGGAGCTGTGATGCAAAAAAGGCAAAGAAACGCTGCCCTAGAGCAACAAAGCATCTGTTAGCTATAACCCAATGCAATTTAACATCGATTTCTAATTTGGCAATTGAAATCGTATTTCAAATCATCATCATCAGCTATTCCATGTGGGACGGAGCACCAGTGCCAAGCAGACCTACCAAGAACCTCAATAACACACACAATTCTTCTTCCCCTTCTGACAGTTTCAAATGGCAGAGTTGTCTCACTTCATGAGGAAACCGTGAGTGATGGCAGAGTGCATTAGCCTCCAAACGGCTGCAATTACCATGGCGCAATTAGCACCAATCACAATTAAAGCAGTGGTGCAATTACACAAGCAGATGCCCGTGAGTCATGCTGCTTCAACAGGATGAGCGATGGACGAGTTGTTGCTGGATGAGGGTGGTAACGCTGACTGCGTTAACCCAGAACACCTCTTGTGTGTGTGGTACTCGGCCTGGGTCGGCACTGGCGTGTGGGCCGTAATTGGCCAAATCCCTCCCTGTAGAAGCTGGAGGTCACATACTGTAGGCACAGGTGCCTCCCGAATCCCTTTGTTTGGGACTGTGTGCTGGCGACTCTCGCTAGGCCCCTGCGCTAAGCCTAGCGGCTGAGCCGGCGCTAGTCGGTTGTTTGAATAAAACCAAGTGTAAATATTGTCTGAGACCAAGTCAACACTTGTGTCATGCATTTTCAATTTGGCGTTCAATTAAGTCCATTTATTTTTTTCCCTTTCCTAAGGTGGAAAGAAAAACAGGCTTCGCTGAGGCCGGAGAGATTTTGGTGAGGCTAATGAAGGCGCCTCAGAGCTCTCGTTTAATGGTAACGTTTTGCTCTGAGGATGAAGAAATTTGGAAAACAACAGTGATGACATGATTAATGCTGACTGAGGGTCTATATAACCCATATTTACTACAATAGATTTGGAAATAAGCCTCTTAAGCTGTCTTTAGTGGATACTCTCAGAAAACAAAAAGGTACAAAAGCTGTCCCTGGGGCGGTACATTTTCAAAAAGTACACCTTTGTACCTAAAGGGCCCATATTGGTACCTTTAAGGATCATATAACTACATAAAATATACATATTAGAGCCTAAAAGGTACAAAAGCATACCTTTTGAAAAGGTACCACCCCACTGACAGGTATAAACTAGTTCTTCTTCTTCTTTTTTTTTTGTCTTTTTTTAATGTAATTTAAAGCATGGAAAAATATTATTAAACCATAATGATCTAAAATGTAAAAGTTTCAATTTAAAATTTTTTAAGGTTACTTTAGTTAAGAAACATGAATATACTTTTAAGACTTGAAACACACTGGATGTATATATTTAATATAATTAAGCACAATTTTTTGTTTGTTTTTGTCTTCTTTTTTATTCTTTTTTTTACAAGGGCTATTTTTAAATATCTTTACATACATATATATATATATATATATATATATATATATATATATATATATATATATATATATATATATATATATATATATATATATATTTTTTTTTTTTTTTTTTTTTTTTTTTTTTTTTTTTACAGTTTATTATTATTATTATTAATTTGTTGTCCATACAATGAAAGTCAAAGGGTTTCAAAACTTTTTTTTTAATTTATTTTTGTTTATTTTTGTTTTGTTTATATTCATGTTTACTTTCCACTGAAGAAAGATTTTGCCAGAATTGTCTTTTTTTGTGCCTTTTGAAATTGTCCCTTTAAAAAATGCTTTAACTTCTTGATAAAGTGTTTTGCACTGCTTGTATTATTCTCTTAAAGGGACAGTTCACCCAAAAAATTTAAATTCTATAATTTATTCACCCTCAAGTCGTTCCAAACCAGTTCGAATGTCTGTCATCTGCTGAACACACACACACACACACACACACACACACACACAAAGAAGAATGTTAAAGAATGTTATCAAGCAAACAGCTTAAATTCCCATTAACTCGTTGCATTTTTCTCCATATAATGGAAATCAATGGAACTCAAACTGTTTGCTTACCAACATTCTTCAAAACATCAAAGTCATACATGTTAGGAGAGACATGAGGATGAGATAATAATTAAAGAATTGCCATTTTTGGCTGAACTCTCCCTTCACGCTTGTGTATAAATGAGATTCTGTTTTGGTAGAGAGCATCTGCTGTGTGACTAAATGTAAATTGTAAAAGCTGGCTGGCAGTTTCTGCAGTAAACCTGCAGTTTCAGCTCATGACCACAAGAGGGAGCAATTGAAGGACCCATTCAGACAGGAGCTAAAAACACAGTTTTGATGTTGCCAAAGACCACAATAACTGGAAAAACGCACAATTTCTGTTCTCTGCATTATGTGACACCTTCCCTGTCCACATCTTATGGCGTCCACCTCTCTATGATTACAGTGGGCCAAGGTTTTGTCAGGATTTAGTGTGTCACTCAGCCAGTTTTCTCATGTATTCAGTTCTGATTTGCATCCAACCGTTGCTAGTGTCTTTTTCACCATGCTTGACTTACATGTAAGCAGCCATGACATTGCATTTATACATCACATGCTATCAAGTCAAAACGAACCGCTGTGCCAGTCAAAACAAGCTTCCGTGATTGATTAGTCCTGCCTGACTTGAAGTCCATGACGTACGGCGGTAAGCATGCCAGATTCATTTGGGAGTGAACACCACACAACCACCTTTCTGTCAATGAGCTCCCCAACAGCTCATTTAGCAGAAGAACCTCTCTCAGCGTTTTATTTTTCAAAGACACAGTAAACAGATTTTTGAAGAATTACACACAAAGGCCTTTGGCAGATTGTGACAAAACAATTGTATATAGCTGAAGTACAGACAAAAATAAGCAACGGTTGGAAATGGTCGGTCAGAGGCACAGGAACGAGTTGAAAATGGACACAAGGCATTAAATCTATGGAAAGTAATGATTGTCTCTCAAAAAAATGTTTATGAGGGATTTGAAGGGAAATCTGTCCACTCAGTGATGATTGCAACGGCCCTGCAGATCACATATACTATAGGAAATAATATAACAAATTTATGTTGTGTATAACAAGGCATCATTACACTGCTAAAAAATACAATGAATAAAAATAAAAATAAAAATAATAATAATTAGTGTTATTATTATTAGGCATACAAATAAATCAATCAATTTAAATAAAACATAACAATGTATAATATAAATGGCTGGATATATACAGTATATGTATCTAGCCTCACCGACCTGTGTCTTGTAACTGTCTCTTTGGTCTAATGAGGATATAATGAATTGGTCCTCCTGGGTTATTGTAATGAGCTTCCCTCTCAGAGGAAAACATGCAGATCTGTGCTGGGAAAATAAATAGTGTGAATGAGAGAGCGCTACACTGAAATCCTGTTCTGCTTGGCATGTGTCTGTGAAAACACAACCCATGCACTCTTGCTCTTTCCCAACATCCCAAAATACTACCTAAAGCTGAATAAAAAAAAAAAAAAGAACATTTAAAAAAAATAAAAATAATAATAAATAAACTAGGGCTGTCAAATGATTAAAATTTTTAATCAAATTAATCAGAATTTTCAGTGGATTAATCAGGATTAATCACTATTTGCAATTACACCTGAATCCTAACCATTTTTTTTTTCCTGAAATGCATACCAAAAGATAAATAACCGGACACAGATACATAATTTTCATGTATTGATTCATCGATATGTGGTTATTTTTGTCTGCATTTCAAAAGTTTAACATTTACTTAGATCAAATTTACCTGAGCACTATATCAAACCATGCCATTTAACTACAGATAGTGTAAGAGTTTTAGGTGAACCAGTGGTTAAATATAGCCACATATCTATGAAATTATGGATAGAGAAACTCGAAAGAATGAACTCAGAAACACAAACATGCGCCCTCTGCACTCTGGGCACTCTTGTTTTTGGGAGGTGTTCATTTGCTCTGCCACAATACTTTAGGATCGATATTTTAACGTTCTGAAGGCTTCAAGTGCCAGTAAAACCAAGTAAAAATGCAAATGCTTTTCAAACAGCTGTAATGTTCGCTGCATTGCATGTAGGCGTTCTGCGCATGTGCAGTGTGAAACACAGGACGCTATAACAGGAAGAAGCTCCAGCGTATCAACTAACAAAGTCGTCTCTGTTTATCGAGCTTGGCATGAATGTATTTGAGAGTAACTGGGGTAAAACCTTAAGCTTCTTCGGTGTTTTCGTCACGGCACTCGCCGCTGTTTTTTACTATCTTGAGAATTCAGAGATCGACGAGACTTTCCTGACCTGAATAATTTGTCACACTGCGCATGCGTGAAATGCGTTAAAAATGTTGACGTAATTAACAACAAACAACTAATTAATGTCGCTAACGCGCTATTTTTGACAGCCCTAAAATAAACACATAAAAATTGTAAACTACATTTTTGTTATCATGACAATGTGATCAATGAGTAATCAGATGCGCTCTAAAAAAAGTTACATTTATTTATTCATTTTTCATTGCTGGCATTGGAAACCGATTATACAGAAATGTTTAAAAAAAAAAAAAACGATTCACTGAATTCAGTTTCTGTGTGGTAGTTTGCTAAATATTTAGTCAAATACTTCTGTTCATCTTTATATTTTTAAGTTAATGATGTTCTTATTGAAATTAATATTATTTAGTCCTGTCACCCTTTACTGAGATCAGTGTATGGGGTAATGGATTATTAATTAATTAAAAACTCTCCCTTGAGAAAAAACAAAGTAAGGGATTGCTCTAAATCTTCTTTAATCAAATTATTGTTACTTCTGATGAATTTGCAATAAATTGCACTGTATACCATAAAACAATTATACGATTAAGACTATAGATTATTATAAAAATTGTGGACTTTGCATCACAAATGTAACATCTAATGTTAAAATGTATGTTTTTAATGCAACCAAATCCCTTGTAATACTTTGGTCAGTTTAAGACAAATTTATTCAGTTTTATATTATTTACTTGAAATAATTAAAAACAGAATTAATTAATTCGTAATTAAAACAGTGTCATGTCTATCCTTGTATTGTTCGACTGGTCAAGGATGATATGGGATTTAGAAAGTAATTAGTAATAAGTAATGCAATACCTTTCAGAAAGAGAGTTATTTATATAGTAATCTACTGTACACAGAAATGCGTTTCATCCATTGATTCAAAAACCTACGATTTTCTCAGAATTGGGATTCAGAGTCGAATTAACACTTCGTTTAATCTTGTAATTGTGAATTCATACCTTGCAATTTTGAGAAAAAAAGTCAGTTACACTTTTTATTTTTTATTCAGTGGTTGGAAACAATCTTACATAGTAATCCGATTAGTTAAGTGACCTATAAACTGCATGTCTATTTAGTTCTACATATCAAATAACACCCTTATATATCTTCAGTGTAGCTATTTCTTTTCCCCCAAGAGTCACAGTAGATGAACTTTAAATGATGGGAACCTTGTAGTTTGGCGGGCCACATTTCTTGCAGACATAGCATATGCCGCACATCTGCCTTAAACCAGGAAGCATGTTTGAGGCATTCAGGGTGCAGAACATGCCCCGTGCTGCTGATTCACTCAAACTCATCCCACAACCTTTATATTCGTCCCTTAACCGCTGTCTCTGCTCCTGGTGCCCATGCTGAATGTTTCCACCTAATAGAGTCTGACTGCTTCTGCCCGCTAACTATTAAGAAAGATCTAAAGAAAATGTCAGGTTTATTTGTGGTAATGTGTGGCGTATTCAAATGCGTGTGTACGTTTTGTACCAATAATAGATGAAGTCAGTGCTTAGCAACGCACTACCAAGTTCCATAATGCTCTGATGACACTGACGAGTGTTTCCTTTAATTCCAAGGGAAAATGGAACATATGAAATATCATATTAGTTAAGCTAAATATTTATTTACCAAGCACTTTCCTTTGAAACGCTTTCAATGAATCATTCTGGTTAAGAATGGGTTGCATTTGAACTTTTTTTTAGTCTTTTGACATCACAGAGGACTCTCTCTCTCTCTCTCTCTCTCTCTCTCTCTTTTAACTCTTTTTTTTTTGGCTCTTACTTGCCAATAAGATATGATGGAGTTGGGTAGAGTGGCATGGGAATGGCACTGTGGCGGTTAGAGACCGTGTTTTGATTGGCGCCTCGTTCCAGGTCCAGTCTCCACACACGACTGCCAAACTGTACACATTCAATCAAACAACACAGTTCCCATGGATACTGTAATAAATTAGAAGTGAGCACAATGATTGTCTGAAGCATTTTCCAATTTCCTTGGAATGAAAAGAGTAAATTTTAAATTTACTTATGTACATAATGGGAATGGAAAGCGCATGCAATATTCTCAAATTCTGTCAAATTGCCATTTGTGTGTATATACTGTACAGTATGTTTAAAAAGATGGTGAGCGTGATTTCACCAAGTGCTACATGTTCCTGGATCAACATCCTTGATGATCCTGGAAAAGCATTCCAATCAACCAAACAGAATAGAGTTATAACTTTTCAGGAAATATCAGTTTTAGGCTTATAATAAGGATTAGGTGCTTCTACACCCTTGTTGCTCAGCTATTAGGAATAAATTATTAGTAGGGTTAGGTTTAGGGGTAGGGATTCGGTTTAGTTTATATTTCTGGACAGTAATGTTGATCTAGGATCATGTCTTTCTTGGCAAAATCACGGCGACCATAAAAAGATTACAATTTACAGAGCGTTATCATTGAGATTTTCTAGCACATGTATGTCTTGTCTTGCCAATTAAATTGTATCACTGCAAAGACTTTTATAAACAATATAATAATATCAATTCTACATTAATACAATAATATGAAGTAAAATCTACAGTAATACTAATATAATATATGAAATAAATATATTAATAAATATAATAAACACACACACACATATAACATTATATCTGAAGGAACAAATTATAGTGTTAATTCAGTACAATTAATTATAAAAAAAACAACAACAATACTTAACAATAATTAGGATAAATACACAATTTTAAAGTTGCTTATATATATATATATATATTGTTACTGTAGTTTATGTAAACTAATATAGTTATCTAATGAAAACTTTCTGTAAAGTGTTACCAAACATCCTTATCTACCCTGATCATTGCTAATTCTTTGTACTGGTATGACAGGTAGTTATGTCATGCTTGGTAATTCTAATAAAGTATTTTTCCTATATAAAAATGAAAGCAAAGCAAACAAACACTTCACTCGAAAGCATAATGCAAGCTTTTCCTGTGCGTCACACACAGGATCTCTGAGCAGATATTACCTCTCGTCACAGATCTTGGACTTTAAACTAAACGCTGAGCAAGAAACCTCAGAGCTGGACTCTGATCAGTGTTTATAGCTGGATTCTTCCATCTCCCACACAAACAATAATGAGCAAATGCCTGTTGCATAAATGCCAGTGTGGCTTGGCTCCCAACATGCACACCATCCAGCTCCGTGGGGCAGATAAATATTCAACATGCAAACAGGAGATTTGAGCGTGATACGTCTGAATATTCCAAAACCCGTAAAAACAAACAAACAAACCCATATAAACATAAATAAACTCAAGCTAAATTATGTCATGCATAATGGAGCCCCCTTTTATTTTGGCAGTTGTAGAATAAGGTGGAGCTTCTGCAATATGCAAAACATGCTGTTGTGATTTCTGCTGTCTTACCATAAAATAAAATAAAATATATGGCAGCTCTAAAAAATTAGGACATCAAGTCCCCTGACCCGTATGTAAATTGTGTTTAAGATGTGTTCTCCTACAATCAAAACAATTCAAGATTGAAGTACCAAATACGTATACTATAGAATGTTTGTTTTTTGTTTTTAAACCTCGAAAAAGTTTATAAGACCTGAAAATGCATTCCTCTGAACTGCACGACAGGGATAGACTTCAATGAAATAAAAGAATGGCTTACCGTTTTTGTGTGCATTTTTCAATAATTTACACATCTGCCTCAATAAGTTTTCCTTTGAGATCTTGACTGAGCACATATTACCATGTTATTTATTAAAATTTTATAAAATAAATTTAATGTAATAATTTTTTATTAAATTTATTTGTGTTCACTGCTGCTAGTTTTGATAGTTTCTAGTTATAGAATATGTGAACTTTGATTTTTAGATTGTGAATATGCCTGCTAAGAATGCATGAAAACAGTTCATGGCTATTGGAGAAACATGATGATTGCTCACTCTTTATTTCTTCATGTCACTTATTTTTACACATTGCATGTGTGCATCCACACCTATATCTGCACACATAATCCTGGCCGCATGTCCTTCTCTGATCTCCAAATGGAAGCATTTACATTTTATTGCCGGCCTCTCTTTCACGGACCAGCAATTTCACTCCATGAGAAAACAACTCGTACCAATTGCTTATAATTGGTAGAGATGCTGGCCGTATGGCAGAGGGAGTGAAAGGTTAGCGCCTGTGGGCCGCGAGCCAGCTGCGCTCGAGTCCATGTTCATTAATAACCCAATTGCAGCTAGAGCCAGAGCTGTCAGCAACCTTTAAACAAGCAGTGCAGCTATATAGCATATTTATTGGTAACGTATAACTGTTTCTCTCCAGATACAGGTCATGGTCGATTATGCCGGCATTGCTTTATTTGCTAGGTCAAGGATTACGAATACATACATACATGCTGTGTTCTGAGGAGAGAAGAAACTAACCCATCTGATCTAATGTAAGTAATTAACTATAAAAAACCTCCAAGTACTAATTCAAATGGTGATATTATGGATTTCTCTGGCGCCGGGATGAAATTTAGTAAGTTGTGATTGCCTTAAGGATGCTGTGCTGTTCCCACAGCTTGATGAAGCTGATCAAAGCTTTGATTTTCCTGCAGATTTGAAATTACAGTCCTTCGTAACTGCACATTACTCAATTAGACTGTCTCCACTATGGGACAGAATCACAATCTTCATGACAGGAAAAATGCACCACTAATTGGGTCGTTTTTAGTGTTTTCTGACTGGAGCGACAGTGAGTTAAGGGCTTAATTCTAGGCTTCGTCTGAAGTCTTCGCCAATGTCGTCAATGAGTGTCATATGGGCAGGTCAATCCATTAGATACAACAAACAAACAAGCAAACGCATTTTCATAATTGTTCTACATGGCATGTCACTGAGACCTGTCCGGCTAACATAGTATGCCAAGGTGCCATGCTTTCAGAAGCCTCTGAATTTCCCGGTGCTCTTTCTTAATATGTTTCTGCAATCTGGTTCCCTTTACTGGGCTTTCCACCAATTCATCTTTAATTACTGCCATTCCATGATGCCTTAATGTATCCTTGTTAACAACATGTTCTCAACCTCCTCCTTATATATAAATTAGTGCTGGGCAACTATATATATATATATATTTTTTTTTTTGTTTTTTTTGTGACTAATCACATTATTGTCTGTGATTAATCACAATTAAATGTTTTGTTATGCACAAAACTAATAATACATTCCAAAGTACTGTATTGTGCAAAAATGTTTTTCATTTAAAAGTAGGGCTACTGCTTAAACTCTTTCTACGGCTGCTTTGAATGCAACCTGGGCAATGCGAGTCAACCGATCAGCGCATCAGGAAACAGCAGTCAAAGCTGCGATAATCATGTGATCACCGTGTCGGAGGACGAGATTCGGAGTGATCTAAAGCGAGTGAACGTCAGGAAAGCAGCAGGTCCTGATGGGATTTCTGGACATGTTCTGAGGACCTGTGCTGATCAGCTCGCTGGTTTGTTTACATCTAATTTAAATGAGTCCCTTGCTACCTCAGTGGTTCCCACCTCCTTCAGAAAATCTGTCATCATCCCTGTGCCTAAGAACAATAACCCCTATAATCGCCCGGTTGCCCTCACGTCAACAGTCATGAAGGTCTTTGAGAAACTTATAAAGAACAACATTTGCTCCTCCATCCCTGATACTCTGCACCCTCTTCATTTTGACTATCACCCCAACAGATCTACTGACGATGCCATCTCTCACATCCTGCACTCTTCTCTTAAGCACACTGACAGCAGCAATGGGAACTATGTAAGGCTGCTATTCATCGACTATAGCTCAGCTTTCAATACTATAGTCCCCATCAAGCTAGCATCTAATCTCATGGACCTTGGCTTGAATTCATCACTATGCAACAGGATTCTTGACTTCCTCACCGGCAGACCTCAAGTGGTAAAACAAGGCCTGTACACCTCCAGCTCCATCACCCTCAACGTAGGAGCCCCACAGGGCTGTGTCCTGAGTCCCCTGCTCTACTCTCTCTACACACATGACTGCGTGGCTTCCCACAGCTCCACATCTATAATCAAATTTGCTGATGATACTGTGGTTCTTGGCCTCATTTCCAACAACAGTGAAGTCGCATACTTGGATGAGGTAGAGAAACTTACATCATAGTGCCAGGGCAAGTCTTTCTCTCTGAATGTGAGCAAAACTAAAGAGCTGATTGTTGACTTCAGGAAGAGACAGCAGCAGCCCTATACTCCTCTTATGATCATCAGGAGCCCTGTGGAGAGGGTAAGCAGCTTCAAGTACCTTGGTGTAAACATTTCCGAGAACCTGACTTGGACTACCCACGTTCAAACTCAGGTTAAGAAAGCCAGACAAAGACTGTACCATCTGCGACAGCTGAAGAAATTCAGGGTCTCACCAGCAATCCTGAAAACTTTCTATTCAGGAGCCATAGAAAGTGTATCTCATTGTGATATAGGAACAGCTCCAGTCAAGACTGCAAAGCCCTGCAGAGAGTTGTGCGTTTAGCTGAGCGCATCTCATGGTCTTCTCTTCCCTCTCTGCCGGACATCTACCTCAAATGCTACAAAAAAACGAGCTGTCAAAATCATTAAGGACACAAATCACCCTGGTAACTCTCTTTTCATTTTGCTGCCATCTGGTAAGCACTTCCGTAGCCTGATGGCAAAAACCGAGAGACTAAGAAGTAGCTTCTTTGCCCAGCCATCAGGCTCCTAAACTCAAACTCAGTCTCAGTCTTATTAACGTTTTTATAGAAAATATTTGATAGTTTGTTATAGAAAAGCAAGTTTGCTCAGAATCCAGAGCCTAGATCATAACATTATAACATTATAACTGCACGATCGCAGGAACAATCACAGCAGAGTGCAGCGCGGGACAACACTTGATGGTTGGTAGAGGGTGAGCGGGATGCGGGAGAATAATTAGGGTGTGCTCAGCAATATACTATATACAACTCAAAATAATAAACCACACAGTTAACAAAATGTTTCGCTCCACTGTGTTGAGCGAGAGCGCTTCTCTGCTGTATTCATGTGCTAACGGAAACCCCTTTTTCCAATTTATAAGGTCATGATTATGAGCTTTTCTGTTAAAAATAACAGTGGACAGTGGTTTGCGAATGTTGATGTTTAGCCTAAATAATCTGATTGGGAGCATCCCCTCTTGTGACCCATGATTTGTCTGTATGTGTATTCAGAGCCAGAGAGCAACAGACTTTCATAATAATAAAAAACTGCATTAACGTGCAATAAAATAATTGTCATTTGTCGAAATTAATGCATCAACACAATAATAATGCGTTAATTTGCCCAGCCCTAATATAAATATACGTGAGTGTGTCTGTACTGTGTGTGTGCATTTGTATGTGAGAAAGCAGGAGAAATAGAGTATGTTTTCTGTACATAATTAAATGTAATTTTGTGGCAAAAACATGTAAATAATTGGTCATTTTCATCGTATTGTATATTATATTTATTTGCTTTGTCAATCATTGTGGGTTTGATATTGTAAGCTGTAAGTTCCTTTGAAATTATTGTGATATGTACATGACTGGAACTACTTCAGCTGTAATAATCAGGCATGCAATCCGATTCAAGCATTCAAAAGCACCATAGGATAAAATAAAATAAATAATGGCATCTGAAGTCATTAGTGCAACAAATTAGAGTGTTAATTCAGTACTATTTTACAAAAAAAAGATTATTCACAATTATATTCTTGTACAGAAGGAAAACACAATGAATTTGTTCAGCTGCAGATACTGTATACAGCTCAAGGCATTATTTAAGAAATTTCTCTTCAGTCTCTTTCTCTGAGACCCTGAAATCAGAACCAGTGTTATTACTAATTATGGGCATGATTGGTCTCTTCCCCTCACTCATTCTCTGGACAAAGAGGGGAGACGTTTACTCCAAATCTACACTGGCATGTCGTCAAAGGGGCAGACATCCATCGCATCTAATGCCACAGATGCAACCCATACTGGTCTGGCTGATTAGTCATCAACTGAGTCACAGAGCTGAAAGGAAAATCGCGGGCTAGATGCCCATAGGGTTGCCCGGCCAGCTTTATTCCATGACTCTCAAAGGTCGGCAACTCATGCCTTCCAACACAGAGATCCAGGATGCTAATGGCTAACTCATGCCACTGCACTCCCAGCTGTCAGCTTGAGCTGTCTTGGTTCACCCTCTCTGATACGTTCATTACCTGCCCATGATACAGATCTCGTGCATCATGGCGTATATCCCCCCCCCTCCCCCTTTCCCTCATTTCTCACTCATCATGGACAATCCTAATGTTGCCCTGTTATGCCTGAAGCAGAGATACCGCAGAAGGACAGTACTTCTCCATCTGCCCCAGTGGTGAGGACATCTCCAGCCCAACTTCTAAACTAGAGACCAGCCATCCATCACCTGCTGCATGGGGCTATTGCCAGAGCCCACCACAAATGGAGAGCCTGTGCCTGCCATGACACGTGAGCCAGTGCGCATCACTGACACTGACCTTACAGTATCGTCGCCCCAGAGCACGAGCTTTAAGACCATTCTGACCAGGTGCTTGAGCCAGCAACATCACCCATCCTAGTCTCCCTCTCCTACCTCGTCTTAAACCAGCCAGTTACTATCTCTGCTGGTGCCTGTCAGTCAATTAGCTTCACCTCAGTCAGTGCCATCTGGGCACTCTGATCCACAGAGTCCTCCTCAGGACTTTGACCCAACTGCTCCACCTTGGCTCTTAGCTTCCTCATCTCCCTCATCTCTTCCATGACCCTTCATCCCAACAGCTCCACTGGCTCTGCCTTGGTCAGTCGTCGACCATCCACCACCTCAGGACTCCACTCCCCTGGCTTTGCCACGTCACTCCATCCCATCAGCTCTGTCAGGCTCCTCCTTCATTTTGGCTCCCAGGGCCGGCTCTAGGTTATTTGGCGCCCAAGGCGAGAGAACCCCCCCCCCACACACACACACACACCCGAAAAAAACAACTCCACAGTTATTCCATAGTTATTCATTTTTTATTTTAAATGTTCACACAACAACTCTTTAAAAGCAACAACCAGAACGAAACAGTAGAAAACAATAGAGAAGCAGCTTTTATAATATGATACATACATTTAATTAACTTTTTTTTTTATATAATTCTGCCAATTTGCGCCCCATCCAGCAGACGGTGCCTGTGTCGCCTGTCAGCAAAGCCGGCCCTGTTGGCTCCGCCTCCATCCGCAGTTGCCCAACTGCACCATGATCTTCCAGAGCCTCGCCTCTGCCTCAGTTGCCTGAGCCTTCAGCTCCGCCTTGGTCCGCTGGAATCTCAGTGTCTGCTCAGCTCCATCCAGGGTTCCTCATCTATCGGCTCAGTCTCCATCAGTTGTCCCCAGGTTTTCATTTAGACCAGCTTAACCATGGCTCCTCCCTCCCTCAACTCCACCCTGGGGCTTTGTCCAGGCTGGTCTCTTGATATATATTTGGCTTTTCCTGCTCCTGGCTTCCAATTAGCTCCTTCCACCCTCCACTGCCTCATGAAACTATTTTTGTTTCTGGACCTCTTTTGCTTCACGCCCTCCTTCTGAACCCCCACCCTCCCTCCTCAGTTGTAATTTGTTATGGCGTGGGGATGTACCTTTCCGGGACGGGTGAACTGTCATGGTTGTGGACTTTTGTTTGTGTTCCTGCTCTCCTGCTTTAATCTTCCTTTTTGACCTAGTTTTCCTGAGTTGCTCTGATTACAGTTACAGTAATTGTGTCATTTGGTTCAGGTGTTTCTCATTAAATCTCGCCATTAGCTTCCCATTATTAGTCCTGCTCTGTTCTCTGTCTGGTGTCTGTTCTCGTTTATGATATGTTGGTGTTCTTTGTCTGGTGGATTTTCTGATAAAAAAATACCTTTTTGTTTATCTCCGTCATCCTTGTTCATCTTTACCTCACCTACCCATAACAGTTCTTTATTGGTATCAATGGTTCCATGAAAAACATTTACCATAATAATGGTTCCAAAAGGTGATTTTCAGCAAATGCCATAGAAGAACAATTGTCAGTTCCTCAAATAATCTTTCCATGGACAGACCTTTAAAAAAAATCTCTTAGTGTGAAGAACATTTTTATAATCTGAAGAACTTTTTATTATTATTATATAATCTTTTTCACTATACTCTCATACACTCACTATATACTCACACATCGAGGTTCTTTACTGGCATCTGTGGTTCGTAAAGAACATTTAACATCCCACTAATGGTTCTTTTATAATAGGAAATGGTTCCTCCGATTACTAAAATGAAATTCCATCATTGCCATTTTATTCCACAGAGGTTTTTTATAGTGGAAAAACAATTTCTTTATTTTTCTCAAATATTCTTCAAACCAAGAGAATAAGGATTACTTTAAGAACTGCTCACTGAAAGGTTCTTTGGAACCCCCCTTTTTGAATCTTTATTTTTAAGAGTGAAAGCACCACATGACAGCACCTGTTCTCACTTCTACAGTTCACCCGCTGTGCTTCTGACAAGGGTAGGACGGACAAAAGACATCACGGTAATCATACATCAGCTTACTTTGATTTAAGCACACTTTTAAGCCCTGCAGCACAGGAGGACAACTTCAAATATTCAACGATTTGGCACAAAAAAAACTCAAGATCCTCCCCAAAATTACTTTTCGACTCTTGAGTTGTGTATAATTCATGAGAGGATGTACAATGGAATACGTGAAGGTGAGGTGAGACAAGGAAGCTGTTGATTCATTCTTAAAAGTGGTTGTAGAAACACAATAATTTCCCCTAGACCTGTCTGCACTCTCTTCATATGGGAATGTCTTGTATTTTGGACAGACTCTGTTGTTCTCTGATTGGAATCCCAGTCTGCAGCTGTTGCAGTCATCAGTGCGTGTAATGTGTTTGGAAGAGGCCCTTCCCCTGGGCACTCAATCCACGTCCCTCCCATCCTCAGCATCACTCAACATGAAATACATTTGCAATGCTGGCTATTCCAAACTTGCTGTGTGTTGGCATTGCTTATAAAACAACATTATGATTGAATGTACTACACAAATAGGTAGTAAATCTAAATTGTTAAGTATATAAAGGCATGCTTTTTTGTATTTTAATCGCTTATTTTACTATTACTATTACTATGTTATTTAATATACTGCATTTATACATATAAAAAAGGTTATTACAGTTAACGTTTATGTATATAAGTAACATTTCTAATTTTAATATAGTTTAACTTGGTGTCGTAGATTTAATTCTAGTGATATTCTTCACACTGCTTGTCCATTTTCTCACAGCGAGTGTCATGGCAGACGACCAAATATGTAAAATAACAGATCGCCTGGAATTCACCGCTGGCTCAGATGTACTGTATTTAGCAGATAAACATTACATATAATTGGTTTTGGGGGTTATCTAACTGGTCTTCGATCTCATTAATCTATTATTTGTTCTAGAGCAAATAGCCTAATTTTGGCTCAGGACAAAGTCTCATTACATTATATTTTATTTAACTTTAATGCTGTATATGCTTTTTACTTTTGACTGAATTGCCTAGAATCTTCTATGATACTGCTGCTGTTGTTTATTAAATATCATTATTCAATTATGATCATGAATCATTAGATAGTTACTGTTTTTGATTTTTGGTTTCTGAGTGAGTCCACAGGAAAGACTTTTATATTGAAAGAGACTGAAACACTTTTAATAACAGCTTGTAATTTGCAGTTAATAAATGCAGTGAGCAGCGCTGTCATCAGAAATCACCCTTAGCAGATGAAAGGACGGTACAACAAAGAATAGCGCTTTCCTCAGTGGACATTCAATGTTTTATTGTGAATATGAGATTAAGCTGAAGAATGAATGCTGTAACCGCACACTCATCCCATCTCTTTCTCATCATACTCTGTAATACAGTGAGCTTTTAACAGAGCAATACAATAAGCTTTTAATGAAGCTACTCAACGTTCCTTCGTCACACATCCTAAGTGACATTATCCAATTAGTAAAGGAGTTAAGACACACACAAACACACACACATACAGTATATACAGTGGGGCTCGAAAGTTTGGGCACCCCTTGCAGAATCTGTGAAAATGCGAGTAATTTTCAAAAAATAAGAGAGATCATACTAAATTCATGTTATTTTTTTATTTAGTACTGTCCTGAGTAAGATATTGTACATAAAAGATATTAACATTTAGTCCACAAGACAAAAAAAAAAATAAAAAAAATGCTGAAATTATTAAAATAACCCCACTCAAAAGTTTGTGGTTCTTAATACTGTGTTCTGTTCCCTGATGATCCTCGACTGTCTTTCTGTTTTGTGATGGTTGTGCATGAGTCCCTTGTTTGTTCTGAACAGTTAAACTGAGCAGCGTTCTTCTGAAAAATCTTTAAGCTCCTGCAGATTCTTCAGCTTTCCAGTATCTTTGCATATTTGAACCCTTTCCAGCAGGGACTTTATGATTCTGAGATGCATCTTTTTAGACTGAGGACATTTGAGAGACTCAAACACAACTATTTAAAAAGATTCAAACATTCACTGATGCTCCAGAAGGAAACAAGATGCATTAAGAGCTGAGGGTGAAAACTTTTGGAATTTGAAGATCAAGGTGAATTGTACTTAATTTGTGTACCGGGAAACATACAAGTATCTTCTGTTGCTTACGAAGGGCAGAACTAAATGGAAAAAAATATATATTTCAACAAAATAAGACAAATTTGGCCATCTTCATCGTGTTCAAAAGTGGACTAAATGTTAATATCTTTTATGTACAATATCTTACTCAGGACAGTACTAAATGAAAAATAACATGCATTTAGTATGATCTCTCTTATTTATTTTTTTAATTACTCATATTTTCACAGATTCTGCAAAGGGTGCCCAAACTTTCGAGCCCCACTGTATATATATATATATATATATATATACACAGTAAAAACTATTACTATGTCAACACTTTTCACAAGAACAATCGTGTGTGTGTGTGGGGGGGGGGGGGGTCTGTTTTAGTACTACATTTTAGATTTAGTTTGTTATTTTATTACTTCATATTGCTACCAAAGTTTGCATTTAATTTGAGTTGATGTTTATATATATATATATATATATATATATATATATATATATATATATATATATATATATATATATATATATATATATATATATATATATAAAAAAATGAAAAAACTAATTTTTTTCCTTTTTTTTTATCAATTTACCCATCAGTTGGAATAGACATGATGATATTATTTATTGTGTGGGTATAAGAAAATATACATGTAAACATATCCCATAGATAAATAAATAGACACACAAAATTGTGTTATTTGTGAGTAATTGTGATCAAACAAATTGGCAAAGTACATTTTTTATCCACTTTCCAAGGATTACCCATGAAATCTATAATGTTCTCCACTGAGGAATGAGTTAATATCTGCAAGACAGGGAGTTTTTCAGTGAATCATTTGAAAACGAGAGAGCATTCAAAGTTTCCCGAAGATCAATATTTAGAATTGAGTCCTCAGATAAAAGAGACACATGCAGAGGCAGCGGTATATGGACCATTGGGAGCAAGAGCATCTACTTCATGTCCTCTCTGTGGCTTGGCAGAGATCTTCAGAAATCTCTTACCTGCCTGCAGGCTTCATTTACTCTGAGGTGAAGATCCAGGTCAGTGAATGTCTCGTCTGAGAAAAGGGGAGAATCCAATGATGACTTTGAAACTAAACACTCAACTTTACTGCTGCCTTGACTTGAAAAAAAAAAAAAAAAAAAAAAAAAAACAATTGCACACCTACAGGGCTTATTTGAATGCATTTGTCGTTTTGAAGCACAGCTTTTCCAGAGTAATATATATATATATATATATATATATATATATATATATATATATATATAACCATGAATTGAGTATCTTAAATCATGCATTTAATTATTATTGCAATACTTCTAAAATATTTTTCATTATCTTACAGATGTATGTATATTATATAATATATTAGATTTTGTTGCTGTGACAAATGTGTGCCCACTTTAAAATTCCAAATGCCTCCTTAATATATTCATCCTGGCGCAGACTCTACAAACACCTTGCTATTTGGCATGCAACAGCATATAAAACATCCGCTCTAAATGTTCTGTAAACAATCTGTGTTTACAGCAAAGTTTAGCAATCTGTCCTTGAAAAATCAACCAGAGCCTCCCTGCAGAATCTTCAGATGGTTTGAGGGTAACATATTAGACCTGTCTTCCCAATTCAGTGGATTTGCATGTGGATTGTACATCAATGCTCACCTGCCAATGATGAGGCGTTCTGTCCTAAATCATCCTCGCTCCCATGGGTCACAGTAAATTCCCCTCACCACCCTTTTAAATCTGTGCCCTGCATTAAATCAGGTATTATATGACTAACAGCTGTTTTTTATTAATCACTTATAAATATGGATTCCAGAGGCAGGCTGTAACTGGGCAGTCTGGGTGGACCAATGTTGTCACAGAGTCATCCCAAATCAGAAGCATGACAAAATCAATGATGTGCAGAAACACATTGTGGGGTCAGCATGAGAAAACAAAACCTGCACCTGTCGAACAGATCAGGATTCGTAAATGATCTGTATCAGTAGCACCATCAATCATCTCGATTGGATTTTAATGGACATTTGTTTCTGCTACTCACGGTGGATTTTTACTGGATCAGAAAGAAACAGGGTGGAGACTTGATGTTAAGAGAATATTTTAAACATTAAATCTCACACACACGCACGCACACACACACACACACACACACACATAAAGGAATAAATGAATGCCAAAATGATATTACATTGAAAATCATTAGGTGTTATATTTACTTTGAAAATAATCTCACTCAGAAATCGCCATTAAATTTCACAAATTGTCAAAAAAATTATAACAAAAATAACCCTAACATTTAATTAAATATTTAATCATTTAGCAGATGATTTTATCCAAAGTGACTTACAAATGAGGAAAACAATAATATCATAATAAGAATCCATATGATAAAGCTGCTGTGAACAGTCCAGGAAAAGATCTGTGAGAAGAGAAGAGCCAGTGGTTGTCTTGTAAGCAAACTTCAGTGCCTTGAAAAAGCTTTCTTCAGCTCATTGAAGACTGCTCTCACTGCGGCATCCTGAACATAGTTCAGGATGCCAAAATAGTATTTTCTAGTAAAATGTACTCCAATAATCTTTGTTGTTGTTTTTTTCAGCCCCCCCCCCCCCCAAAAAAAAAAAAAAAAAAAAAAAAACATATATATATATATATATATATATATATATATATATATATATATATATATATATATATATATATATATATATATATATATATATATATATATATAATTCTTTGTTTGTGTGTGCATGCAATGTGAAAAATGAGCATTAAATAAGAAATAATAATAATGATAATAATATTTTCTTGCATTTAAAATTGCTTTATGCTGCATATAAAACTGACATTGTTTTTTTTTTTTCAAGTAAAAAAAATAAAAGACAGTATTAACATCAGTATTTTTAGTTTTTCTCAAAACTTTAAGAAATCATATATATATATATATATATATATATATATATATATATATATATATATATATATATATATATATATATATATATATGGTGTACAGTATTTGCAAAAAAAAAAAATCCTTCAAAACTATTATTTAAATTATTTAATATTCACATTATTTTTCCTAAGTATTTTCATAAGTTGGCTTAAAAATGAACATCTTTAAATATTCTGTCAATTTAGTTTTAGACTAAAGTGCATAAGGATCAAACCATGACCATAAAAAATATAATAGTGATTTTTTTCATTTTTTTTTTTTCATTTTATTCAGTTATCTATTTCAATATTACTCTTCTAAAATAAAGAAAAATATATAATTTTCTTTAATACAAAAATACCTTTGAATAATATTGCAATTGTTAGAAGTTAAGGAACAGGATTGTTCATAACATTTTGTTGAATAGATTAAATAACGAACATCTCTAAACATCTTTGCTGCTGATCTGAAGTTAACAAAAGTCAACTTTCATTTCAGTCGGCCGGCCGGCTCTCCTCCCAGTAGATTAGACAGTAGTATATCATGACTGATGTAAATCTATACATCCAGGTCTGATTGAGCCGCCGTGTATCGGTCATCTCCAGGGAGGATCAGCTGGCTACTGCGAACCTGAGAAAGACCGGCAGTGAAAGACGGAGAAGCGGCGCCAATTCTAATAAGAGAGCACGGGCCTTAAGAAACCACTAATAGTTGCTAAAGTTTCCTGTCCCATGAGCCTTAGCAGCAGGAGAGAGGGAGCCGAGTAGACGGCTGGTAATCAATGTCAGGCTGCTGCTGCTAGTGTGTGTGTGTGTGTGTGTGTGTGTGTGTGCGAGAGAGAGAGAGCCAGAGAGACTGTGCAGGGTCCTGAATATTAATGTCCATTTCCGGTATGAAATACAGTAGCCTTGTTGGCTTGAACTGGCCTCACACTTCAGCAGACTTCTGCCGTCCATGAGCGGTTTATCAGTAATTAGGTTTGTCTGTGGGACAGAGTTCTCTGTAGGTCATGTGTATCAAGCAGTAACCCCGAACCGCTCAAGTAAAGAAAGATATTATTCATAACACTTATAGATTATTACTAATGCTTTTTTTTCTTAAACTGGGGTTAGTAAAGAATTGGACGTGCATATCAAAAATGTTGTTGGCTCTTTGTTTTTGTAAGTCACTTAAATAAATGCTTCCACTAAATACATAAATCCATATTCACATTACTGTATTTAGCAAATTACTATTATTCTGATGCATATATATACTGATGAAACATAATATTTTGTTCTTTCTTTTTTTGGTTGATGTATGGAGTTCATGACGCCATGCTTGTTGCTTCACATTACTGTAACACATATGTAATGGTTAGTTAGTGATTATTAAACAGGGAGTGATCTATAACTGGACACAGGTCTGATCAGGAGCTCGTTGAATTCCCTGAGCTGTGTTTGTGAAGCTGTGTTGTGCACACAAACTCACCGCACGCTCTCATGTAGGTCAAACTGGCCGTGTAACCAGCACATTAAAGACAGGAGAGAGCCATCAAGTCGAGCGGCATGTAAATATTCCCACCGCTGATATTTATTTTGAGCGAGGGAGGTGCAGCACACCTACACAAGAGGCCTGTATTCAGAGCTATTCAGCACAGGATAAATGTTTGGCTGGACACTTCAAATGTTTGCCCTTCATTACTTATCTACCGAGCCACCCCTACATTCATCAGCCCTCTGCATCACATTCAACACCATTCTGAGGGTTTTCAAATTAAAAATCACAACAACAATAAATAATTAATGTGCATAATCTGTAAAATGTCTGTAATACATAAATATATTTACATTATAATTTTTTTATTGATGATACTATTTTATTTATTTTTTAATTGACCCAACCACCTTCCGATTAATGTATCTTGTATATAATTTAATGCATATATATATATATATATATATACACATATATATATATATATATATATATATATATATATATATATATATATATATATATATATATATATATATATATATATATATACAATGAAATAGTATATTTAATGTAACATTGAATATATATTTATATATTATTTAAAATTAAAAATACATTTAAGATATGTTGGTTTAGTATTTATTAAATAGTTCTATATGGATAAATTGGATATAAAGTTGATATAGATATTAAAATATTCATATGAAATTTTATTAATATTAATACATATATTAATATATTTTATTTTATTTAATCATTAAAACAAAACATATGTATTACAATATATTGATTAATATTAATATAGCAAAATACTATTTATATTTATGACACTATTGTGTTGATGAACACACAAATGCAATAATGAAAATAGGTCGTTTAAAAAAAAAAAAAACATTGCAACATTGGCGAGACCCGATAACAATGAACAGAAAGAGATCACTTTAAATAAACAAGCAAACTAGACTAATTAATAACACACACCTTAATGGAACGACACGACTAACTCGGCAAAGAACGGAAATGGTTCAAAATGAAAACAAAGTCTAAAATGAACATTTATTATATGCATATGTATTTCATGTTTTACTTATTAAACATTGGTTGACGTTGCTGAAGGACTCGATGTGTCCCTGAACCAACAGCCTTCTGTCGTCTCACCCTGGGCCTGAACCACTACACCATCAGTTCCCTGGGAGCAGAGTCATGGAAGAAAGTTCCTGGTTGAACTCTCGTAGCTCAGGATCGTTTTTTCTTCCTCACCCACATTGTAAATGTCCACAGTCTGCTTCACTGCATGATATTAGAGTTTGTACACTCTGCGTCTTTGACAAGTGAGAAATTTCCATGTTTTCCATGACCTCCGTGAAACAGTGCTCGCCTCTTTCTCCGTTTACGATGGCAGCAGCAATGTGGTCTTCACGGCAAACCGGCTGTTTGCAATTTTCCGAAGTCCACTTGAGAAACAGAGGTCATTATTTGAATGAATTTAGAATGATGGAGTTTGCATGCGCCCAGACATGTTTACTTTCGCCCTGTTTTCCATGCCTCCCATTGTGACCGGTGATGCCCGGGGTCCAAATGAGACCGGACAGATCCGGGAACGCACGGTTCCAAGGGCTCGTCTGAATGATGGTGGAGCTCTGCTTGCCAGTCCTGATCTTGGGCATGATACAGGAGCTGTTGGCTTTGGAAATCGCACTTAGTCTACAAGGTGTCTTGGTGGAGAACGGGTTTGTAGTCAGGCGCTCTTGGTGGTGCTCGTTCTGCGGCGGCGTCCGCAAGGCACATCCATCTTCTTGCCACTCCAGTGACGGCAAAGCAAACAGAGAGAACAAGCCCCCCATACAGTCAGGAACCCCCAGGATCCAAGCGCTCTCCAAAACAGCAGCACTGATAATAAGAGCAGCCAGGATGTGTGTGTGGAGTATGAAGAAAAACATTGAAATCAAACTCCCATTTATTCCACTGCGTAGACTTCTCTTCAAGCTCAGTGCACTTTGAAGATGTTCTTCTCCTCTGCGTGATTCACTCCACGAGGCTTGAAGAGTGTTTTATATATAAAATGTTATATATATATAGGGTGGTGCATGTTTTTCTAAACTTGTATGACTTTCTATCTTCTGTTCACTGGTCACTATTTACCATGCAATGACAATGAATGAGGACTGGAGTCTTTCAAGCTTCATAAAGGATGCAGAAGTCTTATAAGAGCTTATAAAAACAGTCTACAGTATATGGTTTGTTCGTTATTTATCAAGTAGTGCAATTCCATAACGTTTTTATAATCATTTAATTGTGCTTTTTCAATATTTTTAGAGGCTAAATGAAAGGTTAAATATTTATTTATTGTTCGTTTGTTTGCATATATATATATATATATATATATATATACACGAGTCATCTAAACAGATAACTTCTGATAAAATCATTACAGAAGCTAACTTTTAAACACATTAGTATTACATTACATATTACTATAGTACTCTGTTGGTGATTTCTGATCTGTCTTTAACAAATTGTTGTGATTAAGTCTGTCAATAAATTCTAGTTTTGTTATTTAAGATATATTAATTCTTCAAATTACTCCCAGCTGATGCAAATTATCAAAATTGGCAAAAAAAGAAAAAATTATAATAATGAATTTAGATCATGGAATAGAGTTCAATGGTGTTTTAGCATTTCTTAAAAAAAAAAAAAAAATTCAAATAATAAAAATAAAATAAATGGTATGTTGGAGCATCATTTTGTAAAAAAAAAAAAAGATTATATATATATATATATATATATATATATATATATATATATATATATATATATATATATATATATAAATTATTCATTAAATTTATTTGTTGTTTTTCAAACTGTATTATTATTATTATTATTATTATTATTATTATTATTATTATTATTATTATTATTATTATTATTATTATTATTATTATTAGGTTCAGTGTCACTGTAAAAAAATAAATAATAATAATTAATTAATAAATGACGAGAGTAAGTATATGTAAAGATTTATTTATTTATTTATTTATTTTCTGTAAACTATCCATGGCATCCTCTGAATGCGATTTAATATGAATATATGAACTTTTGCAAACTGTATTGGTGATAATAATTTTCTTCTCAAAAACGGTGTTACTGCACAGAGTGTCACAGTTTTAGTTAGGTATATTTTTCTTTTAAAAAGTTGATAGCACAACCATGAATGCTCTTTATTGTCACAACTTTTGTCGCACACCTTCCCCGTCTGTCTTCTTTTGCCCCTAGTTAGCTTTATTTGACATGCATTACCACAGCCATTGAGAACACAGCCTCTTTTAGACTTGTTACCTGGAGCTAAAAGAGAGCAATATCACTCAGCACTTGACGTGGCTATCATAATACTTGGTCCCAGACAGACCTGGTGCTCTGGCAGAAACCACAGACTGCACTTCGACACAGTCGCTGCAGCTTTAAGAGTGAAACTCGAGCCGTGTTTCCCTCCAAGAGCAGTTTGGGGAACAGTATTCTCTGTACCTGAACACACTGGCCTATAGTGAGAGCTGAGGTGAATGAGTCTCTGTGCAGGTCTAACTCGCCTCCTAAATATAGAACAACAACAATGGAAAGAGGAAGTCCTCGACTGATGCTGAGATAGAGCTGTCACGCTCATGTTTGCACTTACACGTTTGTTGACATTCAGTGTGAGCGAGTTGACAAATATAATCACGCTAAAAACTAGTGTAAACACAACCTGACTTACTGGAACTGATACTGGATCTCTGCGAGCTTTCCAAGTGTTTTTGAGTCATCTAAACAGATAACAGTTAACTTCTGATAAAATCATTATAGAAGCTAACTTTTAAACACATTAGTATTACATACCATATTACTATAGTACTCTGCTGGTGAGTTCTGATCTCTCTTTAACAAATTGTTGTGATTAAGTCTGTCAATAAATTTTAGTTTTGTTATTTAAGATATATTAATTCATTACATTTCTCCCAATTGATGCAAATTATCAAAATGTGAAAAATAAAATAAAAAATAATAATAATGAATTTAGATCATGGAATAGAGTTCAATGGCATTTTAGCATTTCTTAAAAAATAATAATAATAATACAAACAAAAATAAAATAAATGGTATGTTGGAGCATGACTTTTTTCTTAATGATTTTGTAAAAAAAAAAAAAAAAAAATGTATATATATATATATATATATATATATATATATATATATATATATATATATATATATATATATATATATATATAATTTAATTCACTAAATTAACAAATGGTTTCTGTAGTTAAGACAATTTTCTTTATTAATTATTATTTTTTTAATTTTATGTATAATAATAATAAGAAATTCTGTAAGGCAAATAACTGACTGGGCCTTTGTCCAAGTTTCATTTATGTACTGATTTTTATTTATTTATTTATTTATTTATTTATTTATTTATTTATGTACGATCAAGAGATACAAACAAAGGAAAGGAAAAAAATGATTTTTGTGAACAAATGCAAACAAATGTACATGAATAACATACAATATTTGATCAGGCATATTTATTTGCAATCTTTTAGTAATTAAAATTATTGTATTAAAGGAACAGTCCACGAAAAAAAGAAAGAAAAGAAAAACATTTGCTGGAAATGAACTCTCGCTCAGGCCGTTGAAGAAGTTAAGTTAATAAGTTCAAATCGTCTTTTCAATTACTTGTGGATTATTGTGATGTGTTTATCAGCTGTTTAGACTCTCATTCTGACGGCACCCATTCACTGCAGAGCATCTATTGATGAGACACTGATGCAATGCTACATTTCTCCAAATCTGATGAAGAAACAAACTCATCTACATCTTATATGGCCTGAGGGTGAGCACATTTTCAGCACATTTTCAGCACATTTTCAATTTCGAATGAATTATTCGTCTAACTATTCCTCAAACCAGTCAGGAAGTCAAATCATTCATAATGCAAAACATAATTGACTTGCAGATTTTAGTATTTTGGGTCAGTTTTTGAATCGCTTACACTCTTAAAAAGTTACTACTTTATTTTAGTAGTTCACTTATTTTTCCACCCATTTCTACATTTTAAAACAGTTTGCTTCTTGCTTAAATGCCTCCAATATTGCCAAGTAATAAAAATGTCCCCTTATCTTTCCTTTACTTATATATTCTAAGTGTTTCATGCCAAACCATGCACCACATGGAAAAGAAAACGGACAGCAAAAATACTCCTGGATAATTACTGAAAATGAGTAGTAATGAGCAATATCCATGCATATTTAGGCTGGATCATAAATAGACCTGACAGACAGAGTGGGGGAAATTAACCTGCGTTAATAGCTTACTGAAATCCTTCTTTCAGCTGTAAAATCGTAAATGCAGACTTTTTCCTTTTCCACTTTTCATTGGTTATTAGTAATACTGTTTCCTTACAAAGTATCCACACCTATGTAACCTTAGAAATCTTTACAGTTTTGTCTGCATGTTATTTCTTATCCAGGACAGACTCCTTGACGTCATAAACTCTTGTTCCAAAAATAAACCTGGAGGAATGAGGGAGGGGATGAATTTGAGGGGAATTCAGGAAACCACTTGCATATTATTCTGGTTTATAAATATGCTCCATAAAATTTTTTGATAGGAAAGCTCACACCGGTATTCAATGTTCATATAAAGCATGAAACTCATACTCAGGTTTCTGGCTTTCTGTGAGGCAATGGTTTGGAACAAGTTGAATTGGTAAAGATGATCGATTTATCCAGCAAGCCCAAATCCGCAAACCCTTATCCAGCAGCAGAACTTCACCCTGTAACATTACACTTTCGAAGAAAACTGTTCTGATCTTATTTCCTCCGTCTGGCGCAGACGCCCCTAACAAACTCTGGCAGGGTGACTGGCATGTTAGCAGGGTGAAAGTGGAAATTAATTTGATCCTGACCACTTTTTGTTGTGGAATTCACTCTTGGTGCCTCATGTGCCTCGTATATACGGTTTTGGCTTGATTGTTTGGATTGTTGAGGTCTTTATGGATTTTTTTTCTTTGTACCACTTGTTACACTCATGTTAAATCCATCATATGCATTTTGGAAAAGCATGCATATACCTGCATTTGAGCAAAAACAAAAACACATAAAACTCCCTGCAGTTTCCAGATGAAATGAACACTAGCGGCAGTAAAACACCAACAATATTTTAACACAAATTATTATTTCGGTGCAGATTGTTGATTAATAGACTTATTTTCATGCAATACATTTATCATAATGCATGATGTATAAAACAAACACATTTTGATGTTTGCATAAAAAGCTCAATATGTTAGTTTTTTCTGATGTAGTAATGATGGTGATGCAAAGTTCTTGTTAGGAGTCTGTCAAACACAAGTCAGCATCAAACAGTCAACAAGACTTGCAGAAGCAAAAGAAAATGCCATGGTTGCTTCAGCGAATGTTGAACACACTTTTAGTGCTACTCACTGGACACTACAATTTTAAGGTGTCATGAAATGTGCAAGGTTAAACGTAATAAAAGAGTCATTTTGGGGGCATTTTAGAGTATTCCAGACATTAAAAAACGTACAGACATATGGTCTCCAGCCATCTAAGAAATAAAAATGTCTCAGCTCCTCTGCTGTACTCAGTCAAGCGACAGATGCTGCATGTATTCGAAGGGTTAATTATGAACACAATGTTGGTTGAAGGGCGAGCTGGGTGTGTGTGAGCGTACAGGTCACTGTGATGACAGGGTCTGGTGGGTGACCCCCAGAAGCCAGAGAGGGCCCTCATCTGGGAAGAGAGGTGAAAAGGTAAAATCAACCTATTGAGTTTCCCTCCTTTCCCCTCATTTAGACGGGCAGCTCGGACCTGCACTGCATGGGTTTATGGGCCTACAACACTCTCAACACGCCCAGGCTTGGCGACAGACTTTATTGCCATTTTCTAATTAAAGAAACCATAAAATCAGAGGGGGGTACCTCGAGCTGTGTTGATGTGAAATCACCATGTCTGCTGTCGGCTGTGTAAGAGTGAGACGCACATATGGAAACACACAGGTTGTGAGAGTTAAAGTTAGTGGGGAGTTAGAACCAGAATCGGTGACATTTCCACTCACAGTGCTATAAGGGACACCGGGGATAGTTGTCACACTGCAGAGTTGCCAAAAAATTGCAGTAACTTTGAGGTCTAGAGACAGAAATTCACCAATGCTTTGCTTTGTCTAGCAGTGGTTTTGTATGTTTATTTCAAACCTCTGCTTTGAAACCTTCAATTAGAATTCTTTATTGTTAATTATATCCTCCTAAATCACTATAATAATTCAATATCATATATGTATATATTTAGGGAAGGGCTGCTGTATAGGAAAAATTTTATTTTTAGCTTTGTTAAAGCATGTTGTCAGATTTATTTATTTATTTACAATTTTATTGCTGGCCAGAACAATAGTATGATACTGTATTTTGTCATGTATGGTGGCTATTTAATTTATCGTTTAATTTGACTAAACGTTACATTGTGACAACTTACCCCATATAATATTACCATTACTGACAATTTCACCAGTAAGATAAGTAGGATTTTTTACACTGCCAGTTATGGTCAGTATTTTATATATATAATTAAATTCACTAAATGAACAAATGGTTTCCGTAGGTAAGACTATTTTTTTTTTTTTTTTTTTTTTTTTTTTTTTTTTTTTTTTATGTATAATAATAAGAAATTCTGTAAGGCAAATAACTGACTAGGTTATATTATAACCTAGTATTATATTATATTATATGTTTTTTTTTTTTTTTTTTTGGAGTATCGATGAGTATTAATGAGTATTTCTAAAAAAAAAAGAATTGTGTTCTTCTCACCTAGGCTGAATTTCTTTGATGCAAAATACTGTAAAAACCATAATATTGTGAAAAATTATTATAATTTAAAAAAATATATATTTTATATTTAAATATTATTTAAAAATGCAGTTTATTCTTTCTAAATTAATTGAGCCTTCAGTGTCTCATGATCTTTCAGAAGTCATTATAATATTCTGATTTTTTTTATTTTTTATTTTTGGACCATATCAGAGGTCAGTTCTTTATAATCTACGAGTTGAAATGTCTGGTAGAAAGAAAGAGGCATTATGTTGAGTGTATGGATGTGCGTGCCCTGGAGACAGAGATGAAAGTGGTAAATGTGTCATCTCTCTCAAAAAAGCAGGAAAAACAGATGCATAAATAGTCTGACATCCATCGTTGTCGGAAAGAACAGACATTCATCCTTCATTATGTCTATTTTTTTTAAACTACAAATCATATTTTTAATGAATAAAGACATAAAACCTTCATATATATGCCAAAAGCAATATGCAGACCAATTAGAATTTTTTTTTTTTTTTTTCAAAAGACAGTTCTTTTGAAGGAAGATTTGCAAATTGTCCCCTAACCATGGCTAAATGAATTAATAGGGCAGTTTCTGTGATGTCATCAGACCTGAGCCGCTCACTGAGGCGTCTGTGGCGGTGCCTGAGTCAGCCTAGGTAATGACAGCCTCCATCATTTTTTCCAGCCCAAGCCTTTCCCCAAAGACCTGCCCGTCCACCAGCCAATAATAGACTGGGACAGGCCTCTCCAGAGACCCCATACTGCCCCGAGCCTGAGGTATCAAACACCTTTTACAATGATACTCTTGATGTTTCTCAACTGTGCCAGCCTATCTGAGCCCCTAAACTAACAAATGTCACCCTCTGTTTCCCTTCGCTTCAGTGTCCTCCCTCTGGGGACGCAGCGCAGTAGTAAAGGAATGTCCATGTGTAGTTTTCTAATTAACAAGCTGTGTTCCTGCAAGCCTTGAGCTCCTGCTCTTGGTTTTATTGTGTTATGTGATGTTCTGACCCCCGCTGGGTGACTCTAATGGAAACGATGACATTCTGTTGGAAATTGCTTCATCTTTGCAATACGAGTATGGCAAGATTGGTTTGATTGAGAACTGAGTGGAAAAAATGAGTAACAAAAAACGTGTTGCTTCCTTATCGATGTTCAGGAATAGTATTATGGAACATGTTGCATAATGTCAGGTGTATTACTTGAACCATTCCATCCATCTGGAAAAAGTCCAGCTGAAAAAGCATTGCCAATGCATGCAAATGTCCTGTCTATTAAATATGTGTGCTAGAATCAAATCTTTGAAATTGTACTTTTATAACCGCGTACCCATCATGCCACACACGACCCACAAGTGTGCTGCCGCTCAGTTTACGCCTCATCCTTCCAATTCAATCTATCTTCAATCTTCTGACTAAAACCTGAAACACAGCCACAGAGATACCATCAGATGTTTGAAATATTTAATGTAGCAAAACCTGAATCATCTCAGTTTATTTAACCTCCTCTGAGTTTCCAGTCACGTAAAACATTAAAAAAAAAACTTTCCAGACATAGTATCTGGGTTCGGCTTCAGAAGAAATGCATAGCACGCATGCCATTTAAAAGTCATAGAATAATAATAACACATAAACGATGGACATTTCACAATATAAAATCATTTATGTGTCATCCATCACCCTCAACCCATCGGAGGCTCTGAGTTCTCCTCTAAACTTTGTAAGAGCTGTTGTGTTGAGCTACTAGGAAAGTCTTTAAACACAAGGAAACTGCACATTACTTTATTTAGCTGTTGGCGGCCACAAAGTAAATGTAATATACAGTACCAGCCTGTGGAGCAGGATTAAACCTCACCAGCTTGCACAGATTGAACCTGTCTGGTGAAGTTGTGGTTTGCTCGTGTGAATGCTGGGAAGCGTTTCTAAAGCTGCAGACTCACACTCTGTGGTTTGAGAGAGGGTCCGGATCACATGCTGAAACACACAGCTGTCAGACATGTCCAGTGACAGGGGAGCGCTACCATGACTCAGCTCGTTTTCCATCATGTGTTCAGCTTTGTTCTTGACATTTGACCACAAGGCCTGGGTCCTGTCTGAGCCTTGGGCAGACTAGTTCCATTGAGTTATCAACACTGACAGAGGACGTGATGATCATTAGCTTTCACCTCATTTTCTTTGAATGTTTTTCGAATGCATTAGGCTTTACCAGATCCAATAGATATGGATTTTTGCCTGCAAAATGTACACACACACACACACACACACACATATATATATATATATATATATACATTGCATGATGTTGCAGTCAAAAATCCAAATTAATTTATATATATATATATTTGAAATTGAGAATTATTATTATAGAAAATTTGAAAAAAATATTATTATAATTTCAAATAACTGATTGCTATTTATTTTATATAATTATAATTTATTTATGTAATGCAAAGCAGATTTTTCAGCAGCCATTACTCCAGTCGTCACATTCTAATATGCTGATTTTCTGCTCAGTTATTATCAATTTTTCATTTCTAATATGTATTTTTTTACAACAAAGAAAAGCAGTCTTTGTGAGAATGAGAGACTTATTTAAAAACATGAATAACATCAAGGATGTCAGCTTTATTTTTTACCATTTATTTATTTATTTATTCATTTATGTATGTTAATTGAAACAATTCTTAAAATAAATAAATGTTTCAATAAATAAGCAACTAGTTAATAATGAGAATTGGTCCCTAAAGTTAAGTGTTCCCATATATATCCAAACTATTTTAAATAAGGAAAAATGACTGAATGCACATTTGAACATGAGTGTGTTTTATGTGTTTTATTACAGTAAAATACACAGACCCAGAGATGTCCTCAGAGGACTTACAAGAGAAACACAAACAGTAGACTCTCTCTCTCTCTCTCTCTCTCTCTCTCTCTCTCTCTCTCTCTCTCTCTCTCGGCTGGGCACCATCAAAGTGACGGTTACGTGTAACAGTGCTTCTCATTACACATAAACAGGTGTGTGTCATCAGCCCAACCCATCCACATGTGGGTGCAACACCGGTCAGCTGACATCCTGGTTATTTTTAGTGCAAGCTACTTCCAGCATATGATGTCACTGACCCAGAAAACATCCAGACACAACAAAAGATCATGTTGCATTTCTGGGTGTGAGCAAAACGGACAGAGTGACGATGTGGGAAAAAACGTGACATCCACAGACATCAGAAGGACATTAAATCTCTTCCTGATTTCACCAGAATAATTCCTTTCTGAGCATAATACTCTGCTAAACGCATTGTCTGTGTCTGTGAGCTGTCCGTGTGGAATTCTGGCTGTTATTGAGGTTTTTTCTGGACTGTTGTCAACCTCCTCTCTTGGTTTGGACCCAAAGCGTCGGCAGACTGCGTGTTTGTCATGCGGTGGGTATGGAGGGGGCGTTTGTGACCTTCGCTCTTAAAGAAAGTGGCTCGTTGCCAAAAATCTGTGGGTGTCACTTATCAGTGCAACATTGGTTTGGTATAGAGTAGGACTGAGCAGGTGGAAGCGTGACTTTGGGGACGATGCAACATATGTGTTTTGCCTCATACACAGTCACAAAACATTGCCAAAAAAATAAATAAATAAATTAATGAACTCTTTGACTCTTTGCTATCTTTATCTGACTTTTAAATATGCTTTTTTATATATAAAACTTTAGTGTATCATTCTCAGTCAAAGTTAAAAACTACTTTTTGAATCACATAATGTGATAAAAAAAGGCATGAAAAGGACAATTAAACATTAATGGATTGATGACTCAACCTTTTGTCATATCTGGTAATTAATTTTTTAAAAAAAAAAAAAAAAAAAAAAACATTAAAGGTTCCATAGATGCAAAAATCACTTTCACTAAATGTTTGAACACAGTTGTGTGGCCACAGTGTGTTGAAACAACCAGCCTATAATAAAAAATCCCCACTCATTGTTTAATAATTCCCAAAAATCCTAAACAGTCTCTCCACACGAGCAGTTCCAGACTATGATGACATAGTCAGTGAAAGTCCCGCCATTTGTGACACTCTCTGCTCTATTTGCATTTACACAGCCCTGAGAGAGAAGCAGCGGTCCACCATTACTGTTCTCTAGCTGTAGCTGCTGGAGATATAATGTCAGCACCAAAGCGCTATTAAAAGTGTTGTGTGTTGGGATATACCACCGAACATAGGGGTCTACATTGACTGCTGATGACACGGTGGTAACATTTCATTTTCGAAAGAAATGTCCAAAAAAAAAAAGTCCTATGCTTGCATTTTACACCGGACTCGACTGCCTCACAAACCAGGGTCAGATCAAGCTTTTGACAACGTCCTGTCTCCAGACAAAGTAACCATCACGCATCATATTTTGTTTCCTAAAAGAGCTTCTTGGCTCTCTGTAAGGCTAATGTTGCTAAAGCTATGATTGTATCTGCCGGTTTTCACTAGTGCTGCCTTCACGTGCTACCAGAATGATCATGAATAGGAATGTGGTAGTTAAAAATTGCATTTGGAAGCAATGCATGAGGTCAGTAACACGGTCAACGTAACACCGGTATGCTGAAAGCATAATCTCTTGAAGCTAGGCACTCTTGGGGAAGTCGTGGCCTAGTGGTTAGAGAGTTTGATTCCCCTAAGGTTATGGGTTCAAGTCTCGGGCCGGCAATACCACGACTGAGGTGCCCTTGATCAAGGCACCGAACCCCAAACTGCTCTCCGGGCGCTGAAACATAAATGTTGCCCACTGCACCGGGTGTGTGTTCACGGTGTGTGTGTGTGTTTTCACTGCTGTGTCTGTGCATTTTTGATCGGTTAAATGCAGAGAGTGAATTCTGAGTATGGGTCACCATACTTGGTTGTATGTCATGCCACTTTTACAAGGAAGCAGGTTTTCCAGTTTTTTTGTGCGTGTGTTTTTGTGTCATATCAGGACACAACTCTGTATAATGACATGGGTATGACACAGGTATTACAAGGAGAGGGTGACTTATGAGGACATAACCCATGTCCCCATTTTTCAAAACGCTTATAAATCATACAGAATTAGGTTTTTTTGAGAAAGTAAAAATGCACAAAGTTTCCTGTGAGGGTTAGGGTTAGGGGTAGGGCCAGAGAATATACAGTTTGTACAGTATAAAAACCATTACGCCTATGGGATGAACACACTTTTCACAAAAACAAACATGTGTGTGTGTGTGTGTGTGTGTGTGTGATTGTTTCTTTTTTTCTTTTTTAAATAATTGCATCGTGTTTTTGTTTTGGTTTTCTTTCCCCTAACTTCTTTTCCCATTTTTGCAATAAAGCGTTATTGATTTTATGTCTATTTATTTTTTTAATCTCTGTCGCTCAGACTATTTAGTGGTACCGAATTATACAGATCCTTCAGAACAATACGCAGAGCTGCTGGTGTGGCACCACAAGCAACAGCACAATGTTTTACAAATGTGTTCATATTTTACAAATACCAAGAGCTATTCTGGTGTTTAGGAATAATATCATCTGTTCCATCAAACATTTATGTGGCTCTGCTTCAGTGTTCTAGTCTGTATTTGGCATATCAGCAGCAGACAAACATCACATATCATCATCAGACACCACATCTGTCCCTTTGCTTTTCCAGGATGAAAGCTTCCTGTTGAGTAACAGACAAATGAGTTTTTGTCTTATTTCATTCCCACTAGCCTTTGGGTGCTGTGCCATGACACACTCTTCCCCCATGAGCACCAAGCCTCCTTTCACCTGGGTTTATTTACACTATCATTAGAGCAGGAGAGGTTCCCCTGACCAACTCCATCAGAACACTCTCTCGCTCTCTCTGTCTCCCACTTACCTGACATTGATCCTGTGGAAAAATATACAGAAGACTCACTTAGTTCTGAAACACTTACATTCACACACACACACACACACACACACACACACACATATGCATTTGCAATTTCTTTGTTTTATTGCACTTGCATGTATAAAATGAAAAAGCAAGTTAGATTAGATAGATTGTTCTTGTGCCTCTGCAAGTTTTTTTGCATTTTGCTTGCACCACATATCTTCGAGTTAGCATTTATTTGAAATATCAATAAGCAGTGAAGCAATAGTAGTTAAATAGTGCACATTACAAAGATTCATTAGAAATGTATTTATTTTGCTGCGCCATTTAATAAGTAAGATTACATGTGTATTTAATATTTGTTTCTCTGCTTTTTTCTGCATGACTTAGATTTGGCTTTTCTTTCTATCGCATTTTTGTTATTAGTTTATTGCTCTGAAACACATTTTCATACTCACGCACACTTACGTAGAGTTAAACATGCATTTGAATTTTGTTACATTAGAAAGCAATTTCATAAGTCAGTAGATGTGCTTTGTATTTTGGCTACAGGATTCGAGGTCTCTGGAAGCAAGGCTGTATTTGAATCAGATTTAGATGTTGTGGCATACTGCACGTGGCGAGGTCAAGAATTTTGTGTTTCATGCTTCTTGGCAAATCAGTGTCAATTTCAGAACCATGAAACCCCAGTGTTATTTTGGACAGGGGTAGTTCTGAACACGCTCGGAAATGAGGATTTTTGCTGATTGAGGCTTTGCCAGGTAAGAGCATACAAAAAAAAAAAAAAAAAAGAAAAAAAAAAAAAGAAAGACATGGCTCTCTAAATTGAAATGCACTTAACTGCCTTGTTACGGGATCCTCAGTCTGTTTAGGTTGTACGGTTTCTGCCGGTTTCTGCCAGCTGTACAGAGCCCAGTTTGAGGAAACCACAGAACGTATTCTGTCTAAAAGAACAGATTATGGTGTGCAGAGAAGAATTTGATGGGAAAGAGTCCAGAAGGCAGAAATGTTGAGGTAACGAGCAGATGAAAGCATTTTATTTTTTTCTGCTTGCCTTGTTAAATCAATAGACCTAAGTCAACCCTATTAAAGGTACCATATGCAAAAATTGAGGTAAAAATATCCATAACATGACCTACACGCATCAAAAGAATGAGAAGAAATAAGGGCGATGATGTCATTAAAAATATGTCAAGTTATAGTGCTGCAGAGATATCAACCTTAATTAACATTAGCATTACTAGCCCCGGCCCGACAGGTGTCATAATACCAGTTTCGGCCATGGGAGGCGGTATGCGGGCAGCATAACCACCAGCCAACCTGCAATACACGAATAACTCGCACGGCTTGTGGCCGTGTACTTGAACCTGATGTCAATCGTGTGGAAAGTACAGCCCACTAGTTCATTTCAGTTCAGGGAAGAGAGCGTCACCCGCTACAGGGAAACAACCGCACTCGGAAACACAAATCAAATTAACATCGGCACTGCTTTTAATCGCTGGATACAACTGATGGACCTGAAAGAAATGAGGTTCGACTCCAAACTTGCAACATTTCTTTTGGATTGGTAAGTTAGATGCTGTTAGTATTTCGCTAGAAGTTTGTTTTATATGTTTGTGTATTTGTTTTCGGGAAGTTATAACATAGAAATGTATCGATTTTGAAAGCGATTTTGTGTTAGTTGTCGGTAGACTACGGCTCTGTGTAGTAACAGCCGCTCCAACTGAACCAGTGTTGCCAAGTCTGCGGTTGTTTTTCATGTCCGCGGTTTGAAGCAATCCCAATACCAATAACGTGATATTTAGCCCCTAAAATTCTAATTTTACCAGGGAAACCCTTCCCAAAAATTTATATTTTAACCCCGGGAAGCAATTTTTTATCGGGGAACCTCCCAGAAACGCGATTGGGCTAGTTTTGGACTAGTTTTAAGAAGCAACTGGGCAGGATTTGTTGTGAAAACCTGGCAACCCTGATCTGAATGCACATGCTGGAGATATACTTCCAATTACAGGAGCGTCTTTACTGATGAGAGGTGCATGAAAATTGCATTCGATTTTTTGCACAGCCCTATGTATCATAACTAACCTGCTCTGTCTAGTCTGTTGGTCTCCGTGTCCTCTTTGCTTCGTGCTTTTTCTGTGCATGAAAAAAATTGATGTGTGGCGTGAAAGCGTGTGAAAAGAGTCAATTGCGTGTGTCTCACGCTGAATGCTTGAGAGTTGGCACATTAGTTCCCAAGCAGAATATAGGACAGGTTGATTATTGCTGTTTAGCGTTTGTATTAATCTATGATGTGTCCCTGTTTGCGTACAGGGACATAAAAAATAAATTAAAAGTGATACGTGGACCAAGGTGTCTGAGATTGTTCATTTTAAGTAAAGGATCCTAATATTTCGTCCACAACAATATTTAATGAGGTTATAACTCCTTGTGGTTAGTCTGCACGAGATCAACAAGCTTGTTTGCTTTGCGGCCGCTTTAAATACAAAATAAGCATTCGATCTACGTCACAGCGTCTGAGCGCTCACAAATCTTTCTTCAGCGTCGTGAGCAGAGCGGCAAGAGCGATGTTTGACGCTCTAGACGCCGGCGGTGTGAACGCACAGTTAGGCTTCGGCTATGGCTGTAGTGTTGTTGTGAAAGTAGGGGCGGAGCATAGAGACTATGCCGTTTCTCGTTTGTTTTTTCTAGAGTAGACCAATTCACTTTATTGAGGCATACTGCCCCCATCTGTTATGGAATGTGGAGTATGACTTGATTTTTTTTGCCAAACATTACAGATGGCACTTTTAAGATTTTAACTGGCCCCCAACATAAAAACTAAATTAAATTGAATATTTACTGCCTTAAACTTACACATCAATTTTGATTCCACTTGATATGTTTTTTTTTTTCTCTCTTTAGAATTTGAATACACAATTTATTATTTACATGTATGATTTAACTTTTCTTACGGTTAGTAATTTTCAATTTATTTACTGTATATTTTACATCAAATGTTTTTTTTTAGAAAACACACACACACACGCGCACGCACGCACGCACACATACACAGACACACACATACACAGACACACACACACACACACACACTCACGTTTGTTTTTGTGTAAAGTGTGTTCATCCCATAGGCGTAATGGTTTTTATAATGTACAAACTGTATATTCTATCGCCCTTCACCAACCCTACAACTAACCCTAACCCTCACAGGAAACTTTGTGCATTTTTACTTTCTCAAAAAAACTCATTCTGTATGATTTATAAGTGTTTTGAAAAATGGGGACATGGGTTATGTCCTCATAAGTCACCCTCTCCTTGTAATACCTGTGTCATACCCATGTCATTATACAGAGTTGTGTCCTGATATGACACAAAAACATGCCCACAAACACACACACACACACACACACTAAAGAGAAGCTACATCTTTAGTCTACATGAAATTACTGAGTTATTTTTACACAGGTACAGCATTTTTATAATGTTAATTGGAGCATCTGGAAAGTGTATACAGGGATGAATTGGATGGATTGCAGATTAATAGATTGAGTTCCTGAATAGCACAGAGCACATACTGTAGAACAGAAAACATGAAGAGTGTGAATAGGAAGGACGTGTGGATGGATGAGTGGATTGTTTTGGTGTTCTGTCATCCTGTGAGTCAGATACCACATCCTTCAGCTGTACGGAGGTGAAAAGCAGAACATTTCTTCCATCATTAAACAAAACAAATTTAAACATCCTCTGTTTATTCCACACCTCTGATTTCACAGGTTTTCCTTTTGCCTGTTTTGCTGATGAAGAATTCCACCAGTACAACAAAAAACTCTGAGTTGGTTAATGCCACCTGACAGACATGCTAAGATGGTTGTATAAAGTGAAAGTAAAGCATACGTGTGTCCACAGATAAGCGCAGACATGAAATGTGCTGATCTTCCAGTGATGTCATTTTAGAAGAAGCCTGTTCCAGAGACTGTCGGACAGGTGCTGCATTCAACACACATTCATGAATGGATCATGACATCAGAGAGAAAATGCACTGTTTGCACACAACTTACTGCCACAGTGCTAGAGTCCTGTGGATGGAGATGTTTTTAACACATTACTATAGAGTTACTGAGGTTTTCTGTCTGGCTGCTACATTGTAAAAAAAAATAAGCAATTGTGGAGAAAATGTAACAACTGAACACATCCTGATGCATTTAAATTTGTAGGGTTTTCTCAGCTATTTAAAAAGTTGTATTAACTTTGTTTGCACAATTTGAATTTGTTCAATCAGTAAATGCAAAATGCCAACATTAGAATTTTTTTTTTATTTTTTTTATAGGAATTAGTCACCCCAAAAAATACTCTACCTAGGCCACCCATGATTAAGACATTTCGTCCCCTTGGAATTATAAGGTTCTATCTGACATTTTTGTCAAAATTGAGTTATTCACATATTCTTATTCTGTGACAATTTATTTACATTATGTGATGTTTTATTTTAAGTTGTGTACATTTTGGAATTTTTTATTCAAAAAACAAAAAGGTACTATCTACAGAAGTCTTTGGAACACAAACATTTTAAAGCTCAATATCTCAAAACTACTCAGAACGCAGATAGAACCTTATAATTCCAAGGGGACGAATTTTCTTAAATTCAGATTGATGATTCTGGTTTGAATACAAGTCCTCTAACCATTATATTGCTTCCTCCAGTGTAAAAGATGTTTGAATCAGGAGAGAAATCACAGATCAAGCATCATTTACAAGCCAAAGCGGTCCAAAACAGCTCTAAACAACTTCTGATGTGAGAGACAACAGGAATGGACTTTTTTACTGGAGGAAGTGTTATTATTGATTATTGACTCATATATTAGCCAGAAAGAACAGGTTAAAGTGAAAAATGTCTTGATGATTGTTTTTTTTTTTTTTTTTTCTTACAGACATGCAGCTTGTGGCTTGTTTTTTTTTTTTTTTTTTTTTTTTTAGCTATTTGGGCTCTCCTTTCCCCATGAAGAAACCATCTTCATCTTGGATCTTGGATGGGCTGAGTGTGGTGAACTATTCCTTTAGGTAACTGTTTTGTTTCAGGCTTCAGCCTACAACTTTTTGGGTTAATATGTATAATCATTAGTGAATTGCATATGATGATGGACATCAACGTCAAAAGGATGATGATGATGATGATGATGATGATGATGATGTGTGAAGCAAACTATGCTTTATGTGTTTCTGAAGGCACAATTAGTTTACTGATTAAAGATATCTGGGATATAGTTTAAGACATTTGCAGACCTCAACACTTCACACAAACTTCAAGAACGATCAACAAATGTAAAAATAAATAAATAAAGAGCTCTAAACAGTGACAGTCAGCAAAGAGGGCAATATTTAGAAAACAGTAACCTCATATTTTTCATGCTGCGAAACTCACAAAACCTTAACATTTCATCAGTATTATTACATTTACACATCTTTATACAGACAGCTGTGTTTAACCAATTTGGACAACATTCGGGGAAATTCTGAGTTCTTTTTTATTTAATTTTTTTCATGCATTTTAAAGTAATTCAGATTTCTTAGTATTTCTGATTCAATATGTCCCATGTAGGTGGTTGTGTACCCGTCTGAGTCAACAAAATCCATCTAAACGTCTCAGCAATTTTCTGATAACTAGCTATAGGCCAGGTCCAGTGTTAGTCTGTGAAATTATATTGTCTGATTGATGAGAAAGTAATTGCGCACACAGTGTAGAGTGAGATTTAATACCATTCAGTAGAAGGCTGAAATCAACAGCATTCAGTACACTGACGTACAAAATCACAGCATAAACATCGGATGTCCAAGGCAGCACTGACCTCATCAGAGCAAAGACAGCGTGGCACTGTAAATATACATTATTAGGTGAGATGTTGTGCGATGATGACTGGAAGACAAATCCAGTTCTTTGCTCCTCACATTTTCCAATCAGCCTTTGCCTTGAGGAAAGCCATTGGGCTCACAGACAAGAAGAGTGACGAGCTTTCTTCAGTGAGTGATGGGTGGTAACTGATGGCATGAATGATTTCAGATGAACATGAAGCTTCAGACACCACTGGATGCGAGTTCAGCGGTCCGGCCCAATATAAGTTGATCTTTATGGAGAGGCGCTGATGTAATTTGGTGGAAGGTGATTTAAAGCTGTTGACTGTATTTTGTGTTTGTGACAATCTGGCACAGGTGCTGTTTATTTGTACCTTCCAGTTGCGAGGGCCTACAATCATCTAATTATGCTTCATTAGTGTGTGCAAATATTTTTACAGACTGAAGGTTTTTTTTTTTTTTTTTTTTTTTTTTTTTTTTGTAGTACTCTTTATTTCTTTATTTTTCAATTGACAAAATAAACCTGTTTTGGGTTTGTACATTTCATTAGGAAAAGTCAAGCAATGCCCATTATGAGTCATATTTAATAAAATGTGCTAAAGAAAATGTGATATATACAGAGGGTTTTGAAAAAAAAATCAGCTCCCTTTAAAAAAATAAAAAAAAATAAAAAATTAAAATGTGTTGCTTTGCAGCCTGAAATTAAGATGAACAGAGTTTTTGTTTTATCCAGCTGTATTAACCCAGTGCAAGATACAAAGTGTCTCTCCCTCTCTCTCTCTTTGTAAAATAAATTGGGATCACATTTAAACACGTCTTCGACTGTATTATACTGTTCACACAGACCACATTTAACATGAGCAGGTGTATGTTTTCAGACTATGTACAAACATTACCTGGACATATACATAAGAAAGGGAATCACGTTGAATCCGAGTCATCGCTCACAAACCGCTGAGCAGCTGACGCAGCAGGAAATCTCGCCAGTTTCCCTTCAGCCAGTAAGACAATATGTTAATTGCTTTGGGATTTAGATGAAATCCCATTCAAAAGCCAGTTTTAATCTTGAGGGAGCGATTCCCTCATCTGCTCGACGTGTCATGTAACTTTTTCAAGGCTACGGGAGCAGATTGGATATGTCCAGCATTCCTGGGGATAATTATTAAATATCTCAACGTTTATTGTGAGTGTCACTGATTGTAGCCAAAACGTGTTCTTTGGCACATAGCCAGAGCTCGAAACAGCTTTTTTTTTAAACACAATTTTTTTTTTTTTTCTTTTTTTTTTTTCGCTGAGCTTGGAATTGATTTTTTTTGTTTTGTTTGTTTATCTTACGCTTAATGTGATGCATCCCTGACAGATTAACGGCTTGACTGGAAACATGGTCATTCTTCGATTCTAAACTGAAGTATTAAAACAATAAAAGGTAACTTTAGTGAGACAACGACAATGACAATGCAACTGCAACTGGCCTTTTTTTTCATGATTTTCTACATTGGGGATTTCAAATTATCATGAGTTAATATTTAGCTCTGAGATAAATAAGAAAGTTTAAATAAGCCAACAAATAAATATTCTACCTATTAACATTTTTTAAAATTTCAAATCACACTGACTCATGAAAAAGGCAAAGCAAATTAACTTGTATATTATAATTTTGTCATAATTGTCTTATTAATAAATTTACAGCACTTTGGTTTCAACTTCTGTGTTTTTTTTTTTATTTTTTATTTTTTATTTTTTTTATGTACTTTAATACTAAACTAAACTAAATTAGACTAACTAATTCCGATAATATATGCTGTTCCAAAAAGTAGTGTCCCAATTATTTATTTTTTTATTTTTTTGAGGACTCTCACACACAACCATAGTGTAAAAGAACAAATAAACATCAAAATGCTTTATTTTATTTACTTACTTACTTACTGTAGGCCTGATACATAATTAATTACATTCAAAACCTCTTTGGTTTTGAACATTTTGTAAAATATTCATGAATTCTCCAAAACACCTGCACACAAAAACTCATTGGTTCTGAATGAATCACATATACTAAATAATATTTTGGCTTAAAATTGGCAAATATTCACTACAAAGGCAACAACTTAGGGGCAATTTTAATTTTGTACCTGTAGGATGCTTGCCATTTTCTGTATGCCTGAATATACCATTATTGAACAATGATTGTGCTTTGCACTGCAGCTCGAAACAACATAATTCTTCAACCACAGCAATAAAACTAAAGCATTTTGAAAAAAGCGACAGGTCAAGACTGAGAATAAGAAGTGACATTTTTTGTAATGGTGGATTTAAAGTCAAGTGCTCTTGAAAGTACACTACACTTCAGCATAGACATAAATATAATACAGCTGCAGCAGCTCAGCTCTTCTGTACTGCATGTAGTAGACGCCTACATGAGGCTGGCCTGACAAACCACATTTAAGAAGTTGTGATTTTTTACATTGTCCCTACTGCAAAACAGCACACATTCACAAAAACCTTGTGCTACTTGATTTCAATATTGGCGGCAAAGCCAGACGGAGTTTGATTAAACGGTCCCACTTGGCCTGCAGTTTACGGTGAGGGATTGGGTTTCGCCTAAAATTAGCCATCACTCTTAATTTATTACCTCTATTGAGAAGCGAGAGAGATGCCTGTTCGGCCTACAAACGAACAGGGTCGAACGATATAATGTTGCGTTTTAATTCGTTGTGAGGCCAGCCCGTTATAACTTACACCTCCTCCTACTTCCCTCCTCTTTTTCGTGAAGTGAGGGAGAGTGTTAAACGTGTGCAAGAGTGCTAGAAAAACACTAAAATCCAAAATAATTTTATGAGGCTAGGAAAACAGTTTCTCCCTGTTGGGTAGTTGACATTTTAAACTTATTTGTGGTTCCCGGTTTCGAGACTCAGAAGAGGCGAGCTGGCACAGACGCCATCCCGAGCGTTGTCTGGATCGGGAAAAATCCCTCTGGACTCACTCAAACCCTGTCAAGGGGAAATGAAAGTCAGGGAGAATTTACACCTGACTTTATGGGCGCAGGTCAATTGTGTGATTGCGTCTGGCTCGGATGGATTTGGACGCAAATCAGGCTAAAGCTCATTACTGAAACACTACGTCTTTTCCCCAGACTTCTCATATCAGGGTGTGGAGGGTGATTGGATCTTCTGGATAAATAACACTCAATGGCCCTGCTGTGTGCTAGCTATAAGTGACGAGGGTGGGGAAATAACGGGAAATATAAATACAGTAAATGAATATGGTTCAAAATGATGCTGACTGTTTACAATTGACTGTGAAACTTAAATCAGTGTAGTGTTTTTATTCATTTATTTTATTTATTTGACAGGGACAATGCAGAGAAACACAGTGTCAAAGCAAGCTTGTCACTCAAGTGCTGCATTAAAAGTTACAGATAAAATTTACCCGTAAAGTTTACATACTACACTGCCTCAAAAAAATAAAAAAAAATACTATTACACAAACACACAACCAAAAATTGCTAAAGCTCTCAAAATTCACTAAATTATATTTCTTAAGGATGGTACAGTGATGGTGGCGTAATGTTTTTTTATCCATAATTTTTATTGCTCGGTTGTATACAGAACCTATGCATTTGGTTACAATGGGAGTACTTATTGAGGTACTGTGTTTCATATGACAATGGTTTATTGTGATGGTCACCTTTAAACCTTCTGTTGACTACAATTTACTTGGAATGACTTGTCAATGCAAAATAGGTTGACACATAGCTGCAAAGTTTATAGTCTAAAGGAGATGGTCAAAATAAAGCGTTATGAAAACAAGTTATCGAATGTGTGTGTGTGTTTGTGTATATATATATAGCTGTGTCCAAAATAAATAAATAAATTAAATAATTAATTAATTAAATGTAAGCTTACAACTTGCAATTAAAACATTTATTTTTTAATTGCATTGTTTAAAAAAAAAAATTAATGAGATATTAACTCAAAATATTAACTAAAATTTTTTTTTTTTTTTTTTTTTTTTTTTTTTCTGCAAGAGTCAGATTAAAAGTCACAATTGCCTTTATTTATTTTAGCTTATTTCCGCTACAGGATTAAATAGGTAATTAGATAAATTAGATAATTTACAATAACCTTTTTTATTTTTTATTCAGTGGCAAAAATGGGCTTCCATATTTAACACAATTGAGATGAAATCTAATTTGCCGAAGCGACCATGCAAATTTAGCTTGCTTTTACTTCTGTTGAATGTCATAACTTCTTTCAGTTATTAGACAATTCTACCCAGGGCTGTCTCTAGTGCGGTTAAAGGTGGTGATGATTATAGGGGCCCTCAGAGATCTCAACAGCTTAAAAGCAGCACAGGACAGTTGTCGGGCCATTGATGTGCATCGTTAAGAAAACTTATCATTTGCACGTGTTTTTAAGCCTTGCCAATTCAAACATTCAAAAGAGCATTCAAACACAAGATGCGGAAAAACTTGTGCGCCGTGTTCACTGTCCATGCAGAGAGTCAAGTCTCACGATCAACACCGAACTGAGCTTTCTTTTGCGTCCCTCTGTACCTGAATGAACAAATACAAACCACAGTTTAAACATGCACTTGCTCTTGACTGAATTACTTTTGTAGTATTAAATCCACAATCAAACCAAAAATTATTCGGACAACATTTTTTTTTTTTTTTTACTTTTGGATGCAGGACACTATAGTTCATTTATTTAAGTGAGTATATCAAAATAAAGTAAATTGTGACATTATACCCACACATTCATACAGTGGACTACCAGTAAAACATTTGGGACAAAAACATTATTCAGAAACTTTGACCCGAGCATGTTTTGTCTAAGTGTTTTTCTTTAATAGTAACTGAGAGCTTTTAAAACCACAAATTGAACAAAATGAAGCATTGCTCTGTCATTGGTTGAACTAAATAGGTATAATCTAATTGTGAACTTAAACAACTGACATTCAACCGAAGTCATTACATACACTTCTGTAAAGATATTTGACATTATCAAGATGAATTTGTTATTATCATATTTTATTTTATTACCATTTTCTAAATTATAGCAAATAAACTGTGATAATGTGAGAAACGTTGAAAGTGTCTGAATTAATTTTGGTTTGACTGTATATTTAATATTTATAGTTAAGACTATGCATTTTGTAGATAGCACAATAAATAGAACAAACATACAGATGAAACTATTTCAACTGGTACAACCTTGCACAAGGCCCGCAAACCCCAGCTGTGGCCTACCGTTATGATCCAGCCCTAGTAACAGACTAGGAATGTGAGCATTATATAATATACTACAGACAGATACTTTAACATCAAAAACAATCTTCAGCTGTGGTTAAATATAAATGTTCCTGTCCTGGAGTGGAGGTGTTGGTTATACTGAGCCCACCACATTTGCTATTTATTGTGGGTCCAAATCTGCGCAAAAGTCTTACTTTTACTCTCTCTCTCTCTCTCTCTTTCTCTCTCTCGGAGTGGATGCTGGGAACGATTGGGCGGAGCGTGTGTGAGCGGTAGCCGACTGTGGCTGGTGCGAATGTGCGAGCGTTTGCGGAGCGAGTGAGAAAAGTGCGTGGTGAGCGACACCTGAGTGTGTTTTCTAACCTTTTTTTGTGTTTGTTTGTTTGTTTATGTTTTGTGTGTGTTTTTTTGTGTATGAGGAGTAGTTTCTTTTAGAGAAAGTTGTGGAAGTCTGCTCCCGGCGTGTTTTTGTTGCCGGGAAGCATGGCTGCTTCAGGTGTTGCGAGTAGTGATGGTCTAACTCGGCGTCATGGGATTAAGATTTTGTGTAATTTCAGTGTGGAGGAATGTGCTTTAGCGGTTGGCAATGTAGTTGGATGCAACGCTATTGTTTCTGCATCTAAAATGAACAACGCGGTTGTTTTATTTTTAAACACGATCGAAAAAGCTAATGAGCTTGTACAAACGGGAGTCGTGATTAATGATGCGTTTACGCATGTTCTGCCGCTAAGTAGCCCTTCTAGAAAGATTGTTGTGTCGAATGTTCCTCCTTTTGTTTCTGATGCAAGTATTGCTAAAGAATTGTCTTTCTTTGGTAAGATTGTTTCTCCCATTAGGAAAATTGCTTTTAGTTGCAAATCACCCTTGTTGAAACATGTAGTGTCATTTCGGAGACAGGTCTATATGATTTTGAAAAACAACGCTGATGAGCTGAACCTGTCCTTTAATGTTAAAGTTGAAGACTTTAACTATACAGTTTATGCAACATCTGAAAGTATAATGAAATGCTTTGGCTGTGGCAAAATTAACCATCTCATACGTGATTGTCCTGAAAAAATAGATGAAAATGCTACTGTACAGACTAACACTCAGAGTAATCCTTCTGAAGTTGTGTCTGTTACAGAGGATGTTGTGGACCCTGTTGCTGCTGTTGCGTCAGTTTCTGGTGGGTCAGTTGGGAATAAACCCACTATGGCTGAGGTTACTGCAGATCGTTTCTCTGTTTCTGATCTTATGATTTTTGACACTGTTAATTTGAGCAGTGACATCAATACAGATAAAACGACAACTACTGGTAAACAGGTCAGTGAGGGTGTTGTTGGAGAATTGGAGGTGGAAACAGAGTCAATCTTCAAAGTTCCAAATAAAAGGAAAAAAGTCCAACAGACCAAAGTCTTTAAACAAACCAAAAAAGACAAAAATGAGGTTGAAAGTTTAGTCCCAGAGAATGACAGTGATTCTTCAGATTCTAATATTTCTGATTGTTCTTATCTTTCATCGCAAAATGAGAATGATAATCAGACCACAGTATATAAAGTTGAGGACATTAGCAAATTTTTGAAAGAAACTAAAGGTTTACCTGGGGTTCAGGTTGAAGATTACTTCCCTGATCGATCAACTTTCATTAATGATGCAAAAATTCTTATGAAAGAAGGTGCTTTTGCAGACAAAGAAGTTTTCCGTCTTAGGAAAATTGTGGGTAAACTTAGAAAGCAAAATCTTAATGATGAAAAACAAGATATGGTGTAATTTCTTCTTACTGGTAGAAGTCTTTGCCTTGCTGACTGTTTCTTTTAATTATCTCTGTCTTTTTAAAACATCATTTTTTATGAGAGATTTTAAAATCGGAACTCTCAATTTAAATGGTGCCAGAGACGGTCAGAAGAGAATGTGTTTGTTTGAATTTATTAAACAAAAACATATTGATGTCACCTTTGTTCAGGAATCACATAGTGACTTGAATAATGAAGTAGACTGGAAAAAAGAATGGGATGGAGAAATTTGTTTGAGTCATATGTCTTCCAATAGTGGAGGAGTAGCTATTCTGTTTTCAAAGAAATCCCTGCCAATTTCCTGTGACATAGAAGAAATAGTTAAAGGCCGCTTTTTAAAAGTTAAAGCTAATTTTGAAAACACTACAATGACTTTTTTAAATATTTATGCCCCCACGAAAGGGGCTGAAAGAATTGCTTTCTTTGATACAATCAGTGTTGTTATGAAAGACCTTAGCTCAGAAGAATTATTTGTTCTCGGTGGAGATTTTAACTGTACTGAAAATGATAAATTAGACAGAAATCACTTAGAGCCACATATCGCCTCACAAAAAGCGCTTGTGCAATTGTTGAGAACATTTGATTTATGTGATGTTTGGAGGAATGTGCATCACAAGAATAGGCAATATACTTGGGCACATAGTAGAGATAATATTATTTCTATGGCAAGACTAGATAGGTTTTATGTGTCTAATCATCAAGTAAATCTTGCCAGAGAATGCAAAATAATTCCTGTAGGTTTTTCCGATCACTGTTCTGTTGTTTGTAATATTTTTATTAATTCTGGTTATTTAAAGAGTGCTTACTGGCATTTTAATACATCCCTTTTAAATGATAAAAAGTTTATTGAAATTTTTTATTTGTTTTGGGAAAATTTCAAGAAACAAAAAGAGTTTTACATTTCCTTACAACAATGGTGGGATTGTGGCAAGGTTCACATTAAACAATTATGTCAAGAGTACACTATTAATGCCACTAAAGATATGGCCCAGTCAATGAAGATTTTAGAAAATGAAATTATAGAACTTTTAAATACAACAGCTTCTACAAGTGATGGTGTTTGTTTTGAAAGCAGTAAATCCAAAAAGGAAATGCTTGCAGATTTGTTGGGTATCAAAGCTCAAGGAGCGTTAATACGTTCACGTTTTCAAAGCATCTCACAAATGGATGCACCATCTAAATTTTTTTTCAATTTGGAAAGAAAAAACGGCCAGAGTCGTATCATTCATTCATTACGCTCGGACACAGGGAAAGAGCTTACTGAGCCTAGTGAGATACGCAAATATGCTGTCGGTTTTTATTCAAACTTATATAAATGTGAATTGTCTCAAAGAGAAGATAATGATTTTACTTTTCTTAATGATCTTCCAAAGATTGATGAAGAGTCTAATAGTATACTTGAACAAACTTTGTCACAAAATGAGTTATATACCGCTATGATGAGAATGGAAAATGGAAAGGCTCCTGGCATTGACGGGATTAATGTTGATTTTTATAAAATTCTATGGCCAGTGATTGGAGAAGATTTTTTTTTAGTTCTTAATGATAGTTTGAATAGAGGATTGTTACCTTTAAGCTGTAGAAGAGCTGTTATTACCCTTGTGCCCAAGAAGGGAGACCTGCAAAACATAAGCAATTGGAGACCGATATCTCTTTTATGTGCAGACTACAAAATATTATCAAAGGCTCTAGCTACAAGGTTAAGTCAAGTTCTGAGTCAAGTAATACATTCCGATCAGAATTATTGCATACCCAATAGGTCAATCTTCGATAACATCTCATTGGTTAGAGATGTTTTGGAGGTTGCAAGGCTATTTGGTGTAAATGGCGGTCTAATTTCGTTAGATCAAGAAAAAGCCTTTGACCGTGTAGAACATGCATATTTGAGAGAGGCTTTAGAAGCTTTTGGTTTTAGTCAAGTTTTTATAAATATGATTGAGGCCATGTACTGTGACATTGAAAGTGTTCTCAAAGTCAATGGTGGTTTGAGTGCTCCGTTTAGGATTCAGAGGGGAGTGAGACAGGGATGTGCCATGTCAGGCATGTTATATTCCCTGGCTATTGAACCTCTGCTTCAAAAATTAAGAAATGAGTTGTGTGGTTTTACTATACCATACTGTAATGTCACATTGCACCTTTCTGCCTATGCAGATGATGTAGTCGTTTTTGTATCTGGTGCTGATGATATTAAAAAACTGAAGATTATTGTTAACAGTTTTAAAAAAATTTCTTCTGCAAAAGTTAACTGGGGAAAAAGTGAGGCCCTTTTAATGGGCGATTGGGATAGGAGTCCTCCCAGTTTGCCTGAAGGTTTAATTTGGAAGAAAGACGGATTTAAATATCTTGGCATTTTTCTAGGGAATGATGACTTTGGTACAAAAAATTGGGATTGTATGTTAGAAAAAATTAAAGGACGTTTGCAGAAATGGAATTGGCTACTTCCCAAACTGTCTTATCGAGGTCGTACGCTCATAATTAACAATTTGGTGGGCTCCTCTTTATGGCATAAACTTGCTTGTGTCGATCCGCCTCTGGGACTGTTACCAAAACTTCAAGCAGAAATGGTCAATTTTTTCTGGGACAATTTACACTGGACTCCTCAAAGTGTGCTTTTCCTGCCAAGGGATGAAGGAGGTCAAGGCTTGGTGAATCTGGTCAGCAGAGGAGCGACTTTTAGGTTACAGTTCATTCAGCGACTGCTGATGGGTCCCCAAAATCTAGTATGGAGACCATTAGCACAAACCATTTTATCTGGGGTGAACGGAATGGGACTTCATGCTGCACTGTTTCTGTTGGACTATACTCTCCTGGATTTGTCTAGACTACCTTCTTTTTATAAAAGTCTTTTTAAAGTGTGGAGACTTTTTAAACATGAATGGACAGAGTCAGCCACATCTCTTTTTTGGTTGCTTGAAGAGCCGGTGGTGTTTGGAAGTCGCCTTGATGTGTCAGGAGTTGACCTTCCAGGGCTAAAAAACTTGCTTGTGTCAAAGAAACTTTTGCAATTGAAAGATATTGTTGAAAAAGCCGGACCTGGATTAAAAGATGCAGGAACTGTTGCTATACATCTGGGTATAAGATCAGTGAGAGTTGTTAGTAGTTTTCTGAATAAACTGGATGGGGTTTTAAACTCCAAGGAAAAAGCTCTACTTGGGAGTTACAGTATGGGTGATATTGTCCCTGATGCTAACGACCTCTTCCCAGACATCAGAAGTACACCTGATCTTGAAGAATCCTCACATAATAGTCCTCTGTTGTGTTTGAATACAAATGAAAATGTTGATTTTTGTACAGTTAAAGGAAAGATCTTATACAAATGCATTGTTAAGGTAATAAATAAACATACATTAAAAGACAGAATTGACACAGTGTGGAGAGACAAACTAGGAGTGGTAGAGGAAATAAAACCAGAGTGGAGAGTACTCTACAAACCAACATTGACTAAAAGAGCAGGCGATCTCCAGTGGAGAATACTGCATGGTGCAATCGCTGTAAATGCCTTTGTGACGAAACTGAATCCCACTGTAAATGATATTTGTCCTTTCTGTTTAGAGAGAGAAACAATATTCCATTGTTTTTTGAATTGTGGCAGACTTTCTCCACTCTTTGATCTTTTAGAATTTTTATTTTCTTTATTAGGGATTTCTTTTACGAAGCAATGTTTTATATTTGGCTTTAAGTATAGTAGACTACAGAAATATAAGTGTCAATTAATGAACTTTATTGTTGGTCAGGCCAAATTAGCAATTTATATTTCCAGAAGAAATGAAATAGAACAGAGAAATGGGCAACATATTGTATCAGTTTTTAAGAATATGTTTAAATCAAGAATTCTCGTTGATTTTAATTATTACAAGATGATGAATGCAATCAATGTTTTTGAGATTGAATGGTGTTGTGATGTTGGTATGTATTCTATACTTAATAATGAGTTGTTTTTTATATGTGATTTAAGGTAAAGTCATGTAGTGTTTTTGTTTAATAAAGTGTGTGTTAAAACTCAACTCTTTCTCTTTCTCTCTCTCTGTCTGTCTTGCTGTGGCCTATTCTTAGCAAGTGCTGTGGCCACTCTTGTAATATTTTTAAAGATTATTACCGTATTCAGTAACCCCTTTCCCCTCCGGCACTTGGTCAGGGGCTTTGCTCTTTTTTCCTGCATTTCTCTCTCCTTCTCCTCTACCTTTCTCTCTACAACGGTCTCTGGTTGTAAAATAATAGACTGTCAGCCAGCAAGAATTTGCCGGCCAAACAGTGCCGACGCTCCTTGACATTTGCTGAAACCTCATCCCGCACTCGCTCGTTTCGGGTCCACCCTCTTCGAAGCTGCGTGTTTGTGCAGACAGAAACTCAGCAGAGCCTCCCTTGTGAAAAAGAAGTGCACTTAATTGTACTGAATGCGTTGAATCGGTTAAGTGTTTGCAGAGTTGGCTTTTATGACTAACACTTAAAGGGACAGTTCATCCAACAATAAAAAATAAAAAACTGGCTCATTAATTACTCACCCTTTACTTATCCTTGTACAGTATGTTTGCTATATCATCAGCCATTCAAGGAACAGTAGTGTTTTGTGGTTTTCCTCCTCGAGATCAGAATCGTGTTTATATGGTTGCCATAGTTCAAATAACCGTGCACTGTTTGCTTCTTACCAAGCAGAACAGCAAACGACAAGCCTGTGTACGAGAAGCAATTATATCCACTTGCACATTCAAAATAGATGGATTACGACAGATTTGGCTCAAATACAGCATGTACTGAATAGTAAATGGACATACGTGGAAGAAAAATCTGTACATCTCAGTGGATGCGTTATAAACGTGGGCTTGTGTTTCCTAAAACAGGTCTTAACTGGCCAAAACCAATCTTAAGGGGAGCAGTCTCAGTGTTTTCATTGTTTTTCTTCTGCTGAGTTGAGGTGAGTGGTGTTTTGCTTTCTGGCCAACACCCGGCATTCCTGAGGTTGGTTCGGTGCGCTGGTCCTGTGGCACATGTGTTAGCACACACCGTCTGGACCCGCAGACTGCTGACTGGACCTTAGCAAACGCTTCTCTGCAGCAGGGAACAGGACACAAAACCTCAAGAATACAGGCAAACATTAGCCGATAATACGCTTTTCGGTTATTATTAGCGCTGTTTGAGTCGTCAAGCTTTCCTGGCTCCTCCCATATCAGTAATGAAAGAAAATTGCGCAGGATGCTTCATTATAGGGAGGAGATTCAGCTTAAGGTGAATATGTGGTCTGCGTGATTACAAACCTTCGTCAAAACATCATCATTTAGGAGCTTTTTTTAGTCGCAAAGCATTTCTATGAGCTCGAAATACATGAAAGTGCATGCGTCTTGTGTCATTTCAGAAGTGCACGGTAATTCATGACTTCTTCCAGTTTGGGGTCACTTCGATTTTTCATGTTTGTTTTTTAGGAAATTAATAATTGTATTCGTCAAGAGTGCATTCAATTTGCCATAAAAAAATCTAATAAAATGTAAAAATCGAATAAATAAAAATACACACAAACAGAGCCAGTTCGGAGAGAAATAAAATGCACTGAAATTATTAAAATGCAAAAAAGAAGAAGAAAAAAAATCCAGAAAGACTACATTACTTGTATGTTTAGGAAATAAGTCGGGATCAAGCAGGATTTAGTGTTGTTACAGTGTCTTTTTAATGATAGGCCTTAAGCATTTGTCTTCCCAGCTTGCTATTTGGGGAATGAACCCAGCGCTTCTTTTGCTGTTGCTTAATTTGAGTACCACATGTGGACAGAGTGTCACTAGTGCTGCGTCCAAAATCGTATGCCTCCCTACTTAATAGGGAAAATGTTACTATGTTACTAATGTTACTACGAAACATGTTATCTGTTTCTGATGCAGAAAAGCTAGTTCATGCATTCATGACCTCTAGACTGGACTATTGTAATGCACTTCTAGGTGGTTGTCCTGCTTCGTCAATAAACAAGCTACAGGTAGTCCAAAATGCTAGAGTCCTTACCAGGTCAAGAAAATATGATCATATTACCCCAATTTTACAGTCTCTGCACTGGCTACCTATTAAGTTCCGTATCAGTTACAAATGATAATTACTTACCTATAAGGCCCTAAATGGTTTAGCTCCTGCGTACCTAACTAGCCTTCTACCACGCTACAACCCATCACGCTCCCTAAGGTCACAAAACACTGGACTTTTGGTAGTTCCTAGGATAGCAAAGTCCACTAAAGGAGGTAGAGCTTTCTCACATTTGGCTCCCAAACTCTGGAATAGCCTTCCTGATAATGTTCGGGGTTCAGACACACTCTCTCTTTTTAAATCTAGATTAAAAACGCATCTCTTTCGCCTAGCATTTACATCCCGTGGTAAATAGGATTTACACAGGATTCAGTCTGGATCCAGAACACCTGAGAAGAGATGATGCTGACCCTCAGAGGACCCCAGATGATGCTAACCCTGAATCAACAAACAGAACTAACTAATATTGCTACATGTGTGACTGCATCATATAATAATTGCTGTTAATATTGTTCATCATCTGGTTGACTACATCTTGTAGTCATTTTTCTGAAAAATCCTGTCATACGCGCACAAACTGACAGTCACCACTTACTACTAAATATTGTAGAAACGTAATTTTCTGTAAAGTTGCTTTGTAATGATTCGGATCATAAAAAGCGCTATACAAATAAACTTGAATTGAATTGAATTAAATTAATAGTAGGCAAAAAAAAAAAAAAAAGTAGTATGTCTGAATTTAAAGAATTCAAAACGTACCCACAATTCTGAACTGTGCATTCATATATATATATATATATATATATATATATATATATATATATATATATATATATATATATATTCTCCTCTCGGCAGACAGATTCAGGCGGTTAAATCATTACCTTCTGCTTCAAATCATCAACCCCCCGCCTTCATACACACTAGCTAAAGATTTACAGTGGACATGAATGGACACACACACACAGAGAGAGAGAGACTGTGAGAGGAAGTGTGTGTTGTATGATGCTGTAAAGTGTGAATGGGAAGAGAATGATTATCTCCAGAGTAAAGATAGCTGTCTAAGATAATAACCCGCTGCTGTTTCTCCCATTAGATGTGTTTCACCCTCCTCTGCCCCCAGGTTCACCTCCACTGCTGGATGTTTGAACGTCTTTAGACATGAATTAAGAATGTGGGGATTTTCAGGAACAGATCAATGTTGGGATGTGGTTGCAGCAATGCCCTGTAGGACTGTGGTCTGTGCCTATATATTTCAATGTACTTTTTTGTCTTTCCAGTATGCTGGTCAATTTATCATAAAACAAAATCAAATTCATAACATATAATAATAATAATTATTATTAATATTATAAGTTCATAATACCGTATTATACTGTACATTATTATGCACTGTATATCTTGGTCCTGTGACCTTCTGTCAGTGTATTTTGCATACGGTTCAGACACAGTCATAACTCATAATCTCATACTCTGTCTATCTCTGTCTCTCTGAGTGGAATATAAACACTCGTTCATTTTCATCTGCTTTTATCATCCAGACGCTGAGAGGATCTGCTCTTGTTGACTTTCTCTGCCTCCGTAAAGAAATCGCTCACGCTTCCCTCCATGTGTCCACAGGTGGATGAGTCTTCACCGGCTCATTAGAAAAGAAAAAAAAAATAATAACAAAACATTGCCTGGAATCATTGAATGCACCCAAATTGTGTAGTTATAGATATGCTTTTTTTTTTTTTTTTTTTAATCTTGTGCTGTGAAACATTTCCCAAAATAAATTATTAACTGACATTCACTTAAAACAATTATGGAAATTAATTATATTCGGAAAATTCTGATATTTTTACACACAGTGCCCATTTATGACTTACCTTGTTTTTAAGTTTTATCTTTTATAAACATTAACAGAATGACGCAGCTTCATGTTCATTGTTCAATCTGTGTGCTCTTACTGTTTATAGCCGAAAAAATCCCTCAAAGGAAATTATCCTGTCAGCAAGGAACGCGGAAGTTGTGATGACGCTTTGCAGGGGACTTCCATACCTGTCCATTACAAGCCCTGATACTACAGTTAATGACCTCACATTCTTCAGAGATGAATGGAGATTTGGCTCAGCATATCAAAGTGAGAGTTTCATCTCAGACTTACTGGCAAAAAAAGCCCCTTTTATGATGACATGTCAGTAGTGGTTTGAGGCTGACAAATAGGAAATGCATTCATGCAATGCAACAATTGTCTCTCTCTAGTGTTAACTCTTTGCCTGCCATTTATGGAATTTTCCGGCAATCCATGTTTTCGCTGTTATACAGTAGGGGTGTATTTTTTTTTTACATTTTATCTGAGAAATAATAAAGGGACACCTTTTCATTAATAATTTGTCTTTAATTTCATTCTGTTTGTGGGAAGTCATGAAAAAATTGTATTGTGAAATCAAGATTGTGAATTGCTAGGAAAAAGCAAAGGAAGCATCGCTTACACACAAGCTATAACGCAATCATCAAACATTCAACAGCATATAAACCCAAACTGCATAATGTTACCAAATTAAATCTCAAACCCACAAAGTGCAAAAGGACTGTACGAGTTTTGGGGGTGTTGATGGACTCAATCTGATTTGATCAGGATTCTGAATCCGATCCAAATGCAAATCCAAATTCTGTGCTTTTCGTACAGAATGTTGCTTTTTTATGAAACTTTCCCACATTCAGGTGTTGTTTTAAAAAATAATGCATGAAGCTAGAATAAAATGGTTTGCTTTGTTTAAAAGCAAAGGCTCTCTAATTAATATTATTGTTTGTTGATTGATTTATTGATTATTTGATTGATTGACACATTGCATGTTCAGATCCAAAAATCTGATCTGGAATCAGATCCAAATGTTGCAACTTGAAAATAGTTAATAATATACCCTTGGTTTTCCAAGTGGGGTTTATTAAGAATGCACGTTTCTGTTTGATCTTGAGTTAATAATTTCATCATTACAGCCTGGTCTGTCTGTTTCTTGGCTCAGACGTACACCCATTCCTCATCCAGCCTCCCGGTGTCTCCCATGTGTCATCCTGATGCCACTGGCCTATAATTTCATTCTTCCATGAGTTTCCTTTTCATCCCATGCACAGAATATGACAAATGATTCTCGATCTCATTGAATTTGTAAAGGAAGGCTGCACTATAAACAGTCCTCTGACAAGAGAAAACACGAGGTGATTTATGTCAGACATCACGGCCCGCACTTTCCTCTAAGAGTACTGTGTTTTCCATTCGCCGGGAATTATTTTCTCTGCTCTCCATCACTCGGATGATCCAATTGTTGTAAATTTCTCTGATGTCATCAACAGAGAACAAGAGGAAAATTATGCGACTGATACTAAAATATTTTGCCAACTCATTGCACTTGTAATACCGCTGGCAAAACAATTAATCTCTGGAAAGTATTGAGGTATTGAGTTGCTCAGACAGAAACTGAGAGAGAAATGGGGGAGGGAGAGAAAGCGTTGGAGCTACTTTCAGATCTGGCAGAAGAGCTGGAGGGTGTAGAAACCAAAATTGGACTCTGGGGTGGGGCCATCAAAGGGTCAATAGATGCAGTCGAAACCATTGTTGATCCTGGCAGCGGACGGGAGCAATGTCACTACAGGGGAGTCTTCCTTACTGAAGTGGATCAGCAGAGAATAAAACAAAACAGAATTGATAGCCTTTATGGCCCTCGCCGGAGCCACATTTCTTGCCGGGCTCATCGGTGAGCGGCAGTTTGATGACAGAACAGAGCGAGAAGGCCGACAATGTTCTGTAGGTCACAGACTCGCAGCGCTAAATGATTGCACACTCGCTTCTCATTTAGATTTCATCCGTGTTAGATGCGTCTCGCCGTCTGTTTTTCTGCTCGCAGGTCTGATAAATATTTGGGAAGGCCTGACGGCTTCATCGTCGCCAGTGATGCCAGGTGTCTCGTTAACATATTAGATCACACTAATCCGTTATCAGATGGGAGTTAATAGTGCATCGTTCTTGCTGTTGCAGGCGAAACTTATGGGAAACACATTTTCTGAATTGCATCAAAGGCCAAATGGTATTTCAGTATTTTAATTTTAAAAAATGTATCGTTTCTTTTAACGTGTTACTTGCTTTTTCTTTGTATTTATTTGTTAATTTTACGCTATCTCTGAGTAACAACTGGTTTTTCAAGAAATTTATATATATATATATATTTTAATATGTATTTCAGCTGAATCAAAAATAAGTAGCAAACCCGCACACCGTCAATACTTGCTAATACTTAAACTTTATTTATAACACACAATGTTTTGGTCCACCGACCTTCATCAGGCACTTGTAATTTCTTCTTCTTCCAAAGGTAATAGTTTAATCGTTTAAAATGTTTAGTTCAAAGTGTCACTTGCTGTTTCTTTGCAATTATTTGTGAAACTTACTAGCAATTTCTGAGGGTAAATTAAACAAGAACAAACTATTTTCAGTTTTTCTTCTTCAACATTTCACACTTAATTCAGTACTACTTGCAATTTCTTTTTAATGATTTGAAAATGTACTAGCAAATTCTGAGTGTAAATTGCTTTAACAAGAAAATACTATTTCAGTCTTTCTACTTCGAATAACACATTTAATTCAACATGTCACTTGTTGTAAATTTGAGAAATTTACTAGCAATTTTTTAAATTAAAATAGTTTCAAAGTAAATCCTACACCAGTTGTTACCCAGTGCTGTACAAAACTGAGCCCACTTCTCTTCTCCGGAGGTGCATGACAGCTCGGTCCACAAGAGCACTGTGCTGTTATTGAGAGTGACGACTTCCCCTAGACGCCAGTCACATGTGATCGGGGCTGATCAAACCTGTCCCGCCATCATTAGCCGGACAGCTTTGATTTATGCTCTCAAACTCCTGACCTCAACCCCAGAGTCTTCTGACCCTTCACCCTGTCCTCCTTTTCGCCCCTCCGACCGAAACACTTAGCGCCGCTCTTCACGAGTCCTCTAATATCATGCGTTGTTTGTTTTCCACTCCAGCCGCTTTAGTTTGCAAAAATATTTTCTGTGACTTCTAAAAAATCTATGCTATCTATGTGTATGCCGAATGGTTCTCGGTGATATGGACGGGGTCCCGGGCGTAAACATAAACACTGGACCCGGTCGTTTGGCCAAGTCTGGGCCATTTTGAGTGAAGAGGAAACTCGTGCCCCTCGTGAAGATTGACGTGTAAATATTGCCCCAGCTCTACGGCACCCCTGAGGTTTTGGAGAGTGTCTGTTAAGCTAACTGGTGTTGATGCTCATCACAGCCAGTTGTGCTGAAACCCAAGGTTTTGTTTTTGCTTTTTTCTATTGGGGAATGGCCGGGCGACTTCCTTATGATGTATGACTTTAATGAAGTGTTGCGAGTTGATTGTCATGGAGGCTGCATTCAAGCAGAAAATCTGGACTGGTCATTTTTAACTGAGACTATGGGTGAATACGTTAGAAATGTGTAATGTTACACAGATACAAATAATTCTCTTCATAGGAATGCAAGAAGTGCAGAGGTCATGACCTCTGGATGTGATCAGAGAGAAACAAGTAGGCGGGGTTTGCACTGACAAGCTTTTAAATAATTGTTAGTGTGGAAATGCATTTATTCATTTATTTATTTATTTATTGGCTGTTTGTAAGTATTACGCATTTGGCATGGAATGCATCCCATACTCTGTTGTGTTTCAGTTTTTACTTTACTTATTTATTTACTTATTTATTCATGTATTACTTTTTATTCAGAAAAGACACATTAGATTGTTCAAAAGTGATTTATCTTACAAATAAATGCTGCTCTTTTGCACTTATTCTATACAGTGCAATATTCTTGCACTTACACTATATTCGCATACCAGAGAGTTTTTTTTTTTTTTTTTTTGAATTGCAATAATATTTCAGCGTTTTACGGTGTTTTTGATCAAATATTCAGCCTTGCTAAGCAAAAGACACTGTAATGTTCTTAAAAAAAAAAAAAAAAAACATACTAACCCAAAACTTTTGACCAGTGTTGACAAACTTTATTACTTACAGTCCAGTGATGCAGCACATATTTACATGACACAACAACAACAAAATTGCTGTTGTCATGATGTGTATCTATGCCACACCTGCATATTAAAAAGTCCCCCTCTGCTGTGCTTGATTGTCATGAAACCTACAATACAGTATTGCATCCTTTAGTGTGTTTTATCAAGTGTTTTATCATGTACCGTATAAAAGCAAACATGCTAGAATAGGTGGCGTGAAAAAAAATCTCAATCTATGAAACGTTTGCCTGTAATAACATTTTCCCAGTCTTTCGTTTTCAAGGATATACCCCCCCCCCCCCCCCCCCCCCCCCCCCGTCCTAATGCGGGCTCTGGGAGGATGCATTGCACTGTGGGGTGCTGGAAAAACACTTGCTGTTCTGGGCGCGATTCTGGGTTCCTGAGCAAGCAAAAAAAACAGCATCAGCTCCACCGGAGCCAACTGTCGGGAACTTTTCAGGATTTTATTTAGCCTACGAATACTAGGAAATTGAAATGAAAATGGAATTCTCCAAAAATACATATCCTTTTGGCATTTCGTCTTTTACTGCATGAAAAAAATTTAATAAATAAAAAGCCATCCAGAATTGCAATATCACAGACTACATCCTAAATCATTTTGAGGAAGCGGATGTTTGCCTGAAGTGACCTTTACTTGAATAATTTTGTCGATGGACCTATCTGGTGAAAACGCATGTTTAAAACATGAGTTAATTTAAAGGGTTGTGATTTAGGATCAGTGTGTCTCTGTGGTTGCAGAAGACTTGTGACATCAAGAGGTTACCATAACAAAACTCTTCAAAGGGGACATTGAGATTCATCTGTATTTCCCAAAGTAAGTACCTGTGTGCCATTACTACAAGAAAGATGGTAAAGCCATCATCAGATTTAGCTTGGATTTTCAGTTTATCATATATGAGTGTGAGGAAAAGGAAAGTATGAGGATTAAACACACTCAAATTGAATCTTTGTGAATCTCCACAGCTGCCTTACAATCTAGTTTGTGAAGCATTGTGGTAAATCCACTGAGTATAATCTCACTGATTGGTTTGCAAAATTGTGGGATTGAAAATCCGCCAGTATGCCCAAATTCCCCATCCTTTATGCTTCACAGACACTCTAATACCTCATTGAAAATGGCACATGCAACCAATCAAAAATATTCTGGTAGGCCATTAGATGGTATCAGGTGATGTCTTGGCATGTGCTGCTACCCGGGAGGCAAAGTAAAGAGCTGAAAACCTGAATATTTGAGGATATTTTAGATTTTTTGTTTTATCATAAACATTTACATTACCTTATTGCTTCCAAAAACCATAAATGAGGTGCAGTAGTGCCCAGCATTCATTGCCTGGAGTCTCAAGCGCAACCTAATTTAAAAGAGATGCTCGGTCCATTGGCGTTAACCCAGATAAGCATGACTTTTTTTTTTTACTTTAGCAGAAATTAGAAAAAAAGAAAATAGTATTACAGTAAATCTAATAAATGGAACGAAGGTAACTTGTGGTTGGGAGTAGAGTCCAGGTTGCAGTCCAGCCAGGTCAGATTTCACCACCACAGACTTATTATCCTTCTGCAGCTCTGAATGTGCCTACTAGACCCAGACATTTGTTCTTTTTTATTTTCACAGGATTTGCAGAAACCTTTCACCATTTGTCAAAGGAAAAAAATATTAGGCCTGTCAAGCACTCACTTAATAATATGCAAAGTTTTAGTGGTTTGTGAAACTGCAATTTCTCTCTCTCTCTCTCTCTCTCTCTATCTTTGCGCATGCGCGAGTGAAGCATGGTAGGAGAGCGTGTGTGTGAGTGTTTCTTTTTTTTTTTTTTTCTTTCTGGTGGCTTTGTCTTACATATAAAATTAAGCAGTTTTTTTGTTTGTTTCCCTTAAACCATTTGCGCCTTTTTGTCATGCACCTAACGCTGTGTAATGGGTGCAGGTGTGTGCCCAGGCAAGGTGTGAGTGTGGAGGATGTGCTCGTGGTGGTGGGAGAATTGATTGGATTTGTGAAAGTTTAATATATATGCAGACATTACACTTTGGTGGGATATAGGTAAGGTCCATTTAAAAGAGTTTTGTCAGCAGTATGCATCCCATTCAAATGTGTGTTTGAAAATGACTTTGGAGTTTCTTGAAAATGAAATCCATGTAATTTAAAATAACATGTTGGATACAAATCTTTCTAATGTACTGTACATGAGTGAACTGAAAATAAATTAAAATTGAGGTTAATTGAAGCAAGTTTCTATCAATGAAATATATGGATGGATCCATCTCTTTCAGTGATGGCCATGAAACGAGCGATCCCGCAGAAATGCGCGAGAGCTTTTGATCCAGTGAATCCTCAGTATCTTTTTAAAGTTTTAAAGACTTTTGGTTTTGGGGACATATTTTAATCAATGATAAAATTGCTGTATGATAATCCAAAACAATCCAAGGTTTTTATTTGGCACAGTGGCTAAGTTAACAAATTACCAGACGCCACCTGATTCAAATATTCCACCAACGTTAAATAGTAATGACTTTATGAATTTCTTCACTGATAAAATAGATAACATTAGAAATACAATAGCGAATGTAGATTCTACAGCGTCTAACACTTCAGTTTCATCCATCGCACCCAAAGATAAACTGCAGTGCTTTACAACCATAGGACAGGAAGAGCTAAATAAACTTATCACTGTATCTAAACCAACAACATGTTTATTAGATCCTGTACCCACTAAATTACTGAAAGAGCTGTTACCTGTAGTCGTTATCTTTAGGTCACGTCCCAAAACCATTCAAGCTGGCGGTTATCAAGCCTCTTATTAAGAAACCAAAACTAGATCCCAGTGTACTGGCAAATTATAGGCCTATTTCAAATCTTACATTTATGTCTAAAATTTTAGAAAAAGTTGTGTCTGCTCAATTGAGCACCTTCCTGCATAAAAATGATCTGTATGAAGAATTTCAGTCAGGTTTCAGGCCCCACCATAGCACAGAAACTGCACTTGTTAAAATTACAAATGACCTGCTCTTTGCGTCAGACCAAGGCTGCATCTCATTTCTAGCTTTACTTGATCTTAGTGCTGCGTTCGACACCATAGATCATGACATACTCATAGATAGATTACAAAACTATACAGGTATTCAAGGGCCGGCTCTAAGATGGTTTAGATCCTACCTGTCCGATCGCTACCATTTTGTTTATTTAAATGGGGAGTCATCTCATTTATCATCAGTAAAATATGGAGTGCCACAAGGATCCGTCCTAGGTCCCCTTCTATTTTCAATATACATGTTGCCCCTTGGTAATATTATTAGAAAATACGGAATTAGCTTCCACTGTTATGCTGATGATACTCAGCTATATATTTCAAGGAGACCAGATGAAACTTCCCAATTATCTAAGCTAACGGAGTGTGTTAAAAATGTAAAAGATTGGATGACAAATAATTTTCTCCAATTAAATTCAGATAAGACAGAGATACTAATTATTGGACCAAAAAACACTACACAGAATCTTGTAGATTACAATCTGCAACTAGACAGATATACTGTTACTTCCTCTACAGTCAGAAATCTGGGTGTTATATTAGACAGCAATTTGTCTTTTGAAAATCATATTTCCAATGTTACAAAAACTGCATTCTTCTATCTTAGAAACATTGCCAAGCTACGAAACATGTTATCTGTTTCTGATGCAGAAAAGCTAGTTCATGCATTTATGACCTCTAGACTGGACTATTGTAATGCACTTCTAGGTGGTTGTCCTGCTTCGTCAATAAACAAGCTACAGGTAGTCCAAAATACAGCAGCTAGAGTCCTTACCAGGTCAAGAAAATATGATCATATTACCCCAATTTTACAGTCTCTGCACTGGCTACCTATTAAGTTCCGTATCAGTTACAAATTATCATTACTTACCTACAAGGCCCTAAATGGTTTAGCTCCTGCGTACCTAACTAGCCTTCTACCACGTTACAACCCATCGCGCACCCTAAGGTCACAAAACGCTGGACTTTTGGTAGTTCCTAGGATAGCAAAGTCCACTAAAGGAGTTTGGCTCCCAAACTCTGGAATAGCCTTCCTGATAATGTTCGGGGTTCAGACACACTCTCTCTGTTTAAATCTAGATTAAAAACACATCTCTTTCGTCAAGCATTCGAATAATGTATCTTTTTAATTGTGAGTGTAGTTGCATCTGATGAAACTAATCTTACTTTGATGGATAAGCAGCTATGCTAATGATGTCTGTATTTTGTTTCTAGGTTTCGCCACGGGATTTACATCCCGTGGTAACTAGGATTTACACAAGCTCCAGTCTGGATCCAGAACACCTGAGAAGAGATGATGCTGACCCTCAGAGGACCTCAGATGATGCTGACCCTGAATCAACAAACAGAACTAACAATTATTGCTAAATGTGTGACTGAATAATATAATAACTTAATTAATAATATTGATAGTTCATCGTCTAGCTGACTACGTCTTGTATTATTATTATTATTTTTATTTTTTCTAAAATCCTGTCAAATGTGCACAAACTACTAGCTACTACTAAATATTGTAGAAACATAATTTTCTGTAAAGTTGCTTTGTAACGATTTGTTTTGTGAAAAGCGCTATACAAATAAACTTGAATTGAATTGAATTGAATAATGCCACATGTATGATAAAGATGGCAGGTGGTCTTAACGTCCCTGTCAAGGTGAAGAGGGGAATAAGACAAGGGTGCCCTCTTTCAGGTCAGCTTTATAGTCTGGTCATTGAACCTCTCCTCTGTAAGTTTAGAGAAAAGTTAATGATGAATAGGACTACAGGTTAAGTTTGACCAAATTATACATTTTCAGTCTTGTCCTTCCCAGTTGTCCAGTAAACCGAGAGCACAGCACATGGTCATGGGATGTTTATTCACTGGAAGGATCCTGAAGGTCAGAGGCTTATTGTGAAATGACTAATATTTTACTTTATTACTTTATTTTCAGATGTTTCAGATTTCCCTTTTTGATTGAAGTGAAATGCCGCACCTCTCCAGCGCGTCACCAAAGAGCGCTTGGAATCCTGATTATTATCTAAACAAGCGTAATGCTAGCCATTAGCTGATGGAAAGATCTGCTGTCTCTTTCTCGTCTTCCTCCATTGCCCGGTAATCCTTTCTGGGCTTTAACCTCCTGTGCAATGTCTTCCAAGCCTGTGTCAAAATTGTTTTGTGAACAAAAAGCGGTTCAGTTTCCTTTTGCGCGTGTAAGTGTAGCGAGCCAGATTGGTGAAGCATGACTCAACAAGGCTTTACTAAATATTTCCATGAAAACATTACAAAATAAACCAGTAGCTCAGGAGAAGACTTTCAGATGTTCAGAAACAAACATGGGATACAGCAGCAGGATTTATGTAGCACGGCCTCGTACACCAAACAATGGGTTCTGAGACTGAGAGTGTGACAAATAATAATTAAACATTTCCTTTATGAAGACCACACTCACCGGTTTATTTACAATACAAGAGAATGCATGCATACAGAAAGCCCACGATATGCATGCATTCACTCTGTCTGTGATATTTACAACAAGTGATATTTACCAATGCATTTTACTTATACGTTTTAACGTCTTTCTTTTTTTTATTTAAAACAACAACAATAATAAAAAAAAAATAATAATATTAATGTGATATTTATATACACTATGAAATTATTGCTAAAAGTTTAAAATAAAATAAAAAATATTCTAATATATTTCTACTTCAGAATGTCATGTTTAATTCAATGTGCTATGTTTCTTTGTAAGTCCAGAAACACATTACCTGAAGCCTTTATGTATAATGTAATTAAAATATCCATAATATACATTGTAATGCATTATATGTTTTCATAAATAATTGTAGCGAAAGTCAAAATGCATGATACTATTTAAAGATTGCTTGTTACCACTAATCTGAGATTGGTTGTTTGTCATGTGTTTTTAATGCATTATACTTTCTAAAGGTGTAACGATGAATAGATATCAAAGTCAAGTTTTATAATGTATTAAAACTGTAGCTTATTATTTATCAGATCATAACAATGCATTTTTATAATGCATTATAATGTGCATTTTGTCAAGGCAAATTTAATGCATTAAAAATAATTGTATAATGCATTATACGTTTAAAGGCTTTGAAAGAAATGTAACCGTAAATCCTACATCATTTTCTTTTTTTTTTTTTTCAGTGTAATCTTACAGTAGTTTTGCATTAAATAAATAAATTAAAACGTGTGTGTTTGTGTGTGAGAGAGTGTTAAGAAAGAAGTTGAATTGAATTGTTGCTCAACATTTGGTCTTCTGAATGTGCGGATTAGGGAAGTGTACTGTTTAGTTACATTACCGGTCAATTTAAGTCTCATTTGTATACATTTCACAGCTCTCTGGCAAACAGGTCTACAGTTGCAGCAGCATTCAGCAACATACAGTCATGGAACTTGTCAGAATGGTTTGGCCCACCAATAAAGCCGTGGTATTGAACACAAGCATGTCTTTATTTATGTTTTCCTTCTTCCTATACGTAAATACTGGCTATACGTGATTTATATTTATGGATTGAGAAAGATGGAAAATGTTCTTGACCCATACAACAACATCACGCTTACATTTTTCCACCAACAACAGCCAATGAAGTGAACCTTTGAGCTGTTCTTTTGTTGGCATGGCATGTTAGTGGTTAATTTCATGGAACTGAGGTCTTATTTCTGCTGAATATATATACATATATATATTGATATTATATATTAAGAATAATGTTGGTACTCTTATGCAAAGCATCTGCTAAATCCATAAATATAAATGGAAATGAATGTAAATATAGGATATGGCTCATTTAAACCTAATGTGAATCAGAACTGCTCTCTTTTTAGCGATAGTTTTACTAATGCATGTTCAAATAAATGAATTTGAATTTGGAGTTGCACCAAAGAGCAAATTGTGGGCTGGAGACGCTTCACTGTGCTTCAGGCGTTAGCGCCGTTCTAGCCTAAATAAATGATAAATGAGGGCTTTCACACGGTCCGTTTGTGCTGGCGCTGGTACATCCACTACAGAGATGTAGCTGACGAGAGACGAAACCTGGAGTGAAAGCAGTAGAAGTTGTTTATATAAAAAAACTGCATTTAAAAGGAAACAAAAATCATTATTTAGATGCACAAACCTACAGTATGACTTCATATAGCCCCTGTCGGTTAGCAACAACCTCTGCTTATCCACACAATTAGAGTAATTTCCTTTAACAACGGTCATGTTGGTTGAAGGGAGGACGAGGAGGAAAGAGAGTGGGAAAAACCTGGAGTAATGGGAAATAAAAGGGAACGTTTCCAGGAGGAGGCCGATCCGTCTGCTGTGGGTGTTTTGACTGCAGTCGGATTGAGGACTGTTTTCTCTCCTTTCAGACATAATTTCCCTCCAACACCAGCCTGCCTCGTCTGCCAGAGATCAGTGCGCTGTTACTGAAGAAGCTCTTCCACTCATCCACACTCTGAGATCAGTATAACACAGCTGCTGCTGGAAAGCAAGTTTAATACTGATAAAACCCAAAAGTTTGAAATGTAAAATAATAAATATATTTATATTTAATTTTAATTCACTATATTATTTATATCATATTGTTAAATGTTAATTGTGCTAATTCAAAACTTGTGTTTTTATACTTTAAATGTAAATCATGGATATATTTTTTTATATTTTTAGTGAATACCAATAATATCTATATTGTATGTATATATATATATATATATATATATATATATATATATATATATATATATATATATATATGTTTATAATTATTTATACATATTTAAAATATATTTTTATATAAATGTAAATATATATTTATATATCTAATATTTAATTAAATTATATCTGTCCATCCGTCCATCCATCCATCCATCTAATCTCATTTCATTTAGATGCCAATTTTGCTAATTTAAAACATGTTTTTTTTTTTTTACGAAAAAAAAACAAAACAAATAAATGTATACATAAATGCAAGATTGTATGAATGAATGAGTCCTGAAATACTCCCCCATGATGTTATGTTCATATATAAAATCTCAAATATTTAATTTAAATATAGATAGATAGATAGATAGATAGATAGATAGATGTTAATTGTTGCATCTCATGTACTCTTACTTTCTCAAGCATGTTGCATAAAAGAAAGTAGGAAAAGTTCAAGTTCACAGAGAAGCTGTGAGTTACACCCAGTCCCACATCTCACACCTGACCTTCCTACTTCCTGTTCCTTTCTGCTCCTTTCACACCCTCCCACACATTTGACCTTTGACCTCAGGAGCTCAATAATGAGCTCATTTGTACTACAATACCGAGGCCCCATCAAATAGCAACAGCGAGCGATGGTAAAAAGAAACTTTTGTCTCTTTCTTTTTCCCATAGCTTCCTGAATATTGACATCGAATTTGCTAGGTTTTGTTCCAGTTCATGTTTTTTAACCCTCATAAAAGTCACACTTGGTAAAAAGAATAAAGATTCAGTGGCACTAAAATCGTAATAAATGACCGGAACTCCACATTCAGACTTACAATGGAAAATAAAAACGGACTGCTTTAAAAAGGCTGATCTCTGCTGCTTTCCATGTAGAGGATCTGCTGACACATACACTTACACGGCCAAACTCTCACTCCCTCCTGTAAGTGTGTTATCAGCCTTCAAATGACCAGTTATAAATGAACCTGCCCCAGTTCTCTAGGTGGACTCTATGAGGCTTGATGCCAAAGAGAGAGGTGCTACATAATGAAACCACGCTGATACACCAAGTAATTGCTAACAGCAACAGATCCGTGGAAACCGCAGAAGTGCGGACCCAGACACCGCCGAACATTTTTAATGAAAATAAATGGGAAGTCTGATTCGCGACCCAGCGAGGAGAAGAAAAATGTGTGCTTTTCCTCCAAGCCCATTTGCTGCTAATTAGAAAACATGTCACTGATTTGAGCTGGTGTAAACACTGGCCCATCTGACTTTCATTACAATAAAGAAATCAAATAAACTCTGAGCCAGCAGGAACAGTAGTAACTCCACGCTTCATTACAATGCAACATGGCCGACTCTACATCATGAAGTACTTAGTACATCTAATTACCAACCTGGACCCATTCGCTACCATAAATAAAAAAAAAAAAAAAAAAAAAAAGATTTCCTCAGTACATAAAGCTTCCAGATCAGAGCTCTGCACAGACAGGCTGGATACCTTACAGCATCTGATCATGCCTCCTCCTGATAATATTGGAGTGAGAATCAACAGGCATGTTTAATCAGAAACATGACATCAGGTCAGCAAGTTACACTCAATCACCTTACCAACCTCAGACTTTTTAGTTTGCTTTAAAGAACTGCTCCCAAACATCAAATAGTGCTGCTTGAGCACGAGTCCTGCTGGTCAGCATATGTAGATGTCAAAGATAGCATCAAGACTTTAACATTAATTTAGTTAGAGTTTTGCTTGCAAACGCTTAATTGCTTCTTTGTTTTGTGCATGAATTATTTTATTAATATTATTTCATAATACTGTATCTATTATGCATTTAATTATCTGCATTTTATCAGCTACTTCCATATATGAAAATGTTATTTTATATATATATATATATATATATATATATATATATATATATATATAGCACACATACATCTGAACAAAAATAACAGTATATATATTTATAATATCCTTTTGAACTTTCTATTCAAAGAATCCTGAAAAATAAAATATATCAAAGTTTCCACTAAAAGTTTCCAGTGACACTGAAGACTGGAGTAATGATGCACACAGATATAAATAGAATTAAAAAAATATTCATATAGAAATTAGCTACTTTGAATTGTAGTAATATTTCACAATATATTGTTTTTACTGGAAAAAAAAGTTATTTTAAATTATAATACTTTTTCACAGCATTTCACTATAGTGAAAGTGACGTGACATTCAGCCAAGTATGGTGACCCATACTCAGAATTTGTGCTCTGCATTTAACCCATCCGAAATGCACACACACAGAGCAGTGAACACACACACACACACACACACACACACACACACACACACACACACACACACACACACCCAGAGCAGTGGGCAGCCATTTATGCTGCGGCGCCCGGGGAGCAGTTGGGGGTTCGATGCCTTGCTCAAGGGCACCTAAGTCGTGGTATTGAAGGTGGAGAGAGAGCTGTTCATGCACTACCCCCACCCACAATTCCTGCCGGCCCGAGACTAGAACTCACAACCCTTCGATTGGGAGTCCAACCCTCTAACCATTAGGCCACGACTTCCCCTTAATATTCCCCTTAATATTCCCCTTATATTCTTGATCAAAAAGTAAATGCAGCCTTGATGAGCAGAAGAGACTTCTCTCAAACACATAAAAAATCTTACTGATCTTTGGAACAGCATGCATAATACAAATTATTTTGATAATTAAATGTTTATTGAACCTGGGAAGGTCTATCTTTAAGAATGGGTTTTTTGGCTGTTTCAGCATGAAGACGCTCAGGGGCACCTCTGGCGTCTGCGTACCCACATATACCATAAGGATCCAGATTAAACATCACATTTGATGCCTTGAAAGTGAAAACCTGCTGGAAGTAGGGAAGGGTTGCTACACTGTATCCAAATAGAATTCTCAGATTTAGAATCCCTCAACACTATGCACTGAACTTGGATACTTAGTTGCACTTATTCATTCCCAAAAATGTGACTCCACTGATGTTAATTCTAATCACAGAGATATTGTCTGGATTCAGTTCTGGGTTTCAATGACATTGGTTTGGCCGTGTTTTTTTTTTAGCAAAAAATGACAAATCTTACAGCAGCTACACCCAGTCATTACAAAAATGACTAATCTGAGTATGTATTACAATAAAGTGTGCTACAGATTACAACACATTCAGTGTTTGCTTTCACTGGTGCATGTGTGTGTGTGTGTGTGTGTGTGTGTGTGTGTGTGTGTGTGAAGCCTGATGCATCTCCATCTTCCTCTCTAATGCCACATTGATCCTGACATTGTTTTAAATAAATAATCAGGTGTGCCAGAGTTATAGTACGAAATCTTTGCATTTAAGAGTGCAACATTGATTTCATTGTTCCACCTATTATAAGTGTGCACAAAACAATATTTTGTAAAATAGCTAAAATAAAAAATTGCAAGGTACAATACAAACAAATAAATACATGTTATGTGTAAACTACAAATAAAAAAATGTGCATTTAATTATATGCATTTAATAAGCTGTGTTCATGTATTATTATTATTTTTTTTATCCTGCTTAAAACAGTCTATCATTTTTTAAATGGCAAAATAAAATGATGAATTATATATATATTAATTCAGGCAGGCCACGTTAGTCACGCTTGCATCAGCCGACATTCAGCTGTTCCTGACGTGTACCAATCCAGTTTTGACACCTATCACATGCGGTCTATTTAAATTTCCATTCTTCAGCGTCGCTTCCATCGCATCGCTGCCATTGCACAGTCACACATTTGCTTTAAGCTTTTTAAGAAACATGCTTGTTGCACATCCTCGATTGCTTATATTGGGGTGATGCTTCCCCCTTAATGTGATTTTACAGCATGCTAGACACTTAAAATTGGATAATATAAAAACTGCCATCGTATTAGACTGCTGCTGCTGCTGCTGCTGCTAGGGGTGTATGCTTCCACCATACATTCAAATATTTGCATAAGCAGCTTAAGCAACATGCTTGTTGCATGCTCCCTTTCTGAGTTGGGGTGATGCTTCCCCCATATAGTATTAAGCAACATTTCCCATTGCTGAGTATATATTCAATGTACACTATTGTTTTTTTATGAATACTTTATTCAGCAAACACAAAAAAATTCACAATATAACAGTAATAAGATTTACAATGTTAGAAGCATTTTTGTTATGAATAAATACTGTTATAATTATTAAAGATTCTAAAAAAAAAAAAAAAAAAAGCTTATTACAATTTTAAAAAGTTGGTTTTCACTAATGTGGATCAGACACCTGGATCCAGTGCTGTAACCCTGCTTTCCTCCAGTCTCAGCTCCAGCTGTCACTCCAGATTGAGTTCAGCGCTCATCAAATCGAGTTTGTTCGGCTGTTATGACTGCAGGTGCGAGAGGGTCTGCGTTTGTCCAGAATGTCTGACATGTGGAGAGATCGTGTGATAGAAAAATGCCACAGTGTTGGAGTGATTCTATTTTCATCAAACCGATGATACACAACACCTCAGGTAGAAGAGAAGGGGATTTTTTTTAAGACTGTACCTTGAAACACAGACAGTATGAATATGCTCTATATTTGTTCCTATATATAAATCATCTTAAACCAACCTAATCTGGTTGTTCTCCGAGTCTGGACAGGATGATCTGGTTTGCTGGTTTTAACAGGGTTTTGCAGTTAAATTTATATGTATGTATTTGTAAGTAATATTTTATTATTTTTAAGCTTATCATTTATTATTGTATGTATTTACTTTTATTATTTTTAGTTTAATGTATATATGCTTTTATGTACATATTTCTATTGTCAGTTCAATTTGTATTTATTTATACATATGAATGCATGCATGCATTTATTTATTTGTACTATTGTAAGTAAATTTTTTATGCATGCACACATGTATTTATTTTTATTATTTTTAGTTTAATATGTATGTATGCATGTATGCATCCATCCATAGTTTAACATAAATGCTTGTTGCGCATTGCTCGACAGATGTTGTTTGACAACTAATTTCATGCAACGCATGTTATTTATTGTTTGTTTTTTATTGTATCATTTTTTTATTAATGTATTTATTAAGCATATTTTAACCAAAATTAAATACTTGCGATGGAAAATGTCTCTTAAAACTCTTATAAATGCAAACAAACATTGCATTGCTTTGCAGGTTGGCTGACACATGACCATTCTCATGACTGGGAGAAGGAAGGAATGTCACTAAAAAAAGAATCTTTATAGGACATCATTGAATTCATTTGGTGAAAATGGAGGCAATCAAACATTACATTGAACATAATTGCAAACTTCTTAAATCTTCTCCTTATTGAGCTATATCTGATTAGATCAACCCAAAATGTATTTTGCATTTATAGAAGTAACATATATGGAGCTTTGAGCCCATTACCAGTTTCTTAAGACCTCTGTGAACCGATATTTTGTATTTTAGGGAACCATAACCACCGATCGGTGCTCCATGAGACTGATCGTTCCTGACTACAGCTCGCTCGCCTTCAATCCCACCCTGACTCTGCATTACAGCACATCGAGACAGAGAAACAGCAGCTGTCCTGCAGGCCTGCAAGCAATACGGATGAACTGGGTATGATACCAGTGCGGCCCCACAAACATAATGCCCATAAGCCCTTAACCATCACAATTTGTTGGGGTGAAGGTGGAGAAATGGTATCAATCAATACCGGGGGGGTTTCGCTTCAGAATGAGTGCCTTGACTGCAAAAGTGAGGTTCTGGGCATAAGGGGGGCTCATATTTTTCTAATGGGGGGTTTGTTGAATTTAAGGCCTGTGACTGACTAGAGTCTGACAGCTCTGGAGACTGACACCTTCACTTTTCTCTGACAGGCGAGTGAAAATTGCAAGCAGTGCCCCATATGAGCACCGAGGGGGGAGACGTGACACACATTCATGTGTGTCCTTATACATGACACACCACTGCTCAAAAGTTTGAAACCATTAAGACTGTATAATGTTTTTGAAAGAAATCTCACCAAGGCTGCATTTTTACAGCAAAAAATAGAGTAAAAACTGAAATATTATTACAATTTAGAAATGGCTGTCATCTATGTGAATATATGTAAAAATGTAATTGATTGTTGTGATCAAAGCTGAACTTTCAGCATCATTACTCCGGTCTTCAGCATCACATGATCCTTCAGAAATCATTCATGCTGATTTTGAAACAAAACTGTTTTTGGCTGCTTAATATTTTGTAAAAAATAGGATCCACTTACTTCAGGATCCTCTGATGAATAGAACATTCAAAAAAGCAGTATTTATCTGAAATCTGACTTTTTTTAACATAGTGTTTCCTTCCTTTCTTCTTCTTCTTTTTCTTCTTCTTCTAATTATTATTATTATTATAATCATTTAATCTTATCTCAAACTTTTGAATGGTAACACATCACAATTTTCTCAAATATATGAATATAATCAGAAATGTTTAGTAAATCATCATATTTTCATGATTTCTGAAGATTATGTGACACTGAAGACTGGAGTAATAATGCTAAAAATTCAACTGCAAATCACAGAAATAAATTACAGTTTACTATATATTCACGTAGAAATCACTTATTTTAAATTGTAATAATATTTCACAATGTTACAGTTTATACAGTATATTTGTTTATCAAAATGAATGCCTAGGTGAACACTTCTTTAAATTATATATATATATATATATATATATATATATATATATATATATATATATATATATATATATATATATATATATATATTTTATATATATTCCAAACTTTCACCCATTTATTTACACATACATGTGTAGTTATAATGTGAGAATTTGACAAAACTGGGATTTTATTTCATCCCCAGATCAGCAGAACCCATCTAAATATTCACATTAAAGATGTACAAAATCATTAGTGAACGCCTTTTTAGAAAGGAAATCACCAATCAATTATCAATAACAAGCCTTCACTTTCTCTTGGCATATAAAATATGATATAAAAGAAAACGAACAGTTGAGGAGGAGACTGAACGAGTGTGACATTGTGTTTTAACAGGATCTCTATGACGAACTACATTCACACAATACTGCAATTTTAAAAGTGTGAATGAAGATTAGAAAGACAGAAATATTACAGGATCTCTCCTCACACTTACTTTTCCAATTTTGTCTAAGCTGTCCAAACTCCTTAGCTGGCCTCTCCAGAAAACCGTATGGCCACTGTCAAATTGCAGCAAAATATGACTGATTACCTTCATTTCGCCCATTTCGGGATTTGGCGTGCACCTCTAAATTGTGTATTCTTTCCATGGCGCCAAACTAACCACCCTACCTGTAATTAATTTCCTTTTATTTATACTGCTCAGACTCGCAGTCCTCTTGCACACAAAGTGCCCCTATAGTCGACAGACAGATTTTTATTTAATCATAATGCAATGTCGCCTCATTTCGCCCATTTAAGTTTTGTCACAGAGTCGCTGGTAAACAGACACACTGTGAGAACACGGTATGTGTACTTCTTTTGTAAATTTCTGATTTAAAGGCTGAAATTATGCTCATCAAGGGCTATTGGAGGGTAATGTTGGTGAAAGAACGTTGGGTAATATGAAGAAACACTGTAATTCCCTATTTGCTTAGTTTTTTTATGCATGAAGGGCTTGTCACAATCAGACGAGTGTTGAAAAATAAAGGCTTGGATAAAAGGGCTCACATTTCTGATGAAATGGAGCGTGTTAAAGTGCTTCTGGTGGCTTTGCAGGCTCTGTAAACTCTCAAAACAGCACATATCAAACTGCTGGCGACGTATATTAATCTTTTCATCTCATGCATGTTATTGTGCATCAAATAAATATACACTTGTAGAATAAAATAAATAAATATGATGCATTATAGTTATTCATAATGTGCATTATAATACATTACATATTTTTATAAATTATTGCAACCATATTTATGCTTTATGATATTTACATATATTTGCATTGATACAAGACATACTTCATGTTATGTGATGTAATGCATTAAACTTACTAAAAGTGTAATAACTCTGGCTGCATCTTATAATGCATTGCATAATCTTATTAATAATTATATTACAAGGCATAATAATGCATTGTAAAGATTGTATATATATGTGTGTGTGTGTGTGTGTGTGTGTGTGTGTGTGTTTAAATATGCCATAACTAATGTTGTTTTCCATTTTTAGGATAAGTCTTGAAAACACTTGCCCTCTTCTGCAGAGAGCAGTCCTGCACTTGTTTACTTCATACTAAGGTCTGCTCCGTGGCAGAGCCATCAATCTATCATCTCCATAGTAGGTAAGAAACAAGGGTGGAGGCTGAACTCAGAATGAGGTGGTGTGTGTGTGTGTGTGTGTGTGTGTGTGTGTGTGTGTGTGTGTGTGACGGTAGACAGACGCTGTCTGGCCACCACACGCAAGGGAACATCTGATCAGGGAGCAGCTGTGTGTAAGGTACAGTGTTATTCCAGCGTGTCGGACTGAAACAGCAGTGTGGCAGCTCATTTATTATGGTCAATGCCCCTCCAACTGTTTGTGTGTGTGTACGTGTGTGCGTGTTCATCATAGAGTAGCACTATAAAGTTTCTTTCTCCACTGACCTTCTTCATATTTAAAAGAATCTCACTCAAAAATTCAGGTGATATGTCTGTCATGTGTCATCAAACTTTGTAGTTGAACAATGATAAAAGAATATCAAATTAAAATAGTACAATTTTATTTTTATTATTATTAAAGTGTTATTATATTATTATTTTATTTTAAACGTCTTATTTTATATATATATATATATATAAAAACTGAATTCAAACTATTATTTAATCGTGCTCTCTGACCAATTCATGTTTCTGTATTAAATTCAGCAATAAAAATTATTTGATATTGAGTAACTATCATATGTGTGTGTGTCAGTTGTTTACACTCTTAAAGAGTTGGATTATCATGCTAAGCTATTTGGACATATGACAGAGTAGTTCTGTGCCAAAAATCTTACTTCAGGGTTCGTACAAGTGTTCTTTTTTTTCTTTTCGTGGGTCTTCATGATACCGACGGGTGTGGAACTCCTTATATGGGCATTTCTCTCTGAAAAACACGCCCGTGCACACATCGACCAAGATCGAATGAGAGCAAGATCATGCCCATCAATGACCGTTATCCAGTAGCAGCGCTGCACGGGACTTGCTCAGGAAGAATGTCTCCAAAGAAGTGTTTTTTTTTTTTTTTTACGGTGCCCGTGAGAGAACATGGTTCACTTAGCTTTGTTGTGGCTCAGAGATGCTATGTTGAGGGAACCACATGTTTTTCTCGTGGCCACGAGTTTACTGCATAAACAAACCTACATGACTATAGCAATTAAGTATTCATTATAATATTTTATTTTGAATTGCAAAATTATTATATTATTTATTATAGAAAATATTTAATTATTAAATTATTATAATAATCATATGCCTTGGCTACGGACTTTATTACATGTGATAGTCAGCATTCAAATGAAGTTTATCATGAACAAATAATAAATTGATGGAATAGTTGTTATAATAATGAATTAATAAATAAATTAATTTGTGAATGAAAACACAACATGCTCATTTATCATCACATCACATGAAAACTTTATTGGAATAATTGTCAGATAAATGATAAAAGAGCTTGTTGTGTTTTCATTTACAAATCTGGGGCTAAGCAAGTTTCTGATGGGGCTTTTCACTAGCACGTAATAAAGTTCTGTAGCAAAGGCGTATGTTTAAAGTAATAAATTAATAATACAATATTTTATATAATAAATAATATAATATTTTCTTAATTCAGAATAAACTAATATAATGAATACATCTCTGATAATCCCAGGTTGCTTTGATCACGCAGGTTTGTTACGCATTAAACTCGTGGCTACGAGAAAAACATGTTATTTCTTCAACATAACATCTCGAGGCCACGACATAAGGATGTTGTTAGCTCGTCAAAATGATCTCGTGGCCACGACAAAACTAAGTGAACCGACCATGTCCCCTCAAGAGCACCGTAGTTTTTGGTTGTAAGGTAAAGATAACTTTGTTTAGCTTCCTAAAGAACCCAGCTTTATGTAAACAGTGAACACGGTTTGTTTTTCCATTGAGGCAAAGGAGTTTCACGAGTATGTCTGTTGACAAACGTTTCATAAACAAGGCCTAGTTCGGCGCTGGATTTGCACATCATTTGATTCTGAAAGATCGTATAGCAGTCTCAGCTATAAAAGATCCCGGTCATGATTCAGAACTGGAGACGGTAAGTGAAGCACCATCAAGTGTCTGTTTTGTTGGCATTGGTCAGTCTTTAGCTCCGCCCACGGTACGTCTCCATGAACTCGGCTTTTTCCGAAGATGATCATAAAGCTTTATCATTCTTTTACAAAAATTATAAAACTAGACTTTTTGGAGATATAAAGAATGCAGTACTAATCTATACGTAAATTACTCAAGATTAACATGAGATTGGCTGAAACTGTGTGTGTTATGCCCCCTTTAAGGCATATTCATATCAAGGTGCGGCCCATTTACTGTATGATTCTGTAGGATGACCATACCGTGTTGACGTGGTCTCTACAGTCCTCAAACATTGCATGTACATGTATTTGTGTTTCTTTGACCGTTGTCCATAGATCCCACCTTGATTGGTTTAATGTCTACAATGCCTGTGCTCTATTGGTCAAACAATTTTTCAGTAATTTTTATCAGCAAGTAGAAAAACAGTAGGAAAAAGAACCCAAAACCCAAACAGTTTTGGATGTTTAGACATCCAGCGAACGAAGACGATTGGTCACCGTTTAGGAGCCAATATTTATAATAAATTTTTTTGATAGTGAAAACAGATTCCTATTAACCACTACATCGCCTTATTAAGAGACAACAAATCTAGATGTTACAGTTGAGCATGAACACTAAGTAAATATTACAAAGTTAATGCTTAAATTATAGAAAAACAATACATACATTTTCATAAAATTACTTCTAAATATTAACCAAAAAACAGTTAATTCATCAAATTAACCAGCACTTATGATTTACACAACCAGTATTGTATAAAGTGCTATACAAATAAAAGTGACTTGACTTTTTTTTGACGAATGAGTGATGAAATATGATGCTCATTGCTCAAAGAAATGTCAGTTATCATTACTATTACCAGGTCTATACCCTGCTCACCCCACATTTTCTAAACGTGGCCCTCGAACAGCGTAATTAGAGTATCCTGAGTTAAACCAATGATGTTCTTCTTGCAGGACACAAGACTGATAGGTATATCACTGCTGTAAGGCTGCAGAGCTGAAACAGACAGCAGTCTTTATGATGACTTTTCCAGTGGGTGTCAGGCCAGTCTCGAGTACTTTTCCTCTCTGTTATAGGTTTTGTGTATTCGATGTCTGTGGCATGCATGGATGCATCTCACTGGAGTCTGCTCAGTGTATCTGATCCCTGCAGACTGGGAATACGGATCTGGTTTAAAGTAGACTGCCAGAGTGCTGAGTTTCTCAGAAATCAATTACTGTAATTGATGAAGGGAGAGGTCGGTCGATCGCTTGATTTAATGCATAATCAGCCAAAGGCCGCATATTTATGCGGGGTCGCATTTTTTCAAATACGCCTCTCTTTTGGCGCATAAATTACCGATTTCAGAAAGCAAAATATGCGAGGCTAGCATGATTTCATAATCCCTGTATTTTCATTGCAAAAAACTCACATATATATTAGCAGAAAGTTGAAAAATATTGCGTTTACTTCACACAAGTAAAGCGCCATTTTCCCCTATTGCAATGGGAATCTTATGAAGTGACGTAATTAAGTGACGTGAAAATCATCTGCAAACCCCGCGGTGAAACCAGGGTGAAACTTGAAGCGCGCAAATCATTCTTATTTGCCAACAAAAATAAGTGCAAAAGAACGCGCGAAGCAGTTTCCCGATTTGTTACATGACAGTGGAGCCTAATTATATTGCGAGAACTTGCGAAAACTGCGGTTTGATGAAATAGAGAAAAAAAGGTGATTCCCCCAACACCCCCTTCTCACTAGGCTACTAACACTGTTGTAGCTTCATTCAGAAGTTGATGCAACTTTACAGTTGTAAGATTGCACTTTTTTGTTACAGAACAGTACCAAAAACTTACAGTTGTAATTATATTAGTAGTATGTAAAATAATTTATGTTGCAGTAAGAGATTGCAACTTAAATATTCTGTGATTTAGTATGCTCGCTTATCATAGGAAGTAATAAGAAATTACTCTTTACATTAAGGTAGTAGCCTAGTGAGAAAAAGGTGTTGGGGGAATCACCTTTTTTTTTTCTCTTTTTCATCAAACCGCAGTTTTTGCAAGTTCACGCAATTTCATCGCATAAATTGCAAAAATATAATAATATATTTTTTAAGAAAACGTGCCGCAAAATCAAGGATTTTTGCCCGCAACAATCACAAAAAAAATCTGTGTTTTTCTGGAGGGACTGCATAATGTGCTTTGTCTATCTTCTGGTTGGCAAAATAGAGCAAAACAGACAATATTGTGTCTAAAATAACACAATATTAATTTCTTAATGAACTGTTATATAAGTTATATAATAAACTGTGTTAATGCGATATAAATAATGAAGAGTATTCTATATGAGATAAATGATGAGTTAAATCCCATTGATTAAAAACCTGTTAAATGCTTCATTGTACTGGTCAACTTCAGCACACAGCTCAAAACAGAAATGCAGAACATTAATAACTATGCTACTGTCATATCCATAATGTTATAATGAGAGCACCATTGTAAAAAATGCTGTGAATTCTTAGCGTTTAGCTGACGTTTAATGTTAACTATCTTTTAATTAAAACATTAAACATTATTTACCCCGCTTGAATCTGTTACACATTTTCCCTATGTTAAATACATTCATAATGTATCTTGCCCCACCCTCAAACATTTGATTAGACTATCAGTCGAAAATTCAAATTCGACTATGAAAATCCTTAGTCGGGACACCTCTAGATAAGTGCAATAAATTTATAAAAAATGTAAAATGAAGTCACATTGCAAAATGCAATCAGTTAGATCAACTTTGAAATAAAATGGTGCAATTAGAATGAAAAGAGTTTAAATTTAATTTGATTAAAAACATAACTTAGAGGTTCATATAAGTTACCTTTTTAATTTATTTTTCTCTGAGGTGGAATCAGGCTTCAGTACACCTCAGAAAACCCCTCAATGGCACGTGAAAAATAAACAAACTTTTGCTGGTCACTTTACATGTCAGTCAGACAGTCTCTGTCAGTCTAAGTGGGCCATTCCTGGACAGAAAGTGCTGCAATGTGCACCAGACTTTATCCCATTTATCAAAAGTCATGCTACACGAGACTACCGCTCATGCACAATATGCAACTCTGAGGGATTTTTTTGATTAGAGCTGTAAATCTTCCTGCCTGGACAGAGTCTGTGTAAAGGTGTCAGACATAAAGATCCGTCTCCTTCTGGCTCTCCTGAAATGATTACACTTCTTGGATCACTGTGCGCTGTAATTCTGCTGTCTGTCCAGACACAGATGGAACAAAGATCAGAATATTTTTTTTTGTTGTTGTTTCAGCATTGGTAACATGCACAATGTGCCAAAATGTGAGTGCAAGTGGAGTTTTATGGCAGTAACCTGATCCATGGAATCAATGTTAATGTGTTTCTGATCTACATATATGAGGTTTCATTTAAATATAATTTTAAGGAACATTTAAGTAGTCAAGGCGATTTTTTTTTAACTTTCTGCAATTATTCTCCCATTAATGTATAATTTTTAAGATGGTATAATTGTGGTTTTAGAGATTCTTGATGCATTAGGGCATGATTCTATGCAAAGCATAAAACTGGATCTGGAAATACTTTATGTTGAGTGTATGTAAATAGATTACATGAATATTTAGATACACATTTCTTTGAAATACATTCCATTTTAATTCTGCTTTCTTTAATTTCAGATTCAAAATGCAATTCTATTTGCATTTGGGAATTTAAAAGGTGTCCTCTTGGATTGGGCCGATGGCTGACAGACATCACTATGTTGACCAGGCATCATAGTGGAAAATAAGAATATTATGTTTTTAATGATATAATTGTTTTCAGTGTTTTGGCAGATGGCCAATGTGGTAGACATCGCCCAACCCTAGTATCTTCAATTCAGTGCTGCACTTCTGCACAGCCCTGTTTTGATCAAGTTCCCGCAAAATTATAATGATATTTAAATAATTTTGGCAACATTACGCATTTTTTCTTGTGGTCCTGGTTTTTAGGGGATAAGGGAGCAATCTTCTGGTCTGGCTCTATTTCTGCTTAAATATAAACAGTCTAGTGAACAGGTGGTTGGAGGATTTTTCTACGTTGACATTTGGTTGCAATTAAGTGTAATATGGGATGTCACAGTCACAGCAAAACTTTGCTGGATATCTAACTTTTAATGTTTGTTTTAGAGATTCATTGTGGCATGTGGTTTTTACTGTGTGGCTATGGTAAATTAGGGAAATAAGTCATTATGGAAATGACTTCTACAGGGCATAAGACATTGTTTATTTTACAGCATTTTAAAGTGAAATTCATGTTATAATCGGTTTGCAATATTCATCAAAATCATCCAGTTTGTGTCTATACACCAATTGCAATGCATTAGAACATGTGCATGTTAAATAAATGAAGAAAAAATTACCCCAAGCCACAAAATATACTCAAGATTTCATAAAAAAAATTACCCAGAAAAACACATTCATAACTAGACATTCGTATCAATCTTTCTAGCAAGCAGTCACAACTATATTGTGTGTTTTTGACGATTTAGGAACAATTCAATCCAATTCAATTAAAGTTTATTTGTATAGCGCTTTTTAGGGTACAAATCATTGCAAAGCAACTTTACAGAAAATTAAGTTTCTACAATATTAAGTAGTAGTTTAATAAGTGGTGAGTCAGTTTATGTGCATATGACAGGAATTTTCTGAAAACGAATACAAGACGTAGTCAACCAGACGATGAACAATATTATCAGCAATTATTGCACAGTATGATGCAATAACACTTGTAGCAATTTTTTGTTAGTTCTGTTGTTGTTTCAGGGTTAGCATCATCTGAGGTCTTCTGAGGGGTTGGCATCATCTCTTCTCAGGAGTTTTGGATCCAGACTGAAGCTTGTGTAAATCCTAGTTAAGAAAATAGAGAAAACAAAATAGAGACATGGATGCTTAGCGAAAGAGATGTGTTTTTAATCTAGATTTACAGAGAGAGTGTGTCTGAACCCCGAACATTATCAGGAAGGCTATTCCAGAGTTTGGGAGCCAAATGCAAAAAATCTCTACCTCCTTTAGTGGACTTTGCTATCCTAGGAACTACCAAAAGTCCAGTGTTTTGTGACCTTAGGGTGCGTGATGGGTTGTAGCGTGGTAGAAGGCTAGTTAGGTACGCAGGAGCTAAACCATTTAGGGCCTAATAGGTAAGTAATGATCATTTGTAACTGATAAAGAAATTAATAGGTAGCCTATTAAGTGCAGTGACTGTAAAATTGGGGTAATATGATCATATTTTCTTGACCTCTTAAGGACTCGAGCTGCTGTATTTTGGACTACCTGTAGCTTGTTTATTGAAGATGCTGGAAAACCACCTAGAAGTGTGTTACAATAGTCCAGTCTAGAGGTCATGAATGCATGAACTAGCTTTTCTGCATCAGAAACAGATAACATGTTTCATAGCTTGGCAATGATTCTAAGATGGAAGAATGCTGTTTTTGTAACATGGGAAATATGATTTTCAAAAGATAAGTTGCTGTCTAATATAGCACCCAGATTTTGGACTGTAGAAGAAGTAACAGTGCATCCATCTAGTTGCAAACTGTAGTCTACTTGATTATGTGTAATGTTTTTGGTCCAATAATTAATATCTCTGTCTTCTCTGAATTTAATAGGAGAAAATTATTGGTCATCCAATCTTTTACATTTTTAACACACTCTGTTAGCTTAGATAATTTAGAAGTTTCATCTGGTCTCGTTGAGATATATAGCTGAGTATCATCAGCACAACAGTGGAAACTAATCTGTGTTTTCTAATAATTTTACCAAGGGGCAACATGTATATTGAAAATAGAAGGGCACCTAGGACGGATCCTTGTGGCACTCCATATTTTACTGGTTATAAATGAGATTACTCTCCATTTAAATAAACAAAATGGTAGCGATCGGACAGGTAGGATCTAAACCATCTTAAAGCCTGCCCTTGAATACCTGTATAGTTTTGTAATCGATCTATGAGTATGTCATGATCTATGGTGTTGAACGCAGCACTAAGGTCAAGTAAAACAAGCAATGAGATGCAGCCTTGATCTGACGCAAGAAGTAAGTCATTTATAATTTTAACAAGCGCAGTTTCTGTGCCTGACTGAAATTCTTCATACAATAGGGACAATAGCGATCATCCTGACATAATACTCTCTGAATCAAGCCAAAATGTGTTTCTTCAAAGTTTCAAACTCCAGTATATCACATTATTAATGTTTTAGGAAGGATGAAACCCCTTTGAAGCGCTCAAAAGTATATATTCATTTGATCATTCAAACCTTTGCCTAAATGACTCTCTTGTCAGCAGCTTATATATATATATATATATATATATATATATATATATATATATATATATATATATATATATATATTCCTCCTCACCCTTAGCTTCGTGATGTGAACAGCACAGTCAAGCATGCATCAGTTATAATGCTGTAGAAAATTTATTCCAGAGGTCTTCAGCTCTAGATCACAGCATGAGACTGGAGATGCTCAGGGAGTTTTGTCCTGTCGTCTGAACTCATATGATCTTCATCAGTCTCCTGTCACTTGTTTGACCTTAGTCGCGAAACATCTCAGAGCAAACACCTGTTCCTCATCACCTGATCTTCAGGTAGAGCTAATCTCTAAACACATTCTGACAACACCCAAGAGATTCACCTGAAACATTTCACTGCTCATATATTGCTCTTTCATTGCTCAGAACACTCACTTACACTGTTTCATTATGAACTGTGTCTCTGATGAGACGGACATATATAATACAATGAAACATCTATTTTTTTTTTTTTTTACTGCATTGTACACTGAACAATATTAAGTACAAAAATGTGATATTTGATAAAATTTTTCCTCCGAAATTGAAATTATATATATAGTGAGAAGCACAGAGGAAAGAGCAAAACAAAACACCAGTCATAAATTAGAAATGCAATTTGGATTTGTAAAGAGAAATCTTGGAGAATTTCGATATATGCCAAGAGGAGACTGGTTTTCCTTTGCTGTAAACAAAACTTGGTTCTCGTGAGATTAACATATTCTCACAAGTGTTTATGCTATGTCCTACATCATCCACTAGAACTCATGAACTTAGCAGAAGCTAGAGATTTTGGTTTATAAAGGTTTGTATATAGTACTTTTTATGATGGATGGATGCACTTTTTGGGGCTTCAAAAATCTTGACCACCATTCACTGCCATAAAGCTTGGAAATGAAATAAATTAGAAGTATCTATATACTATAGAACTATCCCTTTAAGCAACAATTTACATTTTCTGTCTATGAGAGGGAAAAAACACATAGGATGTACTTTGTCTCTATGTTTCTCATGAGACAATTGTTCTTGTACAAGACTACAGGGCTCTATAAGTAATTTAGTAATCAAATCAAAGTAATAAAAAGTATTTAATGAGAAAAGTTTGCATTTAAAATAAAATGTTTTATTACAGTATTTAGTTTCATATCACACTCTAGAAGACATGATCTAGATATTTTCTAGGAGATATTGAAGTAATATTGATATTACTGTCTTTTTTTATCAAGTTAAACATTGGACATGCAGGAGACTATCAGCAACAGTCTCAATGTGCATGAGAAACAACTGAGACATAAAAAAGATCTCAACTGCGATTTTTCTTACCGATTCTGTGAATAATGACCATTCATGTCTTATTGTAGTAAAAACTCTGTTGACAGCTGGTTCAGCTTTACAGTCTTAAAGTTTATTTGTTCCAACAATTGAAGTAAATGTTACAATGTCTTACAACACACCATCTAAACATGAAAACTCTGTTATGTTTATGACCGCAATAACACTGTCCAAATGCTAAGCGAGGTTTGCTTATAGAAAGCAGAGGCAGCTCCCAGTGGGCACGTCCAGTCAGAATGTAGCAAGATTGTGACAACCTGCAAAGAGACAGAAAGCAGTCTTGTCTTTGTTGTGTTCCTACAGGCCAGCATGACGGGACTTCCTACCCTCCGCTAGGAAGTGAGAGACTGTCGACTGGATGGCTAACAGTGCCGTTAAACTACACAGAGCAAAGGTGAGAAATGCTAGCGCCGTACTTCTGTATCTGTAAGTGTAAACAAAGGAAGTTTGTGGTAGAAGGGTGACAAGCGTCATACGTGTGTAATGAGTGGGATCTTCAGGTTGGTTTTGCTGACACGCTACATCACTTCATCTGAACAGTGTTCCTGACAGTAAAAGCTTCTTTATTTAGCATCACTGACGTAGGCCTCAGATTTAAAGGGGAATTCGCCAAAAATTAAATATGCCTACTGGTTTTTCTTTTTACTTGTTATCTTGATTTCCCCTATAACATTTTGTACATTAAGAACAACTTTAAAAAGCAATTATAGTACATCATAATGGTTTAAACACCTATTCTATGATGAACATATTTTTAATCTATAAATAATTTGTATTTGTTTGTTTGTTTGTTTGAAAAAGGGATATTTCACCCAAAAATGAAAATGTTATGTTAATCTGCTTACCCCCAGAGCATCCGAGATGTAGGTGACTTTGTTTCTTCAGTACAACACAAACTGAGATTTTTAACTCAAACCGTTGCAGTCTGTCAGTCTTATATTGTAAGTAAATGGGAATCACAGCGTTAAGGGTCAAAAACATACACAAACAAAACCAAATTAATCCCTGCGGCTTGTGATGATATACTGACGTGTAACAACATTAGAACGATCGTCTTGTGCAAAGAAACAATATACATTTTTTTTTACCTTGTGATTCACACAATGTCTGAACTGTCCTGAGCAAAACTGTCATCTCACGTCTTCTTCAGCCGGTGCATGAAGCGTCGTCTTTTTATTCTTCTTGCATTATGGCAGATCGCAGCTATATAAACTACGTGGCACATAGTGCAAATCATGTGGCACGATCTAGCATACAGTAATTCACTGTGACTTTAAAGCATTAACCTGAATTGGTGGAGATATGCACACATATGATTCTCTTTATTATTTGATGAATTACCAGTGCCGCAATGTCAAAAACATGTTTACAAATGTCACTTTTAAAACAAAATATATGTTTACCACAGGTGGTACAATAATTGTGTAAATAGCAGTAAAGAGGGAAATTCGCATAGAATAGAGGCATGTTTGTGCTCAAAATATTTATATTCAACAAAGTGAATACAAATATGCATGATGCTGCACTATATCAGTGAAGATGGAGTCTGGTTGCATTAGATTGTGTGTGAACAAGTTGAAATACCACATGTAAAAGTGAATTTGTTTCAAAAAACTGTAAACTAATCAAGGTGCAATTGCATCCAAATAAAATTACAGTCATGAAAACAGGAACCGAAAGGAACTATATGGAAGAAATGATCTGCAGAACATAACTATGCTGTCAGTGGTTTGAAAGTGTTTTTATGGGTGTGGGTGCATGTGTGTCCTCGGTGACTGATGATGCTCTTCATAATGCAGCTGAGAACAGATCAGAGGGGGATGTTTGCTGGAGACTAAACAGAACCTCGTTTCTAATGACTCTCCAGTGAGGCATTCTGGACCATGGGAGGAAATGTCAAGAGAAGTTGTAATGAGTGGACATCTGTCTCCTCCATATATTGGGGAGTTTGACACAGAATATAAAAAGCGTAGATTTAGGAGACCAAGTTCAAGAGCTTCAGTCAAAGTTGTCATTTTGATAAAACTATTCCTTCTGTTTTATTTTCCTGCTGGAGCTGGATGCCTATGTTGTGACTAATATAAAGCATCACTGCATAGTCTGCTAATACCTACTGAGCATTAAAGGATTAGTTCACCCAAAAATGAAAATTCTGATATTATTAATTCATGATGTTCCAAACCTGTCTGATTTTATTCTGTGGAACTATGGAAGTTTTTAACAACGTGCTGTTTGTGCATTTTCATGCAAGTGCAATGACAGAAGCATTCAAGTTCGATAACGAATAAATAAATAAATAAATAAAATAAAATAACGCTATTTGAAATGCTATATTTCAAATCTTCTACAGTAGTTTTTATATGATAGATTTGAGTAAAAAGTTTTTATTTTTTATCAGAATCAGAATCAGAAAGACTTGTATGCTTGTGCATACAAGGAATTTGTTTTAGTGACATAAGCTTCCAGTACACAGAGACAACAAACAACACACACAAAAAAACAATGATAATAATACAAAAAATAGGCAAATAAATAAGTGTATAAACAATTGTGCTATATTCCATATGTATTTTCCATATGTATTTTTATTTTATTTAAGTTTTAGTATTTTTGTTGTTTTCTGTTATTTTTTTCATTTTATTTTTTATGGAACTGTGCAGTTTTTATTATTTAAATTTTTTAAGTTTTAGTTTTAGTTATTTTAGTACATCAAGTTAAAAATCAAAATGGTCTCAGTTTGGTTCACTAGGCTACACAATCATGGGGAAGACTGCTGATCTGACAGTTGTCCAGAAGACAATCATTGACACCCTTCACAAGGAGGGAAAGCCTCAAACATTCATTGCCAAAGAAGCTGGCTGTTTACAGAGTGCTGTATCCAAGCATTTTAACAGAAAGTTGAGTGGAGAGTAAAAGTGTGGAAGAAAAACATGCACAACCAACCGAGAGAACTGCAGCCTTATGAGACTTGGGCTTCCAGACCACTTCAGCAGTGCCACAAACTGATCACCTCCATCCCACGCCAAATTGATGCAGTAATTAAAGCAGAAGGAGCCCCTACCAAGTATTGAGTACATGTACAGTAAATTAACATACTTTCCAAAAGGCCAACAGTTCACTATTTTTTTTATTTTTTTTTTTTTTTTTTTAACTTATGAAGTATTCTAATTTGTTGAGATAGTGAATTGATGGGGTTTTGTTAGATGTGAGCCAAAATCATCACAATTAAAAGAACCAAAGACTTTATTTAATACAATAATTTATTTCATACACAAGTTTCACAATTTGAGTTGAATTACTGCAATAAATGAAATTTTTGTAAAAAAATAAATGAAATATTTTTTTCATTAACTTAATTTGTTAATAGAATTAATGTTTTTTATGTTGTAAAAAAAAAAAAAAAAAAAGATTTAAAAAAATTTAATAGCCACAACAAACTCATTAGTTTGTCTAGATTAGATTTTTCATTTTCATTGCACAGTGATTTATATGGTAACACTTTACAATAAGGTTCATTAGTTAACATTAGTTAACTATTGGTACTACTTTACAATATTTCTACTGAATTTATTAATCTTAATTAATGTTAATCTCAACATTTTTGCTTGTTAACATTAGTTGATGCACTGTGCAACTAACAGTGACCAACTATATTTTCATGAACTTACATTAACAAAGATTAATAAATACTGTAATAACTAATATGAATGAAAAATTACCAATACATTTAAGACATTAACATTAACTAAAAGAAACTGTAATGTGTTAGCATTTATATTTTCCTAATAATTATCCCAAATTGGCTTAATTGGCTTTCTTTCTCTCTCTCTCTCTCTCTCTCTCTCTCTCTCTCTTCTTTTTCTTCTCTCACCTCATGCAGGTTTTGTCTCAGGTCCAAGAGTCTGCAGACATACAGACTTTCCTATTATTGGGGTGCAGTGAACTTAAAATGGTGTTCCATTGAGTTCAGTCAAAAGACCATCTGAGTGCTATATTCTGCATTTAGTACATATGAAATTGATGTAATTATGAAATCTGGAACAAATATTAGCACTAACACAGTGGTATGCTTATTCCGAATGAATCCTCGTTAACAACCCTGAGCAGTCCAGCATGCATTATGCATTTAGTCAAGGTTTGTCAAATTCTCACCGCGGGTACTTTGCAATTACTGTGCATGGGACTTTAAATCACTTAAAGGATTCTTGAAGATTTTCACTTTTTGTACAAATGCACCAATCATTCTGGTTTTCCCAGGCTTTGTTCCAAACTCAAATGCATACTTCCACAAAAGCTGAGAGAGGAGACAGGGCACAGTTTCAGACAGCACACCCACGGACCGTCTGATGCACATTACACACAAAAATGGAAAAAGCCATTTCAAAATTCAGCCTGATATGCAGGCGACTGCACAATTCACAGGAGTTAGTGCACATTTAACCGTCTATTCCTGTAGCATTAACAATGCCAATATCATGGATTTGATTCTACAGTAATGCATTAAATAATAAAGCATATACATTTAATACATCATTAGTTGCTTCAGATAAAAACATCTGCCATGCATACATGTGATGTAATGTAAATGTAGCAGAATGCACTAAATGCTTGTGAAAGAAGAAAGTCATTGTTTGGTGTCACATTTTTAAGTTTTATTTAAGTATAACAAGGATATCCTTGAATTATACTAACTCTATAGACCTTATGCGTCACAAGTGCGCAGACATCTTTAGAAATGCCTTTGAACATCCATTTTAGCGATAGCTCTATAGCATCACTGTTGAAGAGTAATAAGCAGGTTAAGTGAATTTACTTATTGAAGCTATCATGTGCTATGTGTTTGAAGTGCTTTCTGGGATTAACATGGGAAATAAGAGCCCTTCCTGGGCCTAACATGGGGTACAGGAGCCCTTCCTGGGCCTAACATGGGGAACAGGAGCCCTTCCTGGGCATAACATGGGGAACAGGAGCCTGCTATGTGCCTGACATGGGGAATAGGAGCCCATCGTGGGCCCAACTCAGGGAACAGGGGCCCGCTATGTGGTTAACTCTGGAACAGGGGCCCGACGTTGTGGAGCAGGAGCCCGCCTGGGTGGAGCAAGTGGAGCTGGAGCCCAACAGGGTGGATCATGTGGAGCTGGAGCCAACCAGGGTAGAGAAGGTGGAGCTGGAGCTCACTAGGGAAAAACAGAGGACCACCACAGCTGAGCAGACGAGACAAAAGCCCACCAGGGTGGAGCAGAGGAACACCACAGCCGAGCAGACGAGACAGAAGCCCACCAGGGTGGAGCAGAGGACCACCACAGTGGAGTTGATTGCAAAGGCAAGTCTGGTCAGTTGGGACTGGAACAGATAACATAGACGGATTAATGGTGGCCTCTATGACCGTGATAAGGCAGGTAGAAAGTTCATAGATGGCCTCCTTTGCCGTGACAGGGCAGGCAATGAGTTCATAGACTGCCTCCATGGCCGTGACAGGACATGTGGTGAGTTGGTGGACGGCCTCCATGACAGGACAGGACAAGAGCTCATGGATGGATGCTATTGACACCTCAGAAGGTTCTGCAGCAGTTGCCGCCACCTCTGGAGGTTCCACAGCAGTAACAGTCTCCTTGACAGCAACACAACAGGCTGAGAGAACATTGCTGGGTGCAACAGACAGGATGTGATGAGGCTCTGTAAGTTCAGCTGAGAGGTGATGAAGTTCTGGAAGATCGGTAGTGATTTGACTGGGCTCATAAAGATCAACGGTGACTTGACTTTGTTCATGAAGATCAACTGTAGCTTGACTTGACTCATGAAGTTTAACTGTGGTTTTACTTGACACATGGTGACTTGACCTGACTCTGGAAGATTGACGGGGTCCTGACATGACTCTGGAAGATCAACGGGGACCTGACATGACTCTGGAAGATCAACGGGGACCTGACTTGACTCTGGAAGAGTCCTGGAAGTGGCGCAGGGTTGGCGGCCATCTGAAGTGGCTCTGGAGTGGCAGCCATGACAGGACGAGTCTCAGGAGAAGTGGCCATTTTGTGAACAGCCTCCGGGCTGGCAGCCTTCTTGTGAAGAGACTTTGGGGCTTTAAAGTCCTCTGCCTCTCCCACAGTGAAAGGAGAACCACATAACAAGAGACATTAGTACATTATGTCTCTTAAACTACTGATAAATTCCCCTCCAGATAACATGGATTTAATTGGTTCACTGAGTCCAAAACGGAAAAAGTCCTTAAACAAAACTTCATCATGAAATGGTACTTGGTAACATAACTCACAGAACTGGTGAACATACTCCTCAACAGATAGGCCTCCTTGACGAAGACATAATAGCTGGTCTACTGGGTCCATGGTTGTGCTGGGTAGCTGAAATGCTGACATAGGGGTGGGAACAGATATTTTGGAAATGAGAGGATAACGGGCTGCTGGATCCTGGAATGGCGAAGTCTTCTGTAACATGGAGTCAGAGAGCTTCGGATCCATATGCAGTGGTTTAATAAAGAGAATGGTCAGACCACCGGCGGCGCAGAGCCCTTTACATTGCAAAGGTGTTTTTGTTGTTTAGTAGCAGAAATATGCAGTTATTAGCCACGTGCACTGTATTTTTTGGTGTGAGAATGTATCCACTTCCAGCCTTCAAGTCCTGGACTCCACCTCAGTCCTTCGACCCATCGGCTTAACCTTGGCTCACAGCTCCCTCGTCTCCACCATGGCCCGTCATCCACCAGCTCCACTGAGCTCCCTGGTCCCTCTGGCTCTGCATTGGTTAGTTGTCGACCATCCTCCGCCTCGGGAATCCACTCCTCTGGCTTCGCCTCATCACTCCATCCCTCTGGCTCTGCCAGGTTCCACCTTCCCTCCGGCTCACCTCCATCCTTAGTCGCTCCGGCTCCACAGTGGTCTTCCAGGAGCCTCACCTCCGCCTCAGTCACCTGAGCCTTCAGCTCCACCTTGGCCCTCCAGATCCTCAGTGTCACCCTGGCTCTCTTTTTGTTCGACTCCATCCTGGGCTCCTCTTCCATCAGCTTAGTCTCGTCAGTCGGCCACCTGTTGGGGTCAGCCATATCTCCACCATGGCTCATCCCACTGTTGATTCCACCGTGGGCCACTATCCTGACTGGCCTCTGAATTCCCATCTGGCTTCTCCTGCTCTGGGCTCCTCTCTGACTCCTCCCTCCATCAACTCTGCCCTGGCCATGTGGATTATGTGTCCTTTCCTTTGCCTGCCCCATGCCCACCTCCTCTGGACTTTTGTCGGCATGAGGACGTGCTGTTCCGGGAGTTTAGTATTTTGTCTGTTTTTAGTTCATGTTTGATGTTGCATGTGAAATACAATATTTGAGACATTCATTGTGGATTATCCGAGTCTTCTTTGTCTTCCTTTAGAGAACGTAACATTTATTGACTTAATGAATTTTGAAAATTATTGATGCATAAATATGTAACAACATTTTCATGATGAACAATGATGATTGAGAGTTTACATTTAGTAACACTATACAATAATGTTCCATTTTTTTATTATATAAATTAACAACTTGGAATGAAGTGAAAAATATTAAAATAATACAATCATTTTAATCCTTTTGTTCACTTAAAGTAATGTGCACTTTTTGAAAATATATTTAAATTTTTTAGAAACTTGGAGTAACAATGAAGAGTTGCATTTTTATTAACTAACCTTATTGTAAAAAGTGTTACATCAAATTCTAGAGGTGTGTGTTTCCTGTATTTGAATCTTTCTGATAATTATGTAACCGTTCAAGTGTAATATAACAAGTGAGTTCATGTGAACCATTCAGCTGCTTATGATTATTATCATCAGAAAGCTGCTAATTGAACAAAGGATCATTTTAACATATCTAGCTATGAAATGTTGCATTTGATGTCTCAACTGTAGGGCAATCTTATTAACCCTAACTACCCACACAGGCCTGGAAAGAATCGCTTTGGTTTTCCCTGCGGATGAGTTTAACCAGATGACTGTGTGTTGTCATGAGAGACAGATCCTCAGAAGTAAAAGGATAATCATTAAACTTCAGCAATTGGACTCTGGTGGGGCCTGTCACTGTAAAACGATAATGAAATAATGATAGAATTTGCAGCATTCAGACACAAAGAAAACAAGACAAAGTACAATTAGTTAAGGATCTGCCCTGCGCACTATGATTCATCTGTGTGTGAGGCACGTGTTGAAAGCTCTGATCCGGTCACCTCCGCTGGCCCTATTACTTGCTATTCATTTGGAAAGTGAGATGCTGGACTTTGTCAGCATAAAGAAAAGGATAGCGGCGGCAATTCTGATAAATGGTCCACCCGGGATTGAGTTGCCTATTTCATCTTTGTTTTCTGCCTTTCTAACCATTGCCACGTTTAATATCATACAGAAACTCAAGCAAAAAAAAGAAAAAAAAATTATATTGTTATTGTTATGCTGTCTAGTTTAGATGCTATTCAGACTAGAATAATGTGTTTATATATATATATATATATATATATATATATATATATATATATATATATATATATATATATATATATATATATAAATTAAATGCTTTCCCTAGGAGATTTCCCCGATGCTGTGATACCTGCAGGTTATATTTTAATAGGAGCCATCTATATTTCTCAAGTCAGATAAATTAAATTAATTGATAATAATCATACAGTATATATGTATAGGATATCAAGGTCTTGGGTTCAATTACCAGTGAATGAATGGACTGATAAAATGCAACATAAGTCACTTTGGATAAAAGCATATGCCATATACATAATTTTTATGAAAATATATTTTATGCATTAAATAAAAAAATAAAAAAACACTGACTTGAGGCCCATGGAACCAGAAATGCTAAAATACTTGTATTCTGGATCTACAAAAATACCTCCTGGAGCACATTATAAGTGACCTGAGTTTCACAAGAGACTTTTAATGTATGAAGACGGCTCCTTTAACAATTTGGACTTGTTTTGTGTAGTCTAGTAATTTATTAGGAACCTTACATTCTCAGTTTCTGAACCAAACCTGGTTGCTTTTTGACAGATGCCATGATTGTTTTGAAATCTCACAGATTTACCGAGACGGCTCATGTGCACACACCTCACAGGCTTTGCGAAAAACCATGGATCCTTTCCAGAGAACATCCAATATCGTTTAGTGTTTTCAGCAAGTGTGATGGAAGCTCGTCTTTCAGTACAAAACAACAGCTGAGTTCCCTAAAAACGCAAGCTCCACACATTTGTACACAGCTGGTTGGCCCTGAATCCAGTCCCAGATAAAGAGCTCTTTCTTGGGGAGCAGCGATGGCTGGTGGGGGAGGGAGCACAATCACGGTTTTTGCCTTTCACTGCCACTCTGACTCTTGGCCACATGAATACCCATGAAGGCTGGACGCCCACGCAGCTGGGTCGAATCTGTAGAGCAGGACAATGGGCTGGAGAGGGCACCTCCAAGCCATAGAAGAGTGCATCTTTGTTGGTCACAGGTGGGCCATTGTGAGCTCTGGTTCATTATGCATGCATCACAACAACTGAAGTCATCAGCTTCCTGTCCAGACCCTGACAAATGACGAAAACACAGACAGCCGTCTGCAAGCGCTACAGAGCCAAGGGTGCGAGGTTAAAGCACTAAATACACATGCATGGGGTTGGGGATGACAATGAGATGCTCCAACTGAGAGATGTTGCTTGTGCCGAAAATCGACGTCCCATGATTGAGCTGTATACTCAGATTCAGTTTGCGATTGTCTGATGAAGCCCCACTCTGCAGTAGTGCAATGTAACAAAGTTAAAAATAATTTGTTTACAGTACTTAAGTAATTTTTGGGAGCATCTGCACCTTACTTGAGTTTTTATATTTCAGCCCACTTTTACTTCTACTCCACTACATTTCCTAATTAAAATATATACTTTTACTCTGATACATTTCCCCTAAGTATATTTGTTATTTACTACAAAACAGTCAGTAGAACACAGACTGCTGGAAATTAGGTTTGACGAATCAGTGGTAAAGCATTTGTAAGTTAGATTAATAAAAACACCTTTGCTTATGTGCAAACAAGTGCGTGGCGTTCACAACCGCAGATAATTTTATTTTCCACTCAAGTCGAGGCTGGGGTGTATTGTCTGTGTAAATATGGTAAGTGCTGTTGTAATGATGTGCAATTTGATGTTATCAAGTAGTCTATATTACCAGATCACATAAAGTGCACACACATTGATTTATTAGCCTATTAAAACTCTAAATTCCAGGCATTCTAAATAGTAGTCTTCTAAATAGTAATTAATCTGTACGCGTACTATATTTATATCATTTAATATAATTTAATGTAGGTCTAGTTAACATATCACAAAGGGTACTGTCTTTCTGCAGATGCATGAACACATTTAATAATCATGTTATACAAGATCAGTAAAGCAATAAGATTTACATCTTACATCTTAAACATAAAATTGCTCGTTACAGTGTTGATTTATTGAATGAATCAGCTTTTTGAATGAATCAGTTGAATCTCAGTGACTCACTCATTGACATACACTTGCTGTCACCTACTGGCAGTTTTAATTTCACATTTCGACTATTTTTTTTTTTTTTTTCATGTTTAAAATTATTTAAAATATCAGTATTCAGCTTTTTGTGTTCAGTACAAAAAGCTTCCATTCAAACCAATAGTTCTGCGGAATAAAAAGGAGATGATATTTATGAATTAATAACTCATTCAACAGTTGTAAAATTAATAACTTAAATTGTATGTATGTATAATCCAACATGAAACAAGAAATTAAAAATTGTCATTTAAATTAACAACAACAACAACAATAATAATAAACATGAAATGATGATGAAGAATAGTGCATTTTTGGGGGGATTTTTATGTTTGTAAGTACGTCAATAAGTTAATTAATTAACTAAAAGAAATGTTTGAAAAATATATACATTTTATAATAATAATAATACATTACATGTTTAGGAGTAAATTACAACATGTGAATTTTTTTAGAGAACTTATTTGTGAAATAAATACATAATTTTTTGAAAAATATACATATTTTGTCATTTAAATAATAATAATAATATTAATAACAACATGACATGATTATGGGTGAATGACAAAATCTGCATTTTTGTCGAGAAAATATTTGATAAATAAATGAATAAATACATGTAAATATACTTATTTTTGTCATTTAAATAAGATTAAGATAATAAGTATAACATGAGGGTGAGTAAATGATGACACGATTTGCAATTTTCATATTGACTCATATTGTGCATGTATAATACACTTTGCGTCAGCAATTATTTTACATTTATTTTTTAGCAGACGCTTTTATCCAAAGCGACTTACAGTGCATTCAGGTGAACATTTCTAACATTTTTTTTTTTTTTTTTACCTAACGTGTTTCCTGGAAATCGAACCCACAACCTTGTGCTGCTAACTCAATGCTAACCAATTGAGCCACAGGAACACTTTTTTATAGTGAGATCTAGGACTGTAGGGCCTCACAGCAGGCCATTTACTGTAAGTGACTGTACTGTCAATGTACTGATCTGTATATAAAGGGAATCCATGCCTGTCTTGTTTGTGTCACTCCCATACACTTACAGTACAGAACATTACAGTCACCTGGGTAAAGATGAGCCTGATGAAGTACTTTGTGACTCATCCTCCACAAGATATAAGATCTGTCTAGCCACTGACTAAATTTACTTCCTTAATCAACTTTTCATGAACGCAGAGTTTCCTCAAAGCCAAAATAAATAGAGAGCTGTTCTCTGGCTGATGCTGAACTGCAGTTCCTTCATTTTTCTCTTGTTTGCTTAAACCGGTGTGTTCAGTCTGTTGGCTGTAGCTGACAAACGCATCAATCAGAAAAAATGACATCCACATTCGACTGGATTAAAATTGTGGACTACATTAATATATAACGCTTCAATGTTAATTGAACTATGTGTGAATGTGATGCATGAAAATGTGTATAATGCATCAGATCAGAAGTTACAGTAATCTGACAGTATGGAAATTTAGGATAATGGTTTTTCAACTGGTAAAATAATGCTAAATGCAAATAATAAAATGCAGCAAACCGTATAATAATACATAGTTAGGATAGCAAAAGAGACAAAATTAGCACACATTTAAAAGGATGAGAAACCAAGACAGTATGTTCATGTCACAAATTTTGCAGCGATGTCATGTATCTGTTCCATCCTGGTTACTGGACAACATTAGAGATTATTTGGGCAATGCTCAGTACTGGAGAATATATCATTTCTCCTGTTGTTGTTTTTTTTTTTTTTTTTTTGAGGCTGGGGTCAAGGCATCAAGATTCACCACACACAGACCTGTCAAGAAATTTGGGTTGAAGTCCAAAGTTGCTTGAAGTCCAGTGTTAAGTTTTCACAGTCTGTGATGATTTGGGGTGCAATGTCATCTGCTAGTGTTGGTGTTCTTTAAAAACCAAAGTCACTGCACCCATTTACCAATACATGTTGTAGCACTTAATGTTTCCTTCTGCTGACCAGCTTTTTGAAGATGCTGATTTCATTTTCCAGCAGGATTTAGCACCTGCCCACACTGCCAAAGCACCAAAAGTTGGTTAAATGAACATGCTGTTTTTTTTCTCGACTGATCAGCAAACTCACCAGACCTGAACCCCACAGAGAATCTATGGGCTACAATGCAGACGAACTGAAGGCCACTGTCAAAGAAACCAGGGCTTCCAGACCACCTCAGCAGAGCCACAAACTGATCACCTCCATGCCACGCCGAATCCATCCCTCGCAGCAATTAAAGCAAAACGAAACCCTACCAAGTATTGAGTACATGTTCAGTAAATAAACATACTTTTTTTAGAAGGCCAACAATTCACTATTTTTTTTTTTTATTGGTCTTATGAAGTATTTTAATTTGTTGAGATAAAAGCACATAATAGTGCTGTTTGTTATGGTTAAGTAACTAAGTACTTAACAGAAGTGTTCATTGGGAGGTGTATTAAACAAAATCCTACATATTTGAAATACTGAGTTGGTAGTTTTCTGCATGTTCTAAAAAATAAAATACAAAAAATAAATGAAATGGATTTTTAATAAAATAATAATAATAATAATTCCAACTGTACACTATTTATCTCTCTCTCTCTCTTTCTCTCTCTCTCTTCGCCCTGTGGTCTAACATGATTTTTTGCAGATGATGTGCAAGATTATGTGCCACACACGTTTATCAATGGACTCATTCATTAGGTGTGATGGCTCCTCAAAGCAAGGTTTTGCTGAAGTTGACTTTCACTCTCTATACCTGAAGTATGTATGAGCATGAGCGTTATATCACAAACACAAACACACACACACGCACTTGAACTGGGCAAAGGGCCAGACACCCTCAGCACTCGCCCTTCGCCATCCCTCGCCAGTCACCGAGAGCCCTTTGGCTGCCGATTAAAGCTGTGAAATCTTTCCTGTGACAGTCTAGATTTCAAAAGAATTCTTCCATCCAGGTATAACACCATCTAAACCAGCACTGGACCACCAGACCTTCTGCGCCAAGCCTATTTGTTTACTGAGGCCAGGAGGAGGTTTATTTAGAAGGGTGGTGCTGCTGCATTTAAATCGCTTGTGGAATAAATAGGAGCGTGACTGAAATAGCAACAAAAATCATTAAAAAAGAACATTGGCTTATTTTTAATTCTATTAAATAAGTGTTGGTACCTTCATGCAGTTGATAAAATGATACATTAAGTGCCTTGATAAAAAGATCTTGATGGCTGGTCGATAGTTTGCGGCAACGCTTCAAGGTGGCCTGTGCTGATGTCAGAGTGGTCAGCAGGTTTGTTGACCTTAGTTTGTGTGGCTTCAACAGGAGGAAAATTATTGCTGTTTTGCATAGGAAATCGAGGTAATAGCTCTCATGGTCGGGGGCCGTACTGACCACGCTTCTTACCCCACGGCATTTTTACAGGCTTTAGCTCTGATATAAAAACTGCTTCTTAAATCTGCAGTTATGCAAGTGTAAATCTCGCTAGCGCTGTGTCTCCAGGCTCACCGCTGTGAACCATGTGACCCTGCAGGTACAGAGATGGCACACAAAGCAGACGTTCTTCCACGGAGCATCGAGGTTCTTGTTAGAGGAGCTGGAAGTGAGTGGATGAGGAGACTGTCCATACATTTCACTTTAAATCCAGTCAAGGACAGTCACAGCTCATTTATCCCAGACATTAATGAGCAATGAGACCCCACTGGAGGGAGAGAGAGAGTGATAAAGAGTTCAGCGAGTGCACAAAAAACTCTCCTTTCAGTCATCACATTTATTTCTATAGAGCTTTATACTATACAGATTAGTTTCTGTACAACTGAATAAATGTTGTAAAATTCATTCAAATTCATTTCTGCTGTAAAGCAGCTCTACAGAAGTCAGCGGTGTCATTATTCAGCTCCATTCTGTTCAGTGTTGATTCAATTCACTTACAGTGTCAATTTGGCAAAGTTTATCAAATATGAGACAATTTTTAGCTGTAAAGCAGCTATACAGAAGTTAACAGTTAATTCAATTCACTCACAGTGCCAATTTTGTAAAGCAGCTCTACAGAATTGAATTGAAGTTATTTCAATTCAATTCACTTAAAGAGTAAATTTCACAAAGTTTATCAATTATGAAACAAATTAAATGTTGTTGTAAAGAAGCTCTACAGAAGTAAACAAAGTTATTTGAATTCAATTAACTTACAATTTCAATTTTGTGCAGTTTATCAATTATAAAATAACAAATTCAATTCTAGCTCTAAAGCAGATCTAAAGAAGAAAATGTTGTCATTGTTCAGCAATTTAGTTAAATGTTGATTCAGTTAAATTGTCAATGTTGCAAAGTTCAATTATGAAGCAAATTCAACTTAGCTTAGCTGTAAAGCAGCTCTACAGAAGACAAAACTGTTATGATTCAGCTCAATTCACTCGGTTCAGAGTTGATTCAATTCACTTCAACAACAGTGTCAATTTTGCAAAAGTTCGAAGTTCAATTATGAAACAAATTTAATTTTAGCTGTAAATGATCTCTACAAAAAAATCATAAATGAGACAATAAAGATGCAAAGTTTATCAAAAATGAAATATTCAACTATAAAGCAGAAGGCAATAGTGTCATTGTTCAGTTCAATTCATTTAAATGTTGATTCAATTCAAGTGTCGATCTTGCAAAGTTCAACTATGAAACAAATTCAATTAATCTGTAAAGCAACAAGACAACAACACAATAGTGAATAAATGCTAATCAACCCAAGACAATAGTGACAATATTGCTAAATATTAATTTTATTTTATGTATATTATTTACCTTGAACATACAAATGAATCACATTAGGTAAATAGTAATATTAACTCTGGGGGGAGCACTAAACTGAATCGGTAAAAAATGCATTGAAAGCCATGCTTAGAGTCAAAGAATCCAGCCATCAGATCAGTATCAGTAAAGAGATGAGAGAGACTCATAAAACTTGACCCCTGACCTGCTTCACCCGCAGAGGTCTCCGGACATCTCAAACCATTAAATGCTGTAAATGCTGAGGACAGAGAAAATGTGTGAAGGACCAGGGACATCCACAGGCCTGCTGGTGGGAAAAGAGTAGCTTAATTTAACTAAAAGTTTGCTGTTCTGGTTAGAGCTGATCCCCCAGCTTGGCTAAACTAAGTCCTAATGAACGGCATCAATCATCCTAATCAGATAATTTAGTCAATGTAAATATATATATAAATAAATTATTATATATAAATGCCTGTAATTTACACATGCCGTTCAGAGAAGGACATGAGCTGCAGTACGCCACATGTGTCCATGTTTTGCTCTGATAGTGAATGCCATATTATAACCACATGAAACCATCAGCGAAGCAAACCATAAACACTCGAGTGTCTTAAAGTGTTTCTAAACAAGTAGCCATTGCTTTTTCTTCTTGGTGTCACCCGTAAACTGAAATCATTCATGAGGCAACAACACCTCAAAGTGCTACAAGTACAGTATGACTCAATGGAAGCTAAACATGTCCGGGAACAATGCTTGGGCTGTGGTGAGCGGTCGAGGCCGATTCTATCTGATCCCAGAGGCCACTTAACAAGCTGTCAGTGGGGAGGCTTGTCTATGCATGAGCAACCAAGTCACAATAACGTATTCGGATAAAACAGCCGCTTGTTTGATTCAGTGGCCCAGCGAAGCCAGTCAATAATCTAATCTGAGATCTGCCCCCATATGGTCACATGGTTACGCTTGCACATTATTATTATTATTTTGTATTTTTTATGTAAAGCATGTCCAGTATATGTGTGTGCATGTGTGCGTGTGTTAGTAGTTATGAAATAGACCTGGCAGCTGGCCCGCACAAGACATTTGACCTTGATTTTTTTTTTTTTTTTTTTTCTTCTCAAGCTCAGTCTTTTCCCTTAGCAGGGGCTAAAAGGCTCAAAAGGGTGGAAAGCCAAATATTTATTTAAGGTTCCTGGACGCCAGGTTGCATAAAAGGTTCCACAGCCTTTTGCATTAAACCTCAACTGTTGAAACCACAAATTCTGTTTTTGCAGCCATAAAACTGCCCCCACCAAGGAGAATTTTTTTTTTCCATTGGGTTGATTCTTATAAATTTAAATGAAGTGAAAAAAAAAAAATCTGGTTTACTCCCAAAAGTAAAATATAGTGTTAAACATATTTTGCAATGTCTGACAGAATATTTATGAGCAATAGACAACGGCTTATCTTCTTACGATGTATGCAATGACTCTCATATCTAAGGACTGTCATTTTATCAAAGTTCTCAGTCTTGATTAAATTCAGTGTGTATTTCAGCATCTCTAAATATTTATGTATTTGCTCCGAAATGGCAAAGAGGGCAGTTTTTTTTTTTTTTGTCAGCCAGATAATACATCACATAAATGTTGCCAACTTTGGTTCTCATTTATCTATCTATCTATCTATCTATCTATCTATCTATCTATCTATCTATCTATCTATCTATCTATCTATCTATTATTAGCAAGTATGATAATTAAACAAAAGTGCTAGGGATGGTTGTTTCATTTTATTCCGTTTCAGTTATTAAAAACTAATAAATTATTAAAATTTATTAAAAACTCAATTATTTGTTGAATCCATCCATGTGTGTTCAAAATCAAGTATAGTAAAAATATAGTTTAATTTAGTTAATTTAGTAAATCAAGTTAAATTTAATGAAAATTAGTAATGTTAACTAGTGAAAATTAAATACATTTAAATGCCTCCTGATCTGAAATCACTCATGAGGCAATTTTCAAATCTTAGTTTTTAAGAGTGTAGATGTAAAGTTAAATCTATTAAAGTTGTAAACATGTCAAATACTGAAAGTCATATCTGACAAAAAAAAAAAAAAAAAAAACCAACAAAAAAAACAAGATAGCAGAATCTTCAGGTGCTTCATTGGACGAGGTGAACATGTGATTGAAGATCTGAGGCTCTGGCAACAGTTGGTGCTGTGATCATTTCCTCTGTAGAGATGACCTCAGGGTGAAAGGTCACGGCGGGGGTCAGGAGCTCTTGTAGCTGCGGGCTGTCTCCTCCTCCTCTTAATGCCAGACTCAGGACAATGGCAGAGGCCAGGTCAACCTGAATGAGCCGTCATGGGGACCAACACAGAGAGGCCTTGTTAACAGACACCAAACATCTCCAGCAAAGCCTTTCATCTTCTCTTTGGTCATATCATGAAGAAGATGCAAGACGCTGCTCATCCCTAGCAAGTCTGAAACATCTACAGATTATAGATGAGGTATTTTACTTGCCTAAGAGGAGGATTTTTGCAATAATTTATATAACAAAGTTGTTGGCAATATAATTAAATAACATTGTGGAGTCATTGGGTTTCTTCTTCTTATTATTATTATAATTATAACATGAGTATTAAAGTTTAATGAGCGCAGATGTTTTAATAGTGTCTTAAACTTCTGTATTGGTGTTATTTTGGCAGGTATATTTCAGGCAGATCAAATTGTATTAAAAACATTTCAATTATTTGTTTGCATTTCTGTTGACATCACACACACACACACACACACACACACACAGACACGTTTGTTTTTGTGTAAAGTGTGTTCATCCCATAGGCGTAATGGTTTTTATACTGTACACCAACCCTACACCTAACCCTAACCCTCACAGGAAACTTTGTGCATTTTTACTTTCTCAAAAAAACTCATTCTGTATGATTTATAAGTGTTTTGAAAAATGGGGACATGGGTTATGTCCTCATAAGTCGCCCTCTCCTTGTAATACCTGTGTCATACCCATGTCATTATACAGAGTTGTGTCCTGATATGACACAAAAACAAGAGCACACACACACACACACACACACACACATATATATATATATATATATATATATATATATATATATACACATACACATGTTTATATCTGTTATATTAGTTTCATTGAAAGAAAAAATCCATTTTTACAATATTTACATACATTTAAATTTACATAAGATTTTATGATCATAAGTCATGAAACATACCATTTGGGACCTGTGAACGTTTTTGAGTGATGATTCAAACAAATCGTTTGGATTGATTGAAATTATTCATTTGATTTGCTATTGATTTCCAAGTGTGGCTTCCGTCAACTTGTTGAGTACCAACATTCTTCATAATATCTTCCTCTGTGTTCAACAGTTTAATGGTGTGTAAATGATGACAGACGAGCCATTTATATGGAGATGCTGAAATGCACACGCTGTAACATTCAGTCACAGTCTATAGAGAAATCTTTAGATACCTAACCCTAATCAGGAACATTTTTGAGAGACACACAGGGCCGACTGTCAACTGGCTTTGCAAACCACATATGCAGTTTTGCCATTTCAAAAATGCAATTAATGTTGATAATGCTGAAGAATTACCGCTTTGACCAGTGAGGCTTCAGCTGCGACCAATTGAGCCGTTGTATGCGTCGCATGCGTCCAGCAATGGCATGTTTAGAGAGAGACCACGCACGTGTGTGTGTGTGTGTGTGCTGGAGCATGAGCTGACTAAACACCCAGCTACAAGTGTGTCAACACACCCTATGGAAAACCACAGCGCCCTCGCAGCCCACTCTCAAGCTGTTGCTGTTTTTCTGACCCTGTCGCTCTAAGATTTCACATTAAATCTTGTTTGTCAACAAACTATTTCAGGCCAATTTTCCCCTCCAAGTGTCCAGCTGGATTTATGTCTTCCTTCAATGGACGAGTCTGTGGGACTTAATTAGCTTATTGAACTATTTCACAGGAGTGAAACTAAACCGGAGGAGTATTAACATAAGCATGTAATAAAGCACTCAACAGCAAAGGAGAATTAATTCATTACAGTCCACAAAACCATCTTAAGTGCAATGCAAACCCACAATCAGACCTGCCAATTAACTCCACTGAGCGTACGGGTTCAACCCACAAATAAATGACATTTCGATCGGTCATGACCTTTTGGCCCTCAGAGATGTAATAAAGCTTCTCATGACGACATTTTTCTGTCAGCGTGTTTCTCCGTGTGAGCTCAGGGAACGCTAGATGTGCAGGTGTTGATGTGAAGTCATCCGTCAGTGTGAGGGTAATCTCTCAGGTAATGTCTCGATGACAAATCTGTCATGGTTGTCAGTTCTTGTTGTTTGCATTTATGCCAGGAATGCTGGAAGGCAAACAGATATTAGATAAATTCAGCTAAACGTGCCGTACTGGTAGCAGAACATCAAATAGTTATTTTCAGCGCAGGCCGGTGTTTGTGTTTGGAAACTTAATTTTGTATAGCAAAGATGTGAGCGGCACATACAGAACCAAAGTTATTTTGTAAACTGAGCACTCAGATCATTAGGATCGAGTCCGTTAGAAATACCAAGGGTTCACACAAAACTGCTTATAGTTATCATGCCACCCGCAGTCGAAATCGGCTTCCAGAAGAGATCAGATGTGCTAAAACATTTAAAACTCATCTGTTTAGCTGTGCATTTATTTAATGAGCACTGTGCAGTGTCCGAACTGATTGCACTGTATTTTATGAATTGTATTTTGTCTTAAATTAATTTTAAATCAATTTTTAAATCATTTTCAAAGTTTTATAAATTTTTTATGATTCCTTTACTTTATTTTATGTAAAGCAGTTTGAATTACCATTGTGTATGAAGTGTGCTATATAAATAAACTTGCCTTGCAGGACAGTCACGTTTGAGCTTCTTGCTCTGTGTTTTAAAGCGGCTTATAGATCAACTTCTGACATGCAGTATCGCAGATAAATATAATATTGGTAATATTTACAAAGTATATGAAGTGTTTATTTTAACAAGGGAGTATGGGAGTGATATAGACAATCTTTTCATCCTTTACTCAACTGCACATTTTTCAAAAGTTTCAAAAAGAAGACATGTTTAAGATGTAAAAGTCAATGAGGTCCAAAACAAACAAGCAAACGAATTGAAATAAAAAAAATAGATATTTACAAATAAATGTGTATAGACATTAACATTCAAAATAAATAAATAAAGGTAATATAGAAATAGATTTTTTTTAATATTATTGAAAAAAAGTTATGCGCACTTATATGATCAAAAATAGAGCAAAGCAGAAATATTGTAAAACATTTCTCATTATTATCAATGTTGAAAGCAGATTTAGTTGCTTACTTTTTTTTTTTTTTTTTTTTTGAAACAGTTTAACACTGCCATTCAAAATTTTGGGTAATAAAACTAAAAATTTTTTTTTTTTTTCATTGTATCATTTTATTTTAAATAAATTTAGCTTTGTTTTTATTCAACAAAGGCGCATGGAAATGATCAAAAGTGACAGTAAAGATTTTTAGAATGTTACAAAATATTTATATTCCAAATAAATATTCATTAACAAATCCTGAAAAAAATTTATCAAGGTTTCCACAAAAACATTCATATTAAGCAGCAAAATTTATTTTCAGCATTGATAATAATAACAGCCATTATTAATAGAGCACCAGTAATAACTGATGACAACTGATCAGTAAATCTTTTAGAATGATATTTAAACACATCATGCTAAGAGTTACTAAGATCCATAAATATGTATGGCCACTGATTAGCTTGACAGAGTAGAAGCATGAGCCTGAGGAAAAGAACCATGAATGATGGGCCGAAGGCAGAGGAAACATGCACGAGACTAAATATCAAAGAAATCAATGACGTGCAAAACCAGTAAGCACTAAATGAGCCTTATCTGAGCTGAAGTATAATGCAGGGGCCGTGCTCCGTCGAGTGGCTCTGAAGAGGCAGAATGATGGATCAGGATTCAGAAGACAGGTCTGTCAGGGCTTTGATTGATCAGAGAGCTGTGCTTTTGTCCGGCCCCCAGGATCCCTCAGCACTTCCTACAATCACAGCCCGGCCATTCTGCTGTAATTAGCCACTGAGAGAGACGTCAGGCCACTTGATTTAAAGCAGGGACCCACTACATGTGCTACAGCCCCCTGTGCAACTCTCATTCCCTCTTTTTGTCTTTTTGCGTCCATGCATTGTATCCAATCACAGGTAAATGCATTGATAATGACAGAAAATATACACTCTGATTGCAAAAAATGTACCTTGTCTGAAACGGTTGAGCACAAAGCAGACCTTTGAGCTTTGGAGAGGGCGATGAGAAAGACAGTGACCCATAACAGACATGCAGCCGAACTGATGCCAGGTCTTTACCGCAAACTCCACTTCTGCGGCTGGAGATGCATGAAGAACCTGGAGCTCTGAAACCACACAGTCTGGCCGTAAGACTGGAAAATCAATAAGCAGCACTAAAATCCAGGAGCAGACGGCATTCCCATGCCTTCACTTAGCTCAGGAATAATAGGCAGCCATCCCTGAAATGCACTTGGACACTTCACTTGCCATCCAGAGCCAAGGGAAAAAAGGATTAGAAACCAGCAAAAGCATCCAAATGAAGAAAAGGATGAAGAGATGAGGGAGATGCAGAAGAGAAAAGCTCAAACAGAGGGTTTGCGCAGTTGAGCTGCTAAGAGCGGCTGAAGAACTATTATCAGTTTCATGTACAGCTGATGATGACTTTACCGCATGTTGTCCCCGGGCTTAAACTCCAAATACCTCTTGTAGATAGCTTTTGGTAAATGACTAAGTGTACTGGGCAGGGTCTACATGTTTTTTTTGTTTTGTTTTGTTTTTTACAATACCTATACATGGTGAGTCAACTGAGAAAATTGAATTGCTTAAAAAATACAATATAATATAATAATATCAAAACATAAGGTATATAGTAACATATATTATAATATAACATTTTGCTTATCTATTTATGCTTGCTTGTTTGCTTGTATATAACCATGAGGGTGAGTAAATGATGGCAGAATTATATAATATAATATACTATATTATAATATAATATAACATGATATGATATGATATGATACGATAGTGCTGTCAAACGATTAATTGCAATTAATTGCATTCAAAATAAACTTTTTTTCTACAGAATGTACAGTATGTATATGTAGTATATATATATATATATATATATATATATATATATATATATATATATATATATATATATATATATATATATATACACACACACATGCATGTATATATTTAAGAAGAAATATGTTATGTTTATATATTAAATATATTTCTAAATAATAGGAATTATATGAATATACATATATGTAAATAAATACAGGTACATATTTTCAAAATATATACATGCATACATTTTTCATTTTATGTAAATAAAAACTGATACATAATATGTGTGTGTACTGTGTATATTTACTTTGACAGCACTAATATATATATATATATATATATATATATATATATGTGTGTGTGTGTGTGTGTGTGTGTGTGTGTGTGTGTGTGTTTCTTTAACATTTTATATATATATATATATATATTTTTTTTTTTTTTTTTTTTTTTTTTTGGATTTTGTGCTTGACAAGTGTTAATTTTGGACTCTGCTGCTGGATAATTCTCCAAAAATGTGTTTCCTCTTACCTGTAGGATTCAATATCGATCATTATTTGATTTATTTCTTTGCGTTAATGTGATATTTTACACAGCATGTCTCAGCAAGCCTTTGAATGCTACACATGCTTTATTCATAATAATAAATGAATGCGTTACATTCTATAACATAATGATTTGTTTCAAGTTGGTGGCCGGTTGCCAGCGTGAGGTGAGCAACACACTTTACAGAAACAGCAGCAGACTGACGCCAAGCCTCTCCACGTTTCCTCACAATCTCGACACTGTTTTGGACATTTACAAAAATAAACTTCTCAGCAACCCAATATTCATCCAACGTGAGCTCTGGCTAACTTCGCAGCCGTGGTTTGCTCACTTTGGCCTGTTATTAAACAGCTGGAGAAGACTAGAGTCTTTCACTTCTCACCTACCTCTATTACCTTAAACCCTCGAAAAAGGACAATTACACATCATTTAAGACTTAAGCAATTAGAGGCCATTTCTGGAAATAGCCCCGTTTGACTTAAAGTTGTCTTCTTGCACAATGAGCTGAGGAGCAGCGACTGATGGTTCCTGGTGCTGGTGTCAGTCCAAATTAGTGGGGGAGGTCTGTGCAGTGCACACTACTGTGTTTCTGTAGAGTCCAAGTGCAGGGTTAATCAGGGTCAGGGCATGTGCAGCTACAGATTGCCAGAGAGGAGATTAGGGTAAAATAGAATCAAGTGGCGCTCCAATAATGCCTGGGTAAACATCAGTGCTACTGCTACATGCATGGTGAAAAAAAAAAAATTAATAATAAATAAAAACATTGAAAGAACGGCTTCGAGAGTTGATGATAAGCTAGTTAAATCAAATATATGCATAAAATGGCCAAAAAAAAAAAAAAAAAAAAAGACGTTCTTCTGCTGTATTGTTATGTTTCCTGGTGCAAATATCTAAAAATCCTGGAATCTTGATACTTTTACTTGATATTCTTATTTTAGTCGTAAACTCACTTCATTGTGATAATTTTCTTATCCAATGCCATTTAGCATTTCTAGTAATGTGTCTTGATTTGCTGCAGTGGAAAACAAGACAAATATACCAATCTGTTGGAAGTTGTGTCTTCAAAATTTGACGTCTTGCTCTTTTTCTGCTGCCTAGACATTTACATTTGCAAATCTTATTGACTAATCGTGGTCCATTCAATTATCTTGGTGTTAAAAGGTGTTTAAAAAAAGTCTGAAATCTACCTTCATAAAAAACACTGTCTATGGAATCTTTCTTCGCAGTGAAAAAAAAAGAGAAATAAACATTACTTAGATTATTCAAATATAGTTGTTTTTTGTTTTGTTTTTTGCAATGATTCCACAGAGGACCATTTTTGATTCCCCAATAAACCTTTCATTACATTTCATTACACCTTACATTTATGGGATTCAGTTGGCATAACTTGTTTGGGAATCCCTGATCTAAACAGTCAGAAAAGAACCATATTTTGAAGTTGGCCTGAAATATCAGGGAGGATTTTAGTGAATTGTGTGTGATTTTATTGTTTTGCAGAGTCATGACTGTAAAAGCCTGAGATTACGGTTTGAACGCTGGGTTTGGAAATTAGAGGAACATTTACTTTAAAGCATGAGTAATACATTATGAATCATTTCAGGGATTAACCGAGGAAATCCTAAGATTTGTGACAAAGCTCACATCTCAACTTTGGAGCAACGATAGACTTTTCATGCAATGACATGAACCAGAGAGCACCATGTTTACAAGCCACAAATCTGAAGTGAGGTCACTGTAAAACCAGCAGAGAATGACAACCTGGTGCTCAGTCTCCACCTAAAATACTGCATCTTCAAAGGTGGTCGCTCACGCCACCTGAAACACCACACTCTCTGCCTCCCCGCAGGGCAGTTGCCGTCTCTGCAGTGACTTAACAGTGTTTCAGCTTGGCAGCTGGAGAGAAGAACCAGATGAGCCCCGTGTCTCAGCAGGCCTCTGGCCCTCAGCTGTAGGTTTGCATGAGTGCTGGAGGGCAATCACCGCAGGCGCCCAGTGTCACAGAGCACTACGGGTGCAATCCGTCACCACGCTGGGAGCGGACCACACCACAAACACCACCACTGACATACACCCTGAGCGGGGTTTACATTATGCTGAGCATTTCTTTAGTCTACGCCTTGAGAAACAGAAGTACACTTTAGCATACTTTCAAAAAGTTGATGTATTTTAAAATAATTTACTGAACGAAGTGTTTTAAGACGCTTAATTCCATGTTATTCCCAATTAAATTAACATGTATTTTAGCTTATAAGTTTCTATCAAATGCAATTACAGTAGTTGATTTGTTTTTAGTCGGTATGCACCGATACCGATACCGATATCGGTCCCGATACTGAGCTCCTGTACTCGTTAAAATGCCCCGATACAAACACTGATACCACACAGTATGTGATAAGAGCCATATTTAGACAAAGAAACACAGACAACAGAACAAAAGACAGCAGAATCGAGTTATCAGAGATTAAGTTTGTCTACATAGGATATCTATGCAATTAATATAATGTTAAACATTCAGTATTAACGCCTGTGTAGCTGACGTGCACGAGCTGATATAGCATGCTAAGTGGATTGAGCGCGCAGCGGCGTGGATGCACGAGCTTGTCGAGTAAATATACCGTTCATCACTGGAAAGTTTGTAGTTCGGTCGGATATTTCGAAAACAAGTAAGTAAAGCAATGCACTAGTTACTTAACGGTTGGAGGGGAAACAGAGAGAGAGAGAGAGAATGCTCGCGGACTTCTGTTGTGTGATCTTTGATGTTCACTCACTTAGCACACGCATTTGGATTAAAACTAAATCCTAAAAAAAAGACAATTTAAAGGGGCATTCACTATAAACATAATTTATTTTCAACCTTAAGCATAGATGACTTTCTGGCGAAAGTGAATCTAGCAGCCTGTGTGTAATGCGCCAGGCAGTACATATACTGTCCCTTTCATTCTGCACCAGTACAAATACATTCATCCATTGCGCATTTTGCTTGCTTGAGTATTATTTCTTTTTTATAGTGGGTGTTATAGTCACTACACTATAGTTCATTTATGTAAGTGAGGATAGCAAAATAAACTGTGACAAATTATACCCCAAAAATTCTTCAAACAGTTGACTACTGCATGAAGCTGGATGACAGCATGTCCAGGAGACTACAGACAGTCCGACTAAGCATTGATAGTTGTGTAAATACTGTCATACTAAAAGCTGTCTGAATAATTTTTGGTTGATAGTAATTCATTAAATACCTCCCTATCACAGTTATCTAACATTATCAAGATTAATTTGTTCTGAGACAGTTTAACTATGAGTTCTTGCTGTATTTTATTACAATCTCCTAAACTATAAAGAATAAACTGTGATAATGTGAAATGTTGAAGGTGTCTGAATAAATTTTGGTTTGACTGTATCTGTTTAATAAATTGAGTTAACCAGCTAACATACTCTTTTTGTTTCTGTACCCAATATTTAAAAAAATTTACAAATGCAATAAAAATATCGGTATCGGTACTTGGTATCGGCCAGTACCGAAAAATTTAAGTATTGGTATCAGATGAGTACTGAAAAAAAGTGGTATCGGTGCATCGGTTTTAAGCACACTTTGATCTTCAGTGCATCTTTATGTCACTCCATAATTGTGTTGTCTTTAAAATAACATTGTAATGTTTTCAGAATAAGGGTCTTGAAATATTAACTTTATTCTCAAAATAGTTTGATGTCACAATTCTGCAATTACGTGGCACTAAAACAATCATGGTAATTTTGCAACTGTACCTTTAAAATATATAAACCTTTTTAGCAGCTTTTCGTGGAGTTTCTATGAAACGTGTTATAAATTGCATTGTTTTTTTTGTTTTTTTTGTTTGTTTGATTTTAAGCTAAAACAAATGAATGAAGATTAATTTTAATGAAATTTACTTTTTGAAACAATAAGGCTGTCATTAATTTCCATTAAAAAGAAAAAGATGATTGCAACAGGTTTTCTGCATAATTATATAAATATTTTTAATTAATAAATTGTTTAAAGTTTTTCAAAGAAATCAGAATGATTTTTGAAGGATTGTGTGACACTGAAGACTGGAGTGATGATACTTAAAAAGTTATTGTCATGAATAAATAAATAAAAACCATAAAAAGAATGTTACTGGATTTATGTTGGTATATTTATACTGGTGGAATGACCTGTATAGTACATGGTAACATTTGCACATTTAATAGTACTTAAAATATTGCTATAATCGCTTCATTTTACATAACATAACGAGTGAAAATCGCATACTGTTGCTCATTTGAATTGTTAATGTGACGGCATTTGTACAGCTGCAGTGTAATTAATCCCCACTTCTAGTTTGCAACTTTGCATTTCTTTTGAATATGTTACACTGCACATTTAAGTCTGATGACTCAGGAGCACATATGGCTTGAGGACTCAAGTATATTCCAAGTATATTTGTATATTCCACCATATGATCAGAAAAGCGAGAACAGGTGTGAGCGCAGGACAACAGGTTGGTCGGTGGAGCCCATCGACTGCAGTGGGAGAGGAATCGTTTTTTTGCAGAGGATGTTCAATATGAAATTGACAAACTCAAACAGGTGAGAAAACTTCAAAAAAGATGAACGCGGTTGAGAAAGTTGGCTTTCCTGGAAGCAGACTAGGGAACTTTGTGTGTGTGCGAGCTCAGCTTAGAGGCATTGTTATGTACGCCATCCAATAACACACGGCAAGTGCTCTGTGCCAAGAGTTTTGCTCCTAAATCCGACCTCAAATCCTTTCGGGCTTCCCCTCCTCTGTCCGTATGCCTCTATCCCGCTCCATCATCAGTAGGCGTGGTGGTATGCCGGCAACATCACTGTTAGCCCCACATCAGTGGGCTGTGGTTGGTTAATGATAGAGCGGGTTGGTCTGAGACATCGGTTCCCGAGCCAGACAGCTGCAGTGGAACCGTCCTGGTTCCTATTACACCAGCTGCTCTACAAAACCCAACCAATCCCAGCCAAGCAGAACCCGGTCTGCCTGTTCCCTCCGCAACAGTGAAAACATATTTACCACATGTTCAGTGCACAACTCCTCTGACGACACACGTCCTAATGAAGAAGAATCATGTTTTTATGGTTTATTTATGTGCAGCTAATATGGAAATGCACCTCTGGAGTGGTTTAGACACAGTTAGGAAGTTTTGCAGGCTGGATGGATAGCTCTGCCCAAAAATGCTATGAGCCATACATTCTCAATCTTACACTTGTGTATTAACCAAATAATATTCATACGTTAGATAAGTTTAGCAAACAGAGAGGCGGGATAGTCTGGCGAGAAGAGGGCGCAACAACTTTCTCAGGCCAAGAAAGGGACTGTAATAAACCAAACAATGTGGAAACAATTACCTCTTGGCAAGGGTGAATTTGGCAATGCTCTACAGATCTGCAAAACCAACCTACCAGACGGGGTGTGTGTGTGTGTGTGAGAGAGAGAGAGTGTATGTGGGTGAGTGTGTGTGTGAGTGTGTGTGTGAGATAGAGAGAGAGTGTATGTGGGTGAGTGTGTGTGAGTGTGTGTGTGAGATAGAGAGAGAGTGTATGTGGGTGAGTGTGTGTGAGTGTTCCACCACTGCTCCGAGTGTGTGTTCACGGTGTGTGTGTGTTCACAGAGTGTGTTTTCACGGTATGTGTGTGTGTGTGTTCACGGTGTGTGGTGTTTTCATGGTGTGTGTGTGTGTGTGCACTTTGGATGGGTAAAATGCAGAGCATGAATTCTGAGTATGGGTCACCATACTTGGCTATATGTCACGTCACTTAGTCACTTGTGTGATAGATAGTGTTTGTGTGTGTGTGTGTTTGTGTGTGTGTGTGTGTGTGTGTGTGTGTGAGAGAGAGAGAGAGAGAGAGAGAGAGAGAGTGTATGTGGGTGAGTGTGTGTGAGTGTTAGAGTGTGTGTTCCACCACTGCTCCGGGTGTGTGTTCACGGTGTGTGTGTGTGTGTGTGTGTGTGTGTGTGTGTGTGTGTGTTCACAGTGTGTGTGTTCACGGTGTGTGGTGTTTTCATGGTGTGTGTGTGTGTGTGTGCTCTTTGGATGGGTAAAATGCAGAGCATGAATTCTGAGTATGGGTCACCATACTTGGCTATATGTCACGTCACTTAGTCACTTGTGTGATAGATAGATAGTGTGTGTGTGTGTGTGTGTGTGAGTACTGTATGTTTGAGAGTGTGTGAGTCTGTGTGAGAGTGTGTGTGGTTCTTGTAATTTCAGCTATTGTAATTATGACTTTTTATCTCAAAATTGACACCTTTTCTCATAGTTGCAACTTTATTTCCTCATAATTCTGACTTTATCGTAACTGTGACATTTCTTTCTCGGAATTGTGACTTTCTCATAACTGCAACTTTATATTTCCTTATTGTGACTTTATTTATCCTAAGTGCAACTTTATTTCTTGTAATTCTGACTTTTTATAATTGTGTCAGTTCCAAATTGTGACCTTATATCTCAAAACAATTACTTTTTCTAATTCCTACCTCATAATTATGACTTTATATATTGTATCTGCAACTTTTCCTCATTGTTGTAAGTTTATTATAATTCTGACTTAGTTGTAATTATGAATGTTTTTTTGTTTTTTTTTTTGTTTTTTTTGTGACTTTCTTAAAACTGAAACTTTTGTATCTTCTTGTGACTTTTTTGTCCCTCCTGTGATTTTATATTGACAGCCCATTAAAAACAACATTAATTTTTACTTTGAAGTAAAAAGCATGTCACAGACACCCAGATTCCACAGTCTGATGATGCTGTTGTTGTTGTTGCTAAACATTCAACTGAGGAGCCATCAATAAAACTGCCCAATGCTAACTTTCCACATTCCCACAGATGTTGTTGGCAGCTCTCAGGTGTGTGCATCCCACTTCACTAACGGTTAGCTAGAGAACATTAATCAAGCATGTTTGCCGTGTCTGATCTAGGAATCAATGCACATTAAACCATTACGGCTGCAATCTGAGCCGATATTTACTCTTAAATCTAGCATTACTGCACACCTGTGAGAAAGTCACTGGCGGTCATTACCCAGTCAACTGGATAAAGTTTCTCAACCAGGTTTACCTGTCTGACCAACTCTCATGAAATGTCACAAACAGGTTCTGCCGGCGACTGCAAGCTGGAGTTTCAGTTTTATGATGTCATTGCCTCACGATGAAGCTGATTGGCTTTAACATGGTAAGCATATACTATTTTGGATATCTTGCACACACTCATCCATATGGATGTGATTTTGGTAATCCTGCAGACTCAGAGAGCAGACAGCTGGCTGAGGGAGGAATGATGGGATAGGTGGTGCTTCAGGATCATGAATCTGGAAGACATGAAGATAAGTAAAGTACGGAGAAGACATTATCCTGGAGCTCACAGGTCATACAGCTTTAGGTAATTTTGAGGTTTCTCATCTCAGTATGTGTTTGGCATCTTTGGAAATTTGGCTTCTCTTAAATGCTGGATTATGCATGCATTTGAGTGCCAGAATACTCATCTGACACATCTGATCGTCTGTTGCGATCCATATGTTGTGCACTAAATGAGCACCAGGCATCCTCTCAGTGAAACGGCACTGCGAGAAGATAAACCGTAAAACATACATGTGCGAAGGCTCCGAAAATAAACCACAAATTACGGCTGCCCTGGGGAAACTTATTTAAACCTCATAAAAATAAAGTTCACTAATGCATAAAGGTTGCATAAGTATCCCTCTCAGCATTTTGTGTTCTTTCTTTCTCTTTGAGCTTTTATAAAAAACAATGTGGCAACTTTATAAGAGGTTGGAAAGTCAGGTACTGTACGTGGTGCTACCTGCAGTCTGTAGCAAAGCATGCTGGGGGATTATTTCAACTGGCGTAGGATATCAGATGTCACAAAGATAGAATATTTATAATCTTTCTTAGTAAAAGTGATTCAAATGCCTGAACAATTAGCATTTCTATTCATCCAAAAATCCTGAAAATTAGTTTTTATAATCATGAGAAATGCAGCAAATCATCATATTTTCTTGATTTCTGAAGATCATGCGACACTGAAGACTGGCGTAATGATGCTGAAAATACAGCACTGGTCAAAGGAATACATTTCATTTTAACATACAGTCACATAGAAAACCATTTTTTATTTTAATTATGTATTACTTCACAATATTGCTGTTTTTACAGATTTTTTTTTAATCAAATAAATTCAGCCTTGGTGAGCATAAGAGACTTCTTTCGAAGACATTAAAAATCTTACATCCCTGAATTTTTGAACAGTAAATATAAAGACAATATATGCTATAAAAATGCATGAATTATCATATTTATATTTTAAATAATTAAAATGCTCAACTGAAGCTTACAAATCTAACCAAATATTTGAGTGTGTTCTGTCTACGTGATCCGTCTCTTCAGGGAACACAATGTTGCTGGGAGTAGCAGACAATACGTTTCCAAGCATAGAATAAATAAGTTTGCGTGATGTTGTATTTCAGCACTTCGTGACACACTTGCATCATTTTTAAATCTGCCATTTCACACTCACTTAACTGCCACAAGCTGGCCACAGCTCCAAATATCTAACAAGTTAGATATTAGTTAGTTTACAGCCTGAGAATCCAGGTACCAGAACTGCTAGAATTAGACTTACTACTATATACAGTACACAACTACTAATGTTTTCAAATGGGAAATTCAGCACATGCAGCAGCAAAATAAGTGTTTCGGAAAGAACTGAAACAATCTGAAAACACGGAAAGTGCAGAAGGGCTGTTGTTCTGTTTGTTTGGACCGTGCGGCAACCTGTGACTTAAACTGTAATTCGTCAACTGGCCACTAGAGTCAGTCCCATAGACTCCTCATGTTAAAATTACCAACATTACAGCAGAAAAAAAAAAAAAACGTTTACAGCCTGGTTCAAATTTTTTTATTTTGGTCTATATAGCTTATTTTGCCCTTCATGATAACTGTGAGGTGGGTGAAGTTTTGTATAACTCATTTGTTTAAATTACATTAAGCTTTAAAGTTATGCGTAATTAAGGGCGTGGCCACTTGAGTGACAGGTGTATTGCTGCTGCTGTAGAGCTAGGTGGGTGTGATTTCAGCAACCAGCTCCAGCCTTTTTGCCCATTTTTGATTATCTGGGAGTGACACGCGGTGATGCTCTGCAAAGATGGCGATGGTTCAGCTCCACTTTTGGCTTCAAAAACGCTCTTCGGAAACCTATGGGTGAAGTCACAGACACTACGTCCATGTTGTGATACAGTCTATGGTTTGGACCAATGCTTCACCTAGAAATTGCATATATGCCTTCGAAAAGAGCATCAGGCATTGGCTGTGTAGTGCCAGAGTGTAGGTGGTCCTACAGTAGGCACAGCTTTAAGAAGTAGCAGAGCTTCTATATACTTTGCCGGTCACCTCACCCACATGTTTACAAACATTCAGCAAACGCCTCGGGTGCTTTCATGGTTTCAGTCACTATGGCTATGGTTAGACAGCCAGCACAAATGAAGCATTGTAGTTAGTTTACCCACATTCAAACATGTACAATTCTACATACTGTAGGAGCAGGAACAGGCATTTGCTTCTGGAAGAACATGCTTTTAAGGGTACAGTATCTCAAATTTATTGGTAAGGATACAAGAAGTTATATTTGCATTTGCTGAATACCAGTTCTTACAAGCCAGCAGTGTTAGGTACGTTTAGGGTGTGAAGGTGTGGAGATGGGGAACAAAACAGTCTTGCATGACTATTAAGTGACACAGACAGACGATCTGCTGAACAGATGATCCAATTCACTTTATCATTACATGACTCATTCAACCAGCAATCTATCTATCTCTAAAAATTGTAAAAACATGACAGAAACTGCATCAGTGGGAGCCTATGGCAGATACTTGTACTTATAATGGTGCAAAGATTGATATTAATTGAACATCATAATTTTGGGACTCTGAACTTTTAACCAGTGTCAATTTGTCCCACCTGAACGCTCATCTTCTCTTTATAATGATTGGAAGAGATACTAAATGGAAGGGAATTTGTGGCTTCTATTTGTGGCCAAAATCTTTAACTTCAGTATTCAGTTTCAGTATTTACTTCACATTAGACTAAACGATTATTTCATCAAGCAATCTCTCTGTTTAATGGTAAATGGATTTTGTAAGTGACTCAGCATTGATGAAAGCTGGGATTTATCACTTTTTCCTTCAGGAAACCTTAGAAAAGCTGTCAAAATATAGGCTACTGGTTACGGAGTTCTTCCAGGACACATCTAACTGCTCACTATATGGTCACCCGTGAGTCACATCCAGAGCCATGATCTTATATGTGAATCAGAGGGGTTGCCTTATTTTCACCGTCCTAATCACAACGTGTTTTCCATCATTTTGTGGAACGTATGAGACTGTGAGCATGTGCGTATCACCATCAACACCTCAGGTTCCCTGCTAATTAAATGGTTCCCCTTGGTTTGCAGCGAGGGGGAGGAGAAAAAACGGGAAATTCGTCTAAAGTAATGAAGCCTGTTTTTCTCTGTTTAAGGTTTCCCCAGCCTGTGAAAGACACCTAATTTTGACAATTACAACTATCCTGAAAAAAAGGCAAAAAACCAAGTGCAAAAATGTGAATGAAATCGAGCTTATTCTGTAATTTAAACCAGACATCCATGCATTCGCTGTTTCGGCCCCCAGACCCAGAAAAGCAAGCTTTCTGCAGGATACAGGGGAATAAAGGCCGGTATTAACCTTTCCACCACTGAATATTAATCAGCATTTAATAAAAGGAAAACAACCCACTTGCCACTCCAAATATTATCAGTGTGACATTACCTTTATTTTCATTTTGCGAGACGTTCTGCAAAAAAAAATAAAGATAAACACTTACGCCTCAGCATTCAATAGTCCGAAAAGCGGGGGGAGTTAGGTTAGGCTAGGAAAATAAAATCATGAAATAAAACAAACATGGCACTTGCCGAGGAGACCGTATTGGACGCGGCGCATTCTCCTGGCTCAGACTGCTTTGAGAGAGATGCATTGTAGGTTTTGGATTGACGAGGGCAACCACGTTTCCATGTTCATGAGCTGGCGCTCGCCAGGAAGACTCCCATTAGAAACGAGTGCGTGTGGTTTCTCGTGAACACGCTTGGGACTGAAACACAAATTCCCTCATTTCTCACTGCAGACGAAAATGTCATTGTAAAATGGGAGCAATACGGTCAGTCATAAACCTCCCAAAAAAAAAAAAAGAAAAAACATTATATATATATATATATATGGAAGTCAGAATTCAGAAACAACACACTTCAAATGAGCTCTTAATGTTAAAATAAAACAATAAAATAAAACAAGATCAAATCACGAAGCTCACAGTTTCCTCCTTAAAATACAAATAATAAATGTTAGGCATAATAATAATAATAATAATACTAATAAATAAATAATATCTACATATGCTACTAATGGGGTCCAGTCAAGTCAAGTCAACTTTATTTATATAGTGCAAAACGCCAGTTAAAGTTAGTTCATCATTGAAATCAGTGATGTCATCTCTGTTCTGTTAAATAGTGTCTGTGCAATCATTTGCAATCAAGTCAACGTGTACCTAATGGGGTCCAAAATGGGGTCTGAAACATGAGTGAAAATGCATTTTTCTAATTAAATAAATAAATAAATTTTATTAGGGTAAACAAATTGTGACTATCAAAAATAAAACCAATTTAACATCGTTTAGGAGGCAGACACACTCTGCCAGTTAAAAACTAGATTAAAGACTCGTCTCTTTAACCTGGCTTACACATAATACACTAAAACATTTCTAATATCCAAATCCGTTAAAGGATTTTTAGGCTGCATTAATTAGGTAAACCGAAACCGGAAACACTTCCCATAACACCCGATGTACTTGCTACATCATTAGAAGAATGGCATCTACGCTAATATTAGTCTGTTTCTACCAGATCCAGTCTGTATCCAGATCAGAGGGTCACTGCAGTCGCCCGGATCCAGTACGTATCCAGACCAGATGGTGGATCAGCACCTAGAAAGGACCTCTACTGCCCTGAAAGACAGCGGAGACAAGGACAACTAGAGCCCCAGATACAGATCCCCATGTAAAGACCTTGTCTCAGAGGAGCACCAGGACAAGACCACAGGAAACAGATGATTCTTCTGCACAATCTGACTTTGCTGCAGCCTGGAATTGAACTCCTGGTTTCGTCTGGTCAGAGGAGAACTGGCGCCCAACTGAGCCTGGTTTCTCCCAAGGTTTTTTTCTCCATTCTGTCACCGATGGAGTTTCGGTTCCTTGCTGCTGTCGCCTCTGGCTTGCTTAATTGGGGACACTTCATTTACAGTGATATCATTGACTTGATTGCACAGATACTATTTATACTGGACTGAGCTGGATGATGACATCACTGAATTCAATGATGAACTGCATTTTTGTTTTATTGACACTATTTTCCTATTTAATGCTGTTCAGTTGGTTTGTCACAAGATGTATTGTTAAAAGAGCTATATAAATAAAGCTGACACGACTTGACTCATTAGACAACATTAAAATATTCTATTACGGATCAGAAACAAAATACTAATTGTAATTTACCAGTTTTTTAACTATCCTTCAAACCACTAGGTTTTACCCAAGAGGTTTTTCATAATTAAAAATAGGAAAATTTTGTATGATCACTTTTTATTTTATAATAAAAATTGTATAATTTAAACGTTTATTTTATAATAAATACAGATCAGAATATGTACGTTGTTAATGTGTCGACTTTGACCCCTTATCTGCATAACAACTTCAGTTTTCCATTTATCAAAATCCTAAAGCTTTATTTATTTTAAATCCCAGTTTTCTGACTTGGATACCACTGCAAATGGTTAAGTGTATGCAAACACAAGAAATTCAGTCACTGCCTGGTCCTGCGTGTGAATGTGAAATATGCTAAGACAGGGAAGGAGACTGTTTTGAAAGAGCGATAGCATCGGTTGGCACCCAGTGAGAAGCCCACATCACTGGCCCGTCATCTCAACACAAAGAAGAGGCCAGCTGACCACGAACAGAGAGGGAGGGATGAACACGAGTGAGAGAGGGCGGGACAGAAAGAAACATGCTAACACGCAACCTCCACTGTTTTCAAAGTAGCCATTAGCATTCAAGTTAGCATTCAATATTTGCTTTGGATATTTATATTTGAGATGCACATCATTGTGCACACAACTCCAAGAAGCTCCATACAGTTCCCAGAGAAAGCTAATAATGCTAATGCTAATATTGCTTAACATTCTCATTTATCTCAATAGCAGACAGTTGTGAAAAATAAGTGTGCTTAACTGTATTGCATTGTAGAGTACTTCATATTTTCTTTTTTTTTAACTACTTGCAGTTAATATAATATTAAAGAAATAACAGGCTACTTGAGTGTACTTAGTGTACAATGTTTCTGAAGATTTCTAAAAAGTGCACTTGCAATAATGTCGAATTAAAAGTTTTATCTTGAAGTACATTTTAAATCATTATGTTTTAATACTCTTTTATTGTGCTTTAAAGAAGTACATTTATTTTGCTGCGTTGACTAACATATATACTAAAACTCACATTAAATACTTGATTATAGTTTTAACTATAGATTGTTATTCAATAATAATTATATATGTGGTGAATAAAGTACTAAAATGTAACTTCATTATTATAAATGTGTTATTACAAATACTTTATTACCACTTAAGTAGGACTTTAGTTTGTGTGTGTGTGTGTGTGTGCGTGTGTGTGTTTGCGTGCTTGCGTGTGTGTGTATGTATATATATATATGTATATATATATATATATATATATATATATATATATATATATATATATATATATATATATATATATATATATACACACACACATACAGGTATATATATACTAAAGTCCAACTAAAAGCACAAGTTCAATTAACTGCATATAGTCTAAATGTAATCTATAATAAATGTCCATTTAATTGCAAATAACATCCAGTGAAGTGTCCAATATTACATTCAGTTTGCACTTAAGTATATTCTTTTGAAGTACATTATTTCCATAATAAGAGCTCTTTTTGCTTTTGTGTACTTCTTTTCCAACAAATCTGGGAAGTAATGTGCAATTTAAGTTGCAGAACCTCTTTCAGTCGTATCCACTAGTTTATGGGTTCATTAAATCTGTTTATTTTCTTGTTTGTTTCTGCTTGAGGGAGGTGACTGCTTGTTGAGTTTAACCAGCCGAGTCACATCTTTCCAGTCACTCGGTGCTAGTCAACACATGCTAACCCTGCCTTCCTGTGTGGGAAGGCCTTGTACACATCTGTATTATGGAAAGGAAAGAAAATCTAGACTCGTTAAACCTCAAATTAGTTCGGCAGACGTCAACGACCCTCTGTTAATATTTACAGTGAGCGTTATCTTGAATGAACGGTCAGAAATAGGTTTATTAAAAAGTGTTAATTCCAAGCAAACATCAATTATTAGTAATAAAGGAGTCTGTGTCGTGGGCTTTGATGTGAGCTGTTTGTGATATCCACATCTGGGCAGTGAAACATGGAGCAGGGGGATTCTGGGAAGGTCAGCCAGTTATTTTACATTAGTGTTACAGTGCAAAAGCAGCCCAATGTTTTAGGTTGGAAACAGCATCAGTTCAGTTCGGGAAAAGAGTTACATTCATCTGTGTTTATTCGCCCTGTCAGCTGATACCGGAGCGCTTGCTAAAAGGTTTTGTTTTGAAAAGCTCAGACTCTGGATTTTTTTATTAGAAATGCAAACTTAGTTGCATGACAAGTCTAATATGTGGTACAATGCAGCGCCAAGGGCCGTGGATTAGGGCGGTGAGACGTTGCACACACACATGCATGCACGCATGTGGCCTCTTCTGAACAGACAAAAAAGTAAGGATCGGGTCCTGAATAAGTATGAGCAATCATGCATAAACAGACATGTTAATGTGCTGCGCCGATGCAAACAATGACCTTCAGTCAGCCGTCAACCGCCACTAATAGTGCAGCAGACCCACAAACATTTCAGCTGACATAAGCTCTGCGAAGACATCCCCGTAAACCACAAATGCAAGCATGTGTGTTTGTGCGATTATTTACTGCACTCATATTTTTAATACTTATTGTTTTTAAACATAAACTCCTCAAATTATGGTATTATGATAACTGAAGTGCTGTTTTCAAAACTTTATAAACTAGCTAGGAGGAAGGCTTAAGAAAGTGACATGAGTGAGGAATAAATATGAGGCGAGGGATCCAGATATCCTGGTATTTAGAGCCTAATCTGAAACACATAAAACTAGTGTTACACCGCACAATATCACACAGTAGCATTACTTTTTTCACATTCTCCTCTCTCCCTCTCTCTTCAATTCGAGTCACACTCGTGCATCCTGAAGGAAGAGATTTCAGGAAATAAAGCTCGACAATTTCCTCTGAGTGTAATATTAGAATCCAGCGGCAGCGAGGAGAGTCCGCAGGGATGTTGCAATCTCGTGTAGATACCGATATCATTATGCATGTATGTCTATGCGTGCGTTTACGCCGTCTGAAGTGGCAGTTTCTGTTTCTAGAAGGTTCCTGTATTGCTGTGCCAGTTCCATTCCTCAGGCCTAAACCGGACACGTGCGTGTTTGTGTGTGTGTGAGTGAACGCGACAATGCTTCATCCTATATTTCAGCTGAACTCTTCTCGCGTTCCACTGCGCTTCACACTGCTTCCATCAGTTAACACACAACGCTTCGAACCCAGCTCCAAATAATCATCTTCAATAACACTGACGAGGATGTAGCCCTACAGTACACAGGCGTCTCTGTTTCCTTCTAATTACTACGTCAAATATAAAAAGCGAAAGAAACAAGCTCTTATTTTGAGAGGGCATGGCATCGCTGCTGTTCTGAACCTCTGATGTCAAGTTATGGTCGAGTTTGGATATTACCGATGGAGAACGGTTAGTTACGGTCTGAAAAGTGGATTTTTCGCCATCATTTCTCAAGCAGATTTCTTGGCGTTTGTGCATAGTTACCTGTGTGTATGAGGTGGAAAGAGCTGGGGGCAGAAGTAGAGAGAGTTGGGCCGGGCTGGTGGCCCAAGCCATTGGATCTCATCACTCCTTCATTACGTTGGCATGCCCAGGAATCAAACTGACTGTGCAAAGAATAGCCCCTTTCATTTAGCATGGCCTGCAGGGTAGAGAGGGAGGGTCAAAGACAGAGAGACTCAGTAAAAGTGAAAGAGCTGGAGAGAGAGAAAGACACAACAGAGTGAAAGGTGCCTCTTACACAAGGACTGGTGACTGACAGAGATCCCCTTTCTGATTCTTAGAGACCTATGATGTGGTCGAAGAACCCCCCAAAAAATAGAATTTACAGAACAGTGGGAAAAATTTTGGATGAGTAAATCAAAAGTGGGGCTGTACAATGAATCAAATTACGACATGGAGTAGTGTCAGAGAATGTTAAATCTTTAAAAGATTAAATCTGCATGGGCAGAGCAGTTTTATCTACCACACTAATTCAGTGATAATAATATAATATTATTTGTCTATTATTATTAATATTATTAATAATTATTATTATTGTTGTAGCCGTAACAACATTAAGACTATCAAGAATTAGTTTCCTAAATCTCACATTAGTTTTTTTTTTTTTTTAATGTGTATTAAATTACTAATGATTAATTTATTTTATGGAATTATTGTATGTGTATGCTTTTATATGGTATGTAAATTTACCTCATGGAAAAAATAAAAACTTATAATAGAAATTAAGAAATTAAAACTGGAATACAAAAAACAAAACAAAAAAGGGATTTGGGAAGGAAATATTAAAATGAATTTAATGGGGACCTAGATTGGTATCCAAAAGCTTTTGATTCTGATGATTGTTGATTCTTTATCCAGCTCTACTTATCAGTTACTACTCAAATATACTCAAAATCTCCACCGTCTAAAATAGCGTTGCACTCTCATTCTGCATATTTCCAACCAACATATGTACAGAAATGTTAAAAAGTGTGTCTGGTCCTGATGATTAGACACAGTGTTGTCTGTAGCCGAGATACAGTAAATGTGACTGAGACAGGAAATGGTTAAGAATTAATCTACGCCACTATGACATGAACAGCTATATTTAGTCTGCGGTTTCATAAGTAACACTTGAACACATCTGAATGGATGTCACTGAGACCACAGATGACATCAGGACCCGAAGCTGACGAACCAGTCAGACCAGATCCTGAATCAGACAACACAACAAAAGGAGTTGATTCAGCCTAGAACACACATGCAAAATATATCTTTTTAAAAAAGCATGCAACATGCCAAAGACGCATATATAATAACTATATAAGTGAAAGCTGTGATATTTGACACATTTAAAAAAAATGCATGCAGTTCATTGCATTATATTATTTTATGCATTTAGCAGACGCTTTCATCCAAAGCAACTTACGTTGCATTCAGGCTAACAATTTTGTCCTATCATGTGTTCCCTAGGATTCAAACCCCCAAACCTTATGCTTGTTACACAATGCTCTACCGCTTGAGCTACAGGGACACACATTTATTATGTTAATTATTTATTAAGTTATTTATTTTATTATAAAATATATGCTTGCATACATGACAGTTCCTCAGTGCTAAGCCTTTTTCGCTGCCACTGCTGTCAAGTGATTATGCAAAAGTAATCAATAACAATAGATTAAGCCAGACAGGTTACTATCGGTCATCCAGCTCTGTCAAATGAAATCCGACTATGCCTAGCACCTCTCTCTGTGAGGCACAATTAAATAAAAAATGTGCTGTGCTATGACTGGACCAGCGTCCAGACAACTAGCGTTTCGCTGCATCAGAGAAATTCTCGAACTGTGAAAATCGTGGGCACGGCTAGCATCTGCTTTTCCACTGGCTCGGCTCTCCCGCTGACAAAACCAATTCCTTTAGCCTCAACCCACACCTGCTGCCACCCCCTTAAAAGCCCGAAAGAGTCCTTAAAGGTGTGGATCTGTCATTAGCACATTTAGCTTGGCGCTAAAGCACATTGTTATTTTTAAGAGCCAGTGTTTGCACCAGCTGTATCTTTGGATCGAGTGCAGATTCCCGTGGCTCTGCGCCTGTTCGGCTCAGTGTACGCCTTCACTGCATACTGCTTCACGTTTTTTAATCAGCTCAGCTGGTCAAAATGATCTCATTTGAACCCACACCAATATATTGTGTTTGCTGTGGAATTGAGCCGAATTAAAATACATCCATGCATCGCAGTTGACTCGGAGGAAGTAGTAACACTTCAGAAACGTCTGCCGTTCAGACTGGACTTGATGACGCATGTTAACAAACAGTTAAATACTCGGATCTGCTGAAACTGGTTAGTTTGTCGTAAATCACAGATAACGACTGAGTGTCTGGAAGAACCTCTGACCTCAACACAACCTGACACCCAGATCCCACATTCAAGGAAGCTTGTTTCTGTCAGAATACTACGCAATAAAATATAATTGACCTTGCTTTATTTATTAGTTTCTTTACTTTATATCTCACAATTGCAGCTTTTTTTCTTTTAACTGTGACTTTGTGCAATGTGAGTTTAAATCATGCAGCTGTGACTTTTTATGAAATTACAAATTAATTTAGTGCAATTTAATTTTCGCATTATCACTTTAAGTCTAACCATTGTAACTGTATTTTGTGCAATATGAATTTATAGCTCAAAATGTGATTATATTACTTTGTCAGAAATGTGACCTCATATCTCACAATTGTGACTGTCATAAATGCGAATTTATTTTGTGTAGTGTGAATTTAAATCTCACAATAGGTATGTTTATCTTTTATACAATTTTTATAGTAAGTTTTATAGTTTTATAGTAAGTTTTACTATGTGATTTCATATCTCACAGTTGGACTTTATATCTCCACAATGCAACTTTATATATCACAGTTACCATTTTATTTCTCACAAAGTGACTTTATATCTCACAATTTTGAATATGACTTGAAGTGTGACTTTATCTCACTACACACACACATACAACACCCACACACACACACACACACATATATATATATGTATATGTCACTTTATATCTCAAAATTACTATTTTACTTTTTGCAATAATGACTTTATGTCCCACAATTGCAATTTATTTCACACCTTATGACTTCATATCTTATCTTACCATTGTGAATTTATTTTCAAAACTTTATCTCATTAAAAAATGCTTCCTCAAACATCACTTGCATGGTGTCAAATTAACCCTTTTTTTCATGCAAGCTTCAGTAGGATAACAACAACAAAGCATAGGCATGTTCGGCCAGAAAGTCTGTCAGAAGTTAGTACAGATAGTTACAGATAGAGTTAATACTTCTGGTCTTGTGTCTGTGGCAGTGAGGTCAAGATGGCAGTGACAGATTTCTACATTCATGCAGAAATACTAGAAAAAGTCACGTTTTAAAAACTTGCCCCTGACTTCAAAGACAACATAAGCTAGTTTGTTCTTAAAATCTAATTATCCGTGGTCATTTCTGTGCCAAAAGACAAGAACTTCAGTAGCACAAAGAGAAACACCTTAAACACCTCCGAGATAAAGAAATGGCTGACATGGTTTGCCAGTTTACCTCTAATGTTTGCACAAAATCTTCACACCTCCGCTCCAAGAAAAGATGAGAAGTTTCCCAAGGCCTTTTATAGGCTGCTTAACCATGTATGTGATCACGGTTTAAGATGAAAGTGACTCGGTGAATATTGCCTGAATAATAAATTGTGACGGCCATAACAGAGCTTCATTTTGACTTAGTTGAAACTTACAGATTGTGTGTGTGTATATATATACACACACACACACAAAATAAAACAAATATGGTAAGACAAAACAGATCAAATTAACACTTTGGGCCAAGTTCATAAAGAATGCACAGCTTTTGCCATCTGTTCCTGAAACATTTTAGTTTTTGACAGGATGTGGCGTAGGTGTATCTTGTGTGAAATCACCGTCTCATCTGACTGCAGTCGCTAGATGTGAGTTCTGCTTAACAAGTGGCATAAGTTAATCAGACTGCAAGTTGCACTCCTATAACATTTTACTACTTGAACACCTTGGTGAAACCAGTGGTTAGAGAAACTTTTAAAGCAGACGTTACTGCTAAAGCCCAAATGTGGTAACACTTATCTGATTGGCTGTATCAGAGGTAATACTGTCAACACTGCCAGGAGCCAACAGGAGCTAATGCACAAAAAAATAAAAAAAAATCAAGCAGTTGTTAAAAGATTGGTTGATAAGCGCATGCAAAGTTGAAAAGCTGTCATTCACTCCTGTATTCGCTGATGTCCGCATTACAATAAATAAACCAAGCCTCTCTTTCCTATTAGCAATGTGCTGTTAACAGAAAGGGGAGCGTGCTATTGATGAAGGTCCTAAAAGTTCTGCTATGTTTATACTTGAAGTGAATAATTTAAATAAACACATGCAGTGAAAATAAACGCTGTGTGTCGGAGCGAGGAGGAATCACAACGCTCACAGTTCACTTTCTGTATGTGGAAGCTGAGCCTTAATTAAACTGCGGGGCAGATAGGATTACTGACTTACAACAACCAGAGTCTGCCTTTCTCTGCCATGAGAGGAAACCAGACATCTTCATAGAGGCCTGCTGCAAAACACTCGGCACGTGTTTATAGAACACTGTATTGTGAGATAAAACAAATGCATATACAATCAAACGATTGCAAAAAATGGATCATGGAAGAGGTATTCAATCAATCCAGGCAAGTTAGAGTAAACCCATTTGTTTCAACCTGGGGAGAGAGATCAGTTTCACACATCAGCACCACCATATATAAAGAAAATAAAATTGCATTATAAACTAAATTTTAAAAAGAGCTTTACTCATATAAGTACTTATGCATTTCTATTTTAATAGAGAGTTTTAAGGTGAAATGAGGATGGGGTGGATCTAAATCACAATACGTTTATGCATAAAATAATTAGAAATGTCTATGTTAGGTTGCAATATCATCGTGTACTTCATAAATTAAAATAATCTGGGATAATGTGTTGATTGCAAGACTTTTTTTTTTGTTTTTTGGTAGAAGTCAAATATGATATTATTTTCAAAATCTGAAACATGTTTAAAAAAAAAAAAAAAATCCTAAACATTCAAATAGAATGTATTAGCACTCCCCGGTCTCCTCTATATAAATGCTAAGTGTGACCAAAAATACAGAGCCCTGGGCTGTTTTTAATCAGTAATGCATGGCCAATGTCTGCATTAGGTGAGCCCTGCACTGAGCACAGAACTCTGTCTCCACCTATCGGTCAGTTTCATGACAACACCCAGCGAGGCGCCCCGACAGCATGGAGCTCGATGGATACATACAACAATATTTGCAACTTCTCCAAACCTGTTGAAAAGAAGGAATTAGTGCGAGTGGAAAGCTCTGCTGAGTCACTGACTGAGTAACACTTCCCTGAGCCAAGCTTTCCAAAATTAGTCACTAAATAAACCAATTAAATCCAGTGGCTTGAATATTAAGCCCGTTTGATTGTTTGCATTCGCTTGAAGTCTTTTATGGTGTATGTAGAATTCCGTCCGACTCTAAAGATAAACAGTTTCAGGCTGTGTACTGGCGCGCGATATCTGTTTTATACAGCAGTAGCAGATTTCAGCAAGCACTTGTGATGAAAACAGTGCTTTTTGAAGCAAAGTTAAAGTAGATTTCTCAAATGTTAAATTGTGGGTGATAATTATTGAGAGTGAGAGAGGGGTGGGTACGAGCAGGCATCGGTTTCCTTGTCGTCACAGCGCGTGCAGTTTAAAAGCCCGTGCGCGCTCAGCTGACAAACCAAAGTTCGTCCCTCTCTTGGAAATACTACACGGGAGCGCGCGCGCAAGGGGATCGCTTTGCTTTTGCAGACACCAGCAGAAACACTCAAACGCTTGCCTTCTGAAAGCGAGCGCCGCGATTCAGTGGATTTGCAGGAATTAATAGCTGGGAAGAATTTGGGGGAGGCGAAGCGTTCAGTCGGGACATCCGTACGAATTCTCTGAGACTGTCCATCTACAGTCTGCGCATGAATCTACTAGATCCCTACCTGAAAATGACAGATGAGCAAGAGAAGTGTCTGTCTGACGCCCCAAGTCCGAGCATGTCCGAGGACTCCGCGGGCTCCCCGGGCTCCGGCTCGGGCTCCGACACCGAGAACACCCGTCCGCCCGAGAACAGCCTCATAGCCCCGGACGGGACGCTCGGCGAGTTCAAGAAGGACGAAGAAGACAAGTTCCCGGTGTGCATCCGAGAGGCGGTGTCTCAGGTGCTGAAGGGGTACGACTGGACGCTCGTGCCCATGCCGGTGAGAGTGAACGGATCGAGCAAAAACAAGCCGCACGTGAAGAGACCGATGAACGCGTTTATGGTGTGGGCGCAAGCGGCGCGCAGGAAGCTCGCGGATCAATACCCGCACCTCCACAACGCCGAGCTCAGCAAAACTCTGGGAAAACTGTGGAGGTAAATACTTTTCTCATTCTTCAACACACATTTCTTTTAGTGTTTATTTTATTTGCAATTAATTGCATTGCATTAATTCATATAATAGCACACAACTGCATGCAATTAAATTAAAATAATAGCACACAATTGCATGCATATAAATTCATATAATAGCACACAACTGCATGCATATAAATTCATATAATAGAACACAATTGCATGCATATAAATCCATATAATAGCACACAACTGCATGCATATAAATCCATATAATAGCACACAACTGCATGCATATAAATTCATATAATAGCACACAAATGCATGCAGGATACACAACAGTAACAGTATGTACTTTAGGGAAAGATTCATTGCTGTGCTTATTGGCAGATTGCTGAATGAGGGCGAAAAGCGTCCCTTCGTGGAGGAGGCTGAGCGCCTCAGGGTTCAGCACAAGAAAGATCACCCCGACTACAAATATCAGCCTCGGCGGAGGAAGTCGGTGAAGAATGGCCAGGGCGAGTCTGAGGACGGCAGCGAGCAGACTCACATCTCCCCGAATGCCATCTTCAAAGCCCTCCAGCAAGCCGACTCGCCCGCGTCCAGCATGGGAGAGGTGCACTCGCCCGGCGAGCACTCAGGTGGGTGAATTCAAGTCAATCTCAAGTTTTGTTTTTTGTTTTTCTTCCTTCGCTCTCTCTGTTGCGTCCCCTGTGCTGTGCTGAACTCGCTCTCTAACTTCTCTCCCCTCCTCCACTGTTTCCAAACAGGCCAGTCCCAAGGGCCGCCCACTCCTCCCACCACCCCAAAAACTGACGTGCAGCCAGGCAAAGTGGATCTGAAGCGAGAGACCCGTCCACTTCAGGAAAACACGGGGCGTCCGCTCAACATCGACTTCCGTGAAGTGGACATCGGCGAGCTCAGTAACGACGTCATCGAAACTTTCGACGTCAATGAGTTTGACCAGTACCTGCCGCCGAACGGGCATGCCACCAACGCGTCCTACGTGGGCGGCTACGCCACCTGGATGGGGAAGCCTCAAAACGGCAGCCCCTCAAGCACCCAGCTGACTCCACTCGGGACGGGTGGCTCCGGGGATCAAGACCAACCGAGAACGACGCACATCAAAACCGAACAGCTCAGTCCCAGCCACTACAACGAGCAGCAGCAGGGCTCCCCGCAGCACGTCAGCTACGGCTCCTTCAACGTCCAGCACCTCCAGCACTACAGCACTTCATTCCCATCCATCACCCGGGCGCAGTACGAATACTCCGACCACCAGGGCGGCGCCAACTCCTATTACACCCACGCTGGAGGTCAGAGCTCCGGCTTGTACTCCACCTTCAGCTACATGAGCCCCAGCCAGAGGCCCATGTACACCCCCATCGCTGACTCTACCGGGGTTCCTGCCATTCCCCAATCCAACCACAGCCCCCAGCATTGGGAGCAGCAGCCGGTCTACACACAGCTGTCCAGACCCTGAGGACTCGCCGTCACACGCCCACCGTCGAGCAGATACACAGCAGAGGCTGATGGGACTCATTACGCATCATTCCACTCTCTTTAAAACACACACTTGAATCTCCCCACAACACACACACACACACAACAATAAAATGTAGGAAAGAAAGCTGGACTACAAGAAAAACGGCTCCCAATGTGCCTTTTTAATCGCCTGAACTCGAGATTAGAATATATATATATATATTTTTAGCCTTGTTTGCAAGTAAAGAAAAATTTTTTTGAGAAATGATTCCTCTGTGAGGACTTATTGATTATTGATACTTTAATATGTACTGTGTATGTTTTCTTAACATGTTGTTTTTTTCAGCCTTCTGTGTTTCTTGTAGAAAAGTCTATTTTTACTAAACCACTCTTGGTAGTCATTCCTTGTTTTTCTCCCATCTTTTTCCCTCAGTAGCACCCGTTATTGTCTCTAGTCCTCGTGCGGTGCATTTTATGTTTTATAGTTTGACTCTGTGCCCTTTATTTATGTTCCTGTAAAATATCATCCCTATCCAACAGTTGTTGTTTTTTTTAAAGCTCTCGTTCACGCTTCTATCCCCAATCAGTGCCTGTCAAATGTTGGAAGTGAATTAGCGGGAATATCTATGTGGCAGCGGCAGCTGAGAATTTACTGAGTGTCTAACAGCATGTGTCGCAGCCGCAGGAAGTGACCTTTGACCTCTGCTTGTCAATAGCTGCCTGCAGTCCTACAGGTGTCATCTTACAGCCTTTCCTTCTGTATCCCATCTTAACCCCTTTAATTTATTTATTAGTATTAATTTTATTTCAAAGAAATTATTTGCATTTTATTCTTTATTACTTTATAAAATTAAAAAAAAAAAAGATTGTTATTTTGCGCCTCTGAATATGGTGTCATGTAATCCAACGGGCCATTTAGACAGAGAGCTGGTACTTAATATGGTAAAACTCTGTATTCATCATGTTTATTTATCATATGTAGATTTTTCTATTTGAAATGTTTATTTGTCTTTATTTCTAACTAAGTCATGCACAAAATGCTGTTGCAGTTTCTAAAATAAGGCTGATTAAACTGGAAGCGTAGTTTTACGAAGCTCTAATTTGAAGCTGTAGTTGTTTTTAAGTAGATGTTTAGTTACTTGGCATCTTTCTTTGCTTATGCATTTTCCCTTTCTGATTTTATGCTTTACTCAACTTCAGTGATCTCTGTACTGACGTTGATATCTTTTTTACACAAGACTGAACAAGTTTTTTGTCTTTAAAAAGTTTAACATTTTACTGCCTTTGAAGAAGCTCATCTTTTGTATTATATTTGCAATAAAAGTGAGAATAAAACATAAAACCGACACCTACAGCTTGTTATTGTCTGAAGTCGACTCCTAATCGGTGTCCACTTACGTTTCTACAGCACTAAGCATGAATATGTATGGTTTGTGTTTAGCCTCAGGGAGAGGAATGTCTCCAGCAAAGACCAGCTTTAGTTTTCTGACGTAAGCATTGCCTCGCTCTCGCAGATGAAGCAGCAGGAGGGCCCTATAGTCAGCTCACTATAACACTCGCATTGTTAGGGGGAAAACGGAAAGAAAAACAGCGTATGGTTTTCCTATGTGGTTCCCTAGGTTTGTTCCTCTAAACGGTCAGCAAAGGGAAATATTGACAAGTCCGTCATGCCAAAGACATCATGTTCTACCAATTTATTGTAATTTTCAGCTCTATTATGTGATTGCGTCATCTCTGCTGGTATGTAATTACAAAACCAGAAACAACAAACATCTTCTGGCTTTAACACTGTAGAATACTCACAGGCTCATATTTGAAAATGATAAGGTAGTGCTAGTATCTATCTATCTATCTATCTATCTATCTATCTATCTATCTATCTATCTATCTATCTATCTATCACTATATATTCTACACTACCGCTGAAAAGTTGGGGAAATTAGTGATTTTATTTAAACCGATCAAGTGAAAATTAGGACTTGTACATTGTTACAAACTTGCCTATACCTTTTCTGTAAAATGCATTTTCTTGCTGTAAAAAAAAAGAAAAAAAATCAAACTGTATCACCGTTTCCAAAAAAAAAAAAAAATTAAACTGCACAACTGTTTTAACATTGAAAATAATCAGAAATTTTTCTGATAAGTACCAAATCAGAAGATCATGTGACACTGAAGACTGGAGTGAAGATGCTGAAAATACAGCATTGAATCACAGGAATAAATGACATCTTACACGATAATCTCATATAAAACGGTTATTTTAAATAAATAAATAAATATTAGTAATAGTAGTATTTTGGCATTCTAACTCCATTTGTATTTACCATCTTATTTTCTTCACAGCTTGGCAGGCTAGTAAAAACCATATTCTTCACATAAACGAGCCAAAAACCTCAGAGACGCAGAGGAAATACTGGAATGACTGAAAACAAGTGACAGAGAGTCAAATACAGATAAAGAATGTGAGAGGGATTGAAGGAAAACTTCTCAGCCGTCTGTAGAAGCCATTAGGACGGTGAAACAGATGAGATGTCTGGGCTTCTACCATCGAGTGGGAAAGAGCTGTGCAGCTCCGGTGATGAAAACCAGTGGTGATCGACATCATTGTCACCTCTCTCCATGCTCAAATCCCCCCGATGTGCTAATGTCTCCTAACTTCAATCGATATGTCTTATTATTGATTACGGTTCTAAAGTTGAGACTGAAGAATTTGTAGCTGTATATGTAGCAGTTCCTATACTGACATTTACTGACATTCTGGGGAAATTGTTTTAATGAAATACACATTCAAGAGTTCTTAATGAAACATTAAAACTAAAGTTGGAGGTGTACTTGAGAATTCTCCGGACCGGATTGTCCCGAACACCCTCACGTACGCTCAGGACAGCTGAGCGGAAACACAGACAGCGATGGAGTGGCCCATTCTCCGGGCAGTTTTCCCAGGAGAAGCCCATTAATATTCCGAGGAGACGGCGTGCAGGGAATCTCTCTCCTCCGAGCCCAATGGGTGGTCCTTTCAAATGCAAAGTAAGAACACAAAATAAGGATGAAAAAGAGGAATCTGGCAATGTCCCACTTCACTAACAAAGCAACCATGAACATTTTAAAGCGCAAAATGAAAAACAACACACACTTACATGACCAAAGCAGGTGGACTGCAGTATCAAGTGTGGTTTTTCTCTGAGAAAATACAGATTTTTTAATAAGTTAAGCAGGTTTTACAGTTAAAAGATGTATGATGCGCTGTATCCTTGCAGAAACACCCTCTGAGTTACAAAGTAGCGAGAACCGGGAAAATGTAACACTTCTGTTAACACTCTTGTCAGTTTAAAGATTTGAAATTTCACTCAAAAGTCTTCCACATATTAGCATTCATCATCAATGTCATTTAAATGTCTTAATTTAATAATACAATATTCATCTTGTGAAGGAGGGATCACCGTTTAAAAAAAAAAATATTTTAGTAATTTCACAGACATGTTAAGTGCATTGTGCTTCTATTAAGAAGAAAATATTCTATTGACAGGGTAAGTCATTATTTTGTGGCCTCGTTTTCATTGCTATAAAAAGCCAGTCTACTCTGTTGCATCTGCACTAAACTCATTAAAAACATCAGGAGCAAGAATTTGCCTATTCAAATTTCAGCCCCTGGGGTGAGCTTGTTTGCTTACGCTGCGCTACAAGGAATACAGTACGAAGCTTGGTTAAATATTTATGATGCCGTATTATCACACTGGACTCTTCCACATGGGTTCTGGCAGCATGCAGCATCTCCCCTCCCCAGATCTGCTATACCCCTGTCGGTCCCAAAGGATCTCACCCCTTCGCCCCCACATAGCATCACCCCACTGTCATTGTCCCCCAGGAGCCCCACAAAAGCAAGCATTTGACCTCCGAACACACCCCCATTTCCTCTCTTTTGAAAGTGTCCCGGCCCACAGAAAGTCTCGTTGCGACTCAAAGGAAACTGTACATCAATGAAAGACGGCCAGCCAAAGCTCACAGAAAAAAGTGAAGAAAACACTCGCATTTCACCCCAGCTGAAATTGACGGAGTGGGCCACTTGTTTCCTAGCAACAGACGCCTACAGCACAGGAAGCTGCAAGTTCACAGTTCAGTTTGGGGCGGCCGGACTCCCTCGGACCCCTGAGCTGAAAAGATGCCCGAGGTCACATCCTACAATTTATTGCAAACATGAAATAAAATAAAAAAGATCATAATTTACTCACCCTCATGTTGTTCCAAATCTGTGGAACTCAACGTGAGACGTTTAGTACAATGTTCATGCTGCTCTTTCCCATACAATGATTGAAAAATTAATTGTGAACACCCTTTTGAAAAATAAATGTGCTTAATTTTATTGAATGTGCTCTTGTTGAGTCTTTAAAATCTTATATATATATTATATATATCTTATATAGAGAGAGAGTACAGACCAAAAGTTTGGAAACATTACTATTTTTAATGTTTTTGAAAGAAGTTTCTTCTGCTCATCAAGCCTGCATTTATTTGATCAAAAATACAGAAAAAAAAACTGTAATATTGTGAAATATTATTACAACTTAAAATAATAGTTTTCTATTTGAATATACTTAAAAAACTAATTTATTCCTGTGATACAAAGCTGAATTTTCAGCATCATTCCTCCAGCTTCAGTGTCACATGTAACATCAGTCGATCACATGATCATTTAGAAATCATTCTAATATTCTGATTTATTATGAGTGTTGGAAACAGTTCTGCTGTCTAATATATTTGATCAATAAAAGGGTAAAAAAAACTGCATTTATTCAAAATAAAATAAAAAATTCTAATAATATATTTTCTTATATATGTATAACTTTTTTCAATTTAACACATCCTTGCTATATAAAAGTATTGATTTTATTTTATTTTTTTAAAGAAAGAAAAAAAAGTTACTGACCCCAAATTACTGACCGGTAGTGTATATTGTTATTACAAAATATTTATATTTTAAAAACATACCTTTTTTTTTTTTCTTTTTTTTTTTTTTTCATTTTATTCATCAAAGTATCCTAAAAAAGTGTCACATGTTCTGAAAAAATATTAAGCAGCAGAACTGTTTCAAACTTTGATAATGAATCATCATATTAGAATGATTTCTAAAGGATCATGTGATAATGATCCTAAAAATTCAGCTTTGCATCACAGAAATAAGTGATAATTTATTTATAGTGTGTGTGTGTGTGTGTGTGTGTTATTTGATATTACATGATATTACAGAAGGTTAATATATTTTACATGTACTAAATTGCAACGTAATCATTACAAAGGTGTAATTACAAATATACATAAATACATGACATGCACATTTCAATAGAAATAACATTAAAGAATATTTAAGTTTATGTTTGTCAGTACATTCGGCAGCACACTTTAACTGTATTTCAAAGACAACAGTAGTAATTATAAAATTACATAAAGATGTACTTCTATTAAAGTGGGTCAAAAACCAAAGTTCATCTAAATGCATTTTATATAAATTTAAACTTTAATACGTTTTATAATGCCAAACTCCACTGGTGTCTCACAACCAATCATGATGCATCGAATCTGGTTTTTAATGGTGTGATTCACTTCCCCTCCCATTTCCCAAAGTGCCTTATCAATAGCTCATTATGCAAAGGAGTCCCAAAAAGGAAGTGGTTTCAAGGCTAACGGACACTTCTTTTTGGCATTTAACCACCGCAGTCCACACTAATAATGCAAATGAATGAAACATGTTATCTCAAAATGAAACCAAACAGTGCATTTGACAAGTACTTCACCTGATGTTGGCCTGCTCTTCCTATGTTTTAATACACACAAACTCCCCGTCAGACCAACTGGTATTTTGATGGGTTTCGAATGACTCCATCTGTGGGGCTCGGCTAAAACCACACGGTCTGAGCGGAGCAGATGACATGTGGAGAAGACATCACACGTGTGACACGGACAACATCTCATATCTCAACACAAATAAAGCCCAGCCATCCACCACATCTTCCCATTCGACTCCTTCGGAGCGGCGTGCATCTTTACCCGGCTACACACGTATCCCGTTACAGCAGGACGCCTATGATCAGTTCACTAAGTATGATTACATTTAAACGCAGGCTCTCCCAGCGTCAGCTCATGTGGTAGAAATAACATCTTTAACCAGGGTAAATACACACAGCACACAGTCCGTTCCTCCTCTGTAACCCAGCCTTATTCAGAGGCTGGAAGGAGTTTACACTGAGAGGCCAGTTTCAAACAACTGATCTGCTCGACTGGGTTCAGGTTCACGGTTCAGTGCCTTTGCTGCAGATTTCCTGCACACGTCTGCGCTTTTAGAAAATATGACATGTCTGAATGTAGCAACAAAGCTGCGATGAGCCGAGCTGTCCGGAGAGATAAAGGAGCGGAGAGGTTTAGCAGGCTCTACTGAGACGACATGGAAAGGTGTGGACACTGAGTATGGGAGGGGAGATGTTTGGACTAGGGTCTTTTACCGTGACGAGTGTGGGTTTTCTCATGGTCTTATGGGACAGAAGTCTGATCCACATGCCTGGGCTACTGAAAGTGTCTGACAGCACCTAAAACTAAAACAGAGTCTTTCTGGATACAACTTTGTGAAATACATAAACATTTAAACACAGATTCCACATTAAACGCATTGTCGTTTATTATATTTATATACTTTTTTGTGATATAATATAATATCTAAAGCAACTTTACTATATAGCAAATCTTAGCTGCTGGATTGTTTATATCATTAATAATTTTTACTATATCATTGCCCAGCACAGTTTGCATACAATATAATCACGAAAAACAATAGCAAATCTTGGCTGCGTGAATGTTTATATTTTCACAAAATGTAACTATGTTATTCAGCTCTTTATATAAATTTGGATATATACAGTACACTTGTGTAAAGCAATATATAGACAATTTCAACAGTGATTGTTAATATTATTGCTAAATGTAAACTATATTATTGCACAACTCTCTATATAAACTTGGATATATAGTATATATAGTAAAATGTGTTTTGTGAAAAGCATATACAGATACAAAAATAAATTATTGACTAAATTAATTGAATTATTATTATTATTATTATTATTATTATTATTATTATTATTATTATTATTATTATTATTATTATTATTTTAATGCTCATACTTATTGGCCTATTAAATCAACAATGACTTTATTTGATATTGTCCATAATGACAACCTTTTCTACCTTTTTATAACCTTTACTCTTATATACAAATTTTATAACAGGGATTTATTTTTTATTTTTTTTTTAAATAAAACAATCCACAACTATAACTGGACAGTATAACTATAGAAAGAGGACATTATGACTCACTGCTACCTTCTTTATTTTCCCACATGTCACTAGATTAAGTTTCACTTTAAAAAATTGTTTTGGCTTCTTTGTTGATTATGATCAATAGCACAAATATAATATTTTTTTTCATACTTTTTTTATTTTTTTATGTTCTGTTCAGATTACCATTAAATTTAAAGAATTTGTTGTGGAGTGAGGGAACCTAAAATACATATTTATAGTGTTTATACGTTTTGTAGATGTTTTGTTTACCGATATTTGAATTTATTTCTGAATGTAATAATATAATGTGATTTATATGTTTGATTGTTTTTAGTTTTTCTCTATTACTAAACAATGAGACTTACTAAACATATAAAAAGCTATATTTAAAAAAGCAGTTTGTACTATTGATCTAATATGTGTTTTGTTTTGTACTGTGGATTTTGGGATAGGCACTCCCTCTGTTTCCTCCTCGAGAGAAAACGCCCCCGACCGAACACCACGAGCAAGATGTCTGACAGAAACACATGTTGCTGCTGAAGATCTTAACAGTTGTGGAGCCACACAACCAGGAAGACATCTGATAATCAGGAAGAAACACACGCGCGCGCACAGGAAAACACGTGTATGCAAACATAAATCATCCGCATGAGGGTTATCTCCCCCTGACCTCCATGTGCAGAAAACCAGTTGCTTGCACAGCTGGCGAGACCACTGACTCACTGCAGCCCGACAGATGCACACATTACCCATAATCCCCTATCATCAGAGCAAATGCTCTTTGTACTCGCCACAATCTTGATGCCTTGTGCAAAATGTTGAGTTAAACACACACACACAAACACACACAAATTAGAAGTTCAAATAACATGACAGCTAATGGGGATTGCTCTCATACTGTGATTCAGATGTTTTCCACTGATAGACAGGGACATACGGACACAGACCTCTTGGAGGTGTGACTTAGTGCGTAAAACATGTGAATGCACAAACACACACTCACAAAACCTCACAGGCTGCATGGCTTTACGTCTTGACGGTGCATATATCACTGGAGATTAGCAGAGGCATGCACCGCACAGCCAACAGATGCAGCAGTTTCTCACTTTTCATCTCTTCCTATTTCTCTCTCTCTCTCACACACACACACACACACACACACACACTATTCTAAACACTTCATGTTCTTGCGGAAATACGTATGTGTGTGTGTGTGTGTGTGTTTGTGTGTGAAGGGGGGTGGAGCAAAAATACCACTTTATGATTTCATAAATCACAACTCGGTAGCCTCAGAGATCAGGGACCACCAAGAGTCACACCAGACACATTGTTGGCCTCCGTGGAAGATGAGCTGACACTGATTACAGCCTCGAACATCTCGTGACTAAAGCAGAAGAGTGGATTTCCCTCACACGCACTTGATCTGTATATCACCTGAGGAACTTCCAAATAATGACAAATTGCTGAAAATGTACTCATACTCAGGCTATCCTAGAGTTAGATGAGTTGGTTTCTTCGTCAGAACAGATTTGTAGAAATGTAGCATTGCATCACTTGCTTACAAATGGATGCTTTGCAGGGAATGGGTGCCGTCAGAATGAGAGTCAAAACAGCTGATAAACACATCACAATAATCCTCCATCAATCTCCAGTCCATCAGTTAACATCAGTGACTCTCATTCTGACGGCACCCATTCACTGCAGAGCATCCGTTGATGAGAGACTGATGCAATACTAGATTTCTTCAAATCTGATGAAGAAACAAACTCATCTGAATCTTCAATTTTCATTTTTGGGGGATCTATGACTTTAAGTAAAAACATGGAGAATACCATTTACTCGCTGCATTCTGCTCTGGAAAATTTGTTTGTAGAGTAACGTCTTTCTTTGAGTGTGTTCAGCACGACCCTAAAAACATGGGCTTAAAATATCAGTGCAGACACGACAGCTGAACAAAGAAAGACAAGACGCCAGGTGAACTCAACCATCCAGGTCTGTTTTTGACATTTAGCACTGGGTTTCTGAAGGACAGCAGGAGATATAGCGATTGAGAAGTTTATCTTTAAACACATCTTCACTACTAAAGCCCACAGATTTTTCTAACTATATTTAGATGTTATTCCCATTTCTTTCAAAATCATTCAAAATATTAAGCAAGCAACTGTGACTGAGAGTTTTAACAACCCCAAAAACGCATCTGTCTTTCTGGACACAGAGAACAGTTGGGAACTGCATGGTGGCAAACGTGGGTTCGCTCTAATGCCCTTGGCAGACAGAATAGCTGGCATGAGCACGTATTTATCTCAGATTCATGCTGAAGAACTGACTGATTGTGAAGCAACAAATGTGACCTAGACTGAAGTTTTACTGTGAGTCCCTGGCCCTTTCATTTCATGTCACAATATAAATATTATGGCCCTTTTCAGGGTTCAGTTCAGTGTTTCTGCATGTTTATTGTGCATAAAACATTAGAAAAGTTTATTAAATAAAGACTTTTTTTGGGGGGGGGGGGGGGGGGGCAGTATCACTGTTTTCACCAAAACATTTAGCAGTACAACAGTTTTAACACTGATAATAATCATAAATGTTTCTTTAGCTTTAGAATGATTTCTGAAGATCATGTGACACTGAAGACTGGAGGAATGATGCTGAAAATACAGCGGAGCATCACAGAAATAAATTACATTATACAATATATTCACATAGAACAATTTAAAATTGTAAAAGTATTTGACAGTATTATTGTTTTTACTGTATATTTGTTCAAATAAATGCAAGCCTTGGTGAGCAGAAGAGACTTGTTTCAAACACATAGAAAATTGTACCAGCTTGTACAAAACTGTTGAAAAATAGTGTCCCATACATTTTCTCCTTTGGCATTACAAAAATGTATTTACTCACCATTAACCAGCTCTGAGATAAATCACAATAATGCAAACTTTTATTTGGAACAAGAAAGTACAGTATATATATATATATATATATATATATATATATATAAAATAAAAACTTAACTTGTCAGAATGAACTATAATCCCAAAGAGCACTGCACATAACAATATCGAATCAGAAATAGTTATACAGTATAATACTCTAATTAATAGAATTACAATTAATTATTTTAGACATGAGACATTAATGCATCTCGACTTGAGGATTATGGGTAGTGTAGTTTTTCACCGGAAATGTAAAGGGGTCATACGATGAGATTTCAATTTCTCCTTCCTCTTTGTAGTGGGACAAGCTCTTGGTGCATAAAGAAGATTTGTGAAGTTACAAAGTCTCGAGAACAGCTCAACCCAAATATTCAGGTGTGTGCAACGCATTTTATGTAGGACTGTTTCCTGAACCTAGAGAGTAGCTCAAAGGCTGTTTCCACAAAGTGGGGCAGTTCCAACTTTGCAAGGACAGTCGGGCGTTTCTGACTCACAGTCTGTAAGTACGTTGACATATTTATAGAATTTGCCACTGGCGATTCAAACGCGAGTTCTGAGCAGTGTAGAGTAGCACTTGTTGTTTCTCCGATCACAAATGCAGACATGTTTTTAATATGTAATTATGTCCCCACTGCATGCAACTAATGCATATTATACATTGGTTTTAAATAGTCGTGCCAGGAGACGACATCACAGTGTGGTCAGGGACGCAACATTTCTGCAACATGCTTGAGGTCTTCAGCAAATCAAAATATACCGGATAGCTGGCCAATAAGAGCACACCTCGCTTTTCAGAACAATGAGCTTTGTAAAAATCAATGCATTTCAGATGGCAGAGCATATAGGAGCAACAATAATGTGCAGTTTGTGGAAAATAATGTTTGTTTTGAACCTTAAACCACAAACAGATTTCCTTACACCAAATACACAAAATAATGTGCTTTTTGGCAATATCATATGACCTCTATAAAAGGAGTAGTGCATATTAGGTACATTTACAAAAAATGCATACATTATTTCTTAAAAAAAATATATTCTCTTTGGAGAAACTGAGCAGGATTTTTACTTCCAGAACCTCACTGCTGCACTCTATTGATTTACATCATCTCCATGAACTTTCTCACGTTTTCTTGCTGCTTTTGCTCCTCTCCTTGCTCAGACCAACGGACTCCCATTTCTGACCTCAGTCTTGCTTTCTTATGTTAGTAATTTTGCCTCTTTACAAGCACAACAAGACCAAAACAACATTTGGTCTCCAGATTTACCTCCCTTATGATTTTCTCATCCACAGCCTCATCAGAGCGCCTTCTTGATTATCTCGTCCATGCTTGAACACCACTGAAAAAAAGAGCAACCAAAGACACGGTTGAGAAATTGGAGAGAAGACGATTACTCAACCAACAAGTAGTTGCGTATGGAACGGGATATCCTTTCACAGGTCAGTGCTTTAAAGCTGGCAAAAATCTGCTGTGTTATTAAATCTCATTTAAGAACAGACACCACAATCAGAAAGCATCTGATAGTAATAAAGGAGCAGTGGAAAAAATGCTGAATGTGTTGGAGACTGAGATAATAAGTGTGCTTCACGAACAGAAAAATGACCCGCTCTGTGTAGAAAAATATTCTAATCAACAACTGCAACTTGATCATTTTCATTGCTCCAATATTGACAAGCGTGTCAGAATAATATTTAAGAGCTCATTCTCTGACTGATTAAATGGAGTCATTAATTCAGAAGACAGCAGAGAATATCAGCTTTGCCATATTTATTCCAATGGTCAAAATATATCACATTTCATACAGATTCTCTGATTCGAGTAATTTTTTTTTTTTTTTTTTTACACTTTGTTTTGCCAATGGTAACAAATACTATATGAAAAAAATTTTCACCATGAAGATAATCAAGCAAATTTAAGAGATGCAACACAGATCAGCTGATAACATAACGATAATGTGCAAATTCCATACCATTCACTAGCACCTAGGCAAAGGGAAATATACAGTAAATACATTTTACACTTTAAGAGTCTTCCAAAAATATCAGGACAATGGTAAAACAATTACTACACTATAAAATTAGCAATCTATACTGTACAGCATACTGTGTGCGAAAAACATAAATAAAATACAAATCTTAATGGCATCTAAGGGGAAAGATCTTTGGGTTGCACTTTATTTTACAATACGTGTACTTACATGTAGGGTTAGTGTACTTAGGGTTAGGGTTAGGGTTAGTGTACTTAAAGTGTATTTATTTAAGAAAGTTCTGGTAATACAGGGTAACTACATGGGGTAGGGTTAGGTTTAGGGGTAGGTTCAGGGTTAGTACCTAGTTATTACATAGTTATTGTAATTACTATAATACGTACATAGTATGTACATGAGGAACAGGACTTTAACATAAAGTGCTACCGATTTTTTAGTAACATAGGGTGTAGTTACGACATCAGCCACTAGGGTAGATACATACACACAAACACATGCATTATACATGTGAATCCGTGGCAGCCCCAAGGATCCCCTCCCTCGAGACGCCTGATGATGTAATTCTCATTTGTCATAATGATTGACAGGTAAGAGTGGGTTTGGGATGAGTGACAATCTCTCATTAAGCCCGGTTGAGTTTCGCCCCACATGTACATCCCCCCTCTCAACCCTTCTAACAGGACATTGCCCATTTGGGAAGGGGGAGGAGGGTGGATGCCAGTCCCAATTCATCAGTCAGTGAAAGGGGTGTCTGATGGAGAGCTAGGGGAGTCCTTTCAGTCCAGAGAGAGAGGGTGAGAAAAAGGTCATCTGCTTCTGACTTACAAAATGAGACATGATCCAAAAGCCTGACATGTGGATGACAGAAGACCGGGGAAGGACGAATACAACACCAAGCATGAAATATCTTTCTAAATATTTTGAAAGAAAAAAAAGGGATATTCTGTTGCATCTGGTTCGCTGATAAACCAGTACTTTGAGGAAAGTGTTTCTGATATTTGAGGAAATAATGCAATCCAGAAGTTTCTATGGCCCTGTGTACTCTGCACAGAAATGTCACCCACACAATTTCCAGAAACAGAAAAGATTAAGCTTGTTCCCAAACTGGCTTTTCCAGAGCCTGTGTCTGTGTGTGTGTGTTTGCATGGACTAGTTATCCATTTAGATTACAGATGGACGAACTGGTAGGACGATGATGGACATAGTGAAGACCTGGCAAACAGACTGCTGCGAGACCCAGCGAGACTCTTTCTTTCACTTGTGCACATATGCACATACATCTGTTCCACATTAACACATTAAATGCCTCGAAGGTGTCTGAAAACACTGTGGTGATCACTTTCATCTTGAAATAATCTGTGGCTTCCATTGAGCCCAATTCAAATTTATAACGTGTACGCAACACAGAAAAGATACCATGATAGAAAGCATCTACATGTTGGAAAGTCTTATTGCATTGAATCATATGCATCTTAAATGTAAACTCATACAGTGTGTGAATGTCCTTACAGATTGTTTCACACATCATAGTTTGACAGGTAGTGTTCCCTGAAGAGTTTGTGACACTATTTGTCAAACGTCAGATTCTAGCATGAGTTATAAAGGCCACCTAAAGCTGTGTGACATTCAGTGCTTGTGACCCTTTATGATTGCTGTGGTGAGGAGAAAGAACAATGCAACCGGACGACAGCGATCTGTCATAGGGGTTAACGTAAAGGACCGGAAAGAGGACCTGAAGATTTCACACCCATCATCAGTAACAAGAACGATCGAGTGCTATGAGTGGTCATTAATCAAAATCACATCTCCATCAATCTATCAGTCCATCCATCCAGCCGTCCATTCCACATCCATCAAACTCACTTTCTGTCTCCAAAACTTCTCCTTCCTTGTGTGTTACACTGTCCACAAACAGTTATTGAATTTGACAGAATATTAGGCAGAATGCTGTATCACCTCCCACTGATCTCATATTCATCATTGTCAAGTCTGCTAAATGCACATGCTTGTATGATAAGAAATTTCACACATCTAAAGAAATGACAAGATGGACCTCTAAGCACAAACAGAGAATTTTCCTGGTGTTTCATGTGATGAATGAGGAGCTGCCTTGGGAGTTGATCCATCAGGGCCCCAGACAGTCCCGACAGGACCACATGCTGAGGCCCACATTCTCACTGACCACCCTCAGAGAGGAGGGCCATGCTATTGACAGGAAATGACCTCAGCAGCAACCCTCTCAATTATGGTCATATTCATTATAATTGGCTTTTATAGCATGGCATCATCACTCCAGACATAACAACAGATGCACTTTAGCCAGATTAGCTACTGCCGTTAAAACAGATGGTTTTTGAAAGAATAATAAAAGACATTGCTTATTGTACTTCATAGACTTAAAACACTAAAAACATTATTTAAGAGCATGCACACTTGCAGATATGTTGAAAGAAAGCAGTTTATCACATTACAAAAAGTTTTGAAAATATACCTCTCGGCTAATCATCAGAGCACATGATGCTCCAATGGCTTTTTCTTCTCTCTGAGCCTAAAACACAGATAATCTATTCAAACAATCAGATGGATGACCAGAAAACAATTGGAAAACCATTAAATAAAGGAAATGAGGTCAGTACTCTATGGTTTTAATGATGATGGCAATATGATTATGGTATGTGTTTTTTTTATAGCTTAATAGTGAGGCCGGATGACAGTATACTCTGTTCAGTCAAGCATGAGCACTCCCATCTGCTAGTATATGATTACTGCTTTATGCTGTGCCCTGACACTTCCACATTTTTCTAATTTTCAAAACAACCCCTCAAATCTCTCACGCACCTGTGATTGTTGCAGATTACACCCTGTTTGAATACTGTACTGTAACTGTAGGAGATGAAATCTGGAACTGGAGATAGTCCACTTGCATCCTGTTGTCTCTTCATACTGCTGTTCCCCTGTCACTTTCTTCACAACCTCTTGAGCAGTGTCTTTGTTAATAAGTGGGCCTCCTTCAGCACTCCTGCAGGGGATTACTGCGGGGAACTACCGGGAGCGAACACTGATCGTTTCCTCCAGTCTCCCAGAATTCCATTCCCATCTAATTGAGTCAGGTTCAGAAACCATAACAGGCCATGCAGGATATGTGTAGCCCCAACTCCATCACTTTTTCAAAAATGCCCTAGTGTGGGAGACGTCATGCCAGCCAACAGCCAACTGATCACTTCCATATGCTCTTGTTGTCAGGTTGGACCCAGAAGTGCCCCTTTCCTTCTGACTTATGCACTTGGATACTTCCACACACACGTACACACTCCTCATCCCCCTTTCACCACACGCCAGTGGAAATAAGAGGACTCTGGGAGCTTTCTGTGCACTTCATATTCTTCTACTTTAGATGAAGGCTATTTAGGAGAGCTCCAACAGTTAAGGGCTGCCTTGTGGCTGAGGTCATTATCGTGGATGTTTTGTTTCCATTATTGAGATTATCAGGTGTGGACAGTGGATATTAAAGAAAAGAAACAGTATCTGCCACTTCAGCCCCAAGTCTTAATCCAGGATGGTCGTCTAGGCTGTGCTTTCCCATGACAAAACACCAATATTCCCTGTGCAAACAAACGAAGTCCTTCGCCTGCTTCTGCTCTAGCTCACCCTTAATCAAAACACCCCTACAGACTGACAATGGTAGATCCCTGCTTGCTTTGAGGATACCCCACTACTCCTCAGGCTTTTAGGGGAAAAAAAGGTTAACATTAGGGGGAGAAGGACTGAGGATTATCAAAGGAGACTGAGAGAATTCCATGTGTTGGTTTTAGAAAGGAACTGGCGACCCGTCTGTATTAAGACACAATGTTTCCAGCATTTTCTGCATTCAGATGAAAAAGAGATGGAGGACATAGAAACAAAGATGCATATAGCCCTACTGCAGGCCACCAAATACACCTGTAATTATTAAGATTTGTAAAAGCTGTAGAACCCCCACCCGGCAGTTCACTCATTTCCCATCTGCAAAGCAGCACCTCTTTTGGCCTCTGGATTTAGCTCCTTTGCAGCAGACATAAATTTCAAGGTTTAGCATTGTCAGATTTTGATTATGAGGAAATCTTGGGAAGCAGCCACTACCCCAGCCTTTCAACTAACCATCTGACCATGTGGTGCTTGAGTTACTTCAATGGTTACGTCACATTCTGATCGAGTGGAAAAGGGAAAAGACCCTTTTATTTTGAGCTCTTGCGTCATCAGTTGCAAAGTATCCCGTCATGTTTGTGAAGCTACACCTGGCAACAGCCAAAGTTACTGGCTAACATGCAGCAGAGATTAACTTTAGAGTCTAAAATTATGCTGGAGCACACCCGATGCTACCTTATCAAACCAAAAAGTCTGAAACCAAGTATATAAACTGTATAGAGTCATAAAGTCAACTGTGCTCCAATAAATTCATTTTTGCCTTCAAAATGAATCATCTCAACTTTGTAGGAACCTCATATCATGTTGAGACTTCATACCATGGAGATCTTTCAAATTGGCTCAGAGTATCAGAGGTGAAAGCCAGTCACTTGTTAAGGTCCCTAATACCAGACCTTCACCACAGTTCAGTGGTCTGGCAATCGCCTCCATATTGAGGAATCAACTCATCTGGACTTACTCTACATACAGTGATACAACATCTTTGAATCCAGTGGGGGATAAGGTTTCACAGAGCTCATTTGCAAGAGAGGTTCCACTGCCAAGAGAGAAAGTAGTCGAGTTGGATGCTGAAGCCAGCAATGATTTTAATAGGAAACATCCGCATATGCCAGCAGTTCACCAACATTACACTAATTGCCCTGTTCTGAAATCATTGTCTTGAGAAACACTGCGATTAGGAAGGCAGAGGAAGGGAGTGCGGGAGCCAATGCAAAATCACAAATGTGAATTCTGAGTAGAGGAGGGCTGCTGTGTTTACGAAGCATGCGGGATGATGTGGGAGAGAAATCAACTGACTGGAGGGGTGCTGAAAGCAGCAGAAGGGAACAAAGTTAGGGAGAGCTGATGGAGACCTTGTAGATAAACAAAGTCCGAACTAACTCTTGGGTCAGTTTGTATACCTTTGTGGTTTTGGATGCTCTGTGCAACCCAGTCTACACTCCTCAGCCAGGTTCCAAGTCTGCTAAATCAGTCGACGGCTTGGGATCTCACATCATTACCATTTTGAACAGCCTATAAAAGAATTTGAAATGGACGTCTTGAGAATAATAAAGAGCAAAGGGAAACAAATGCCTTCAAGGAAAAAAGCTGTGAAAGAGTCCAACGTATAAAACCCCTGTTACATGAAGATGTGAAGACTAGGTTGGATGGAGACTTGTGAGATTAAGTAGTCAAACAATGACAAGATTAAGACCCCAAAAAACATGTCAGATTATGTTATTCTCCAGTGTCCTCTCACCTTGTGAAGTTTCATGGTCCAGAAATGGCACTTTGACTTTCTTTAGTGCCGAAGCCGGATCTGGGGCTCTGTTAGCCACGACTCCAACCACAGTCCTCACTATTTCCCAGGTGTGTGGCAGAAGAACTGAGGGTTTTGGGCTCGTCATATGGTTCTTATCCTTCTATTTGCCATTAGCATTGGACTGCAGCCCTGACACTTACTCTCTGATCTGCAGTTGATCCGACTCCAGAGGCCGTAGGGGCTTAAGAGCAGAACATGGGCTTAGCCTGGTAATGAGTTTGATGGTGTGGGGGGTCCACTATAACAGTTCTTCCTTACCTGCAAGCTCCTCATAATAAAGGTGCAAATGAGGAAAAGTTGCAGATCACCATGCACATATCCATGCCATGTGGAAAAATGCACTGGTTTTCTTTGATACAATTGCCTTATATTCTCTGAAACAAATTCTATCCAGACCTACTGTAGGGTTCACAGAAAACCATTCAGAACACCGATTTAGTGAAGCTACTCAATCAGATAAGTTTCCTGAATAGGTTAAAATGAACCACTGAAAATATCTGACTCAAAAGAAGAATGTATTAAAGTACAAAAACTGGACATGAGTAAAATGCATAGTTTCAAGGGCGCAAAGGGGGCTGACGAAAATAAAGAAATTGTGAATTACCTCAGACTGTGGTACAACAGCAGATTCCTGAATATCAGAAATTTCTTGGAGTTCTTGGAGTGTTGGGGGTTAAGGGGCAGTTCCCCGAGGCCTGGGGCTGATAAAGCCATCTGACAGCATCTTGGACAAGGGGAGTACATCTGCTTCACATTTCCACCATGTCAGAACCCATACTATCTTTGCTTTGGCTTGTTTGCAACTCATTGTCTCAATCATGTTTCTACTGTTGTAATGACATTTAATGGCATATAACTACATCTGTGCGAATGATATGACTAGTCATTCTGGTGTCATCAATTCTTCTACTCAGACCACCATTCATTTGAAGCTAACAAAGCAACATGAATAAGATACACTTGGGGTTAACCATCCAAAATACAGATAATTATGCTAAGGTCTGAACACCCTGCATGCCTTTCAGGATGATTCATTTAGTTCACTTATAACTCTTTCAAGATAATACATGTTTTGGCTCCCTTCTAGTGCTGAATGAGGCGTTTAACCGTAGTGAATGTACTGACAAACTGACCACTAGCGACACTGTGTTTTGTTATTTTCTCAGCCCCTCTACTGTATGTAATTGCTAAAATAGAGTTGACTGCCCCTTGCTGCTGCTGTGCATCAGAATGCCTCTGCAACCTCAATGGTTTTGGACACTGTTGGCTCAGCCCATATGGAGCCACTTCACACAAGGTTTAGCCTAAGCCAGATCCATGCTCAGAAGACACAGCACCACCTCAGCCACAGACAGTAACTGAGTTGGCATCCTAGTAATGGTCTGCTGGCTACCACCACATCGTTGCCATAGAAGTCATTGCAAAGCACTATGACTCAGAAAATAAGACAGACCATGTTTTGGGTCCTTTATTAATTATTTCCAAACTCTATGGATTGACTTTATGAAACATTAACTACTGCAGTTTCTCAGTTCATTCCAATTTGGGAATGTGCAAAGTAACATCTTAAAAATAGAACATGATATCATTGCATTTTACCAGACAAGTCTAAGGCACTCCCCAATGTGTAATTTATTTCTGTGATTTTGTTTGCTTTAAGAGGAAGTGACAATTATTAACAGGCAATTCTACATGAACAAATGAATTTGCAACAAATCTGTATGCACACTCTGATAAGCCCAAGTATGAAACCTAGTATTCCAACTACATCGCATAATAAAAAATAAATAAAAAATTATATATTTTGAAAAACGTTTGTGTCCAATCAACACTGGACCCCACTAACTTTAATTTTATGTACCAAAAGAGAACAAAGAAGGTCAAACTGGTTTGAAACTACACAAGGGTGAGTAAATCATTTTTGGGTGCACCATCCCTTTAAGTCCTGCCATAATGAATAATCAATATTTGTCAATAACTTTTTCCATCCTGCATGTTTACAGCTTTAGCATGTAGCAATGTGGTGAATGGCTCTTTGCTGAATCCAGTGTCTTGGGCACTGTCTCTGTTTTTATAGGCTGATTAAGTCATGCTTTTGTTTCCAGGGTCACCAACATATTTCCCATAATCCCAACACGAGGCTGAGCTAACCAGCTAACGAGGTAACGACGGAAACACTCTGACGCTTGTGCTTAACATGCGTCCAGACCGAGCAAAGGTCCATTGTGCAAGACTCAGGCAAACCCGGCTCTCTCGGGGTGCGTTCTCTCCACTGTGGTCTCTTCAGTGTGCTTAAGGAAGCATTTGTGTCCGCTCAAGTGGAGAACATCATAAAACATGGCTAAAATTGTGTAAGAAGAGTGGAAACCATTGGTGTCCCTTACCAATATCTGAACACCAAAGTAAAGCGACACAAAGTGCTCCACCCCAAAAATGGGTTCCATATTTTAGCAAAACATCTAATTTCACGGGTGGGAAGGGGATGTGTGTTTTTGCATGTGTCGGGTGTGTGCATGTGCCAATTTAGATGCATTAGCTGTCATATTTTCCTTTCTTGAAGAAAACAACTCTATTTGTGCAACAGGGCAGGAGCAAAGTGTACCTTTTCTTCAGGAGTCTGTGTGGTGTGACGCTCCACAAACCACACAGTTGTCATCACTTCCTGGCACTCCACCTAGAGCTCTTCCAAGCCCACTTTCCCAACATGCCTTGTCCAATGCTTGCTGCTGCCATTGATTGAAAGCAAAAACCATTATGGCCTGGTTTTGGCGGAAAGCGTTAGAATAGGCAGTCTTGGGAAATGGCAAATCAAATCAGCCTGGCAGCCACCACTCTGCCACTTCCCATACAGTAAGTATGCACCCCCTCACCCAACACATACCCAGTCAAAACAGTGAGCTCAATGCTTGGCATCGGTGCCCGTGGGTATGGGACTCCCCTGGAACTGTCAGGTTTGTCCACTGGGCTCAAGCAGTAGAACTGAAACCCAGAGCAAGGCCAGGGCCCGGCCTACTCTTTCCATTGCCACCACTCAACACAGAGCATGTTAAAAACAAGTTGATCGCTGGAGAAAACAAACTGCACAGAGATGCATTGTTCACGGGCCCGCTCTGTCATGAAGGAAAGGTCTGGGAAATAGGAGCTGTCTCCATTGAGGTTCCACTGTTAGCGCACATGATGCAAGCGGGCCAGATTCCACAGCATTGATAACATCATTGATTAAGAGCACTTGGAGAACCTGAGGAAAAACAAGCAGTCATTATACTAACTAGGCAGCTTTCCTATTTGTTTAAGCTGATGATGCACTTTCTACAACAAAACACTTCGTTTATCACATCTGTTGTATAAACCTGGTTCAACAAATTACAGGAAACTAAAATTTGTAATGACTCAATGTTTACAAAAGATGACATAATATATATATATATATAGAATGCTGCATAAGTACTGCCTCAAATTTGCTCTTTAATAATAATAAAAAATAAATAAATAAATAAAAAGTCAAAAGTCATAGTACATGTGATTTTTATGGATGCAATTTCAGATGTGGGATTAGGAATCATCACTCAAATGCATTTTCTTCTAAAGCACTAAATGTCCTAGTGTATCAGGGCAATAGATATACTAAGAAATGAGACCATGTTACACACCCAAACATTCATACGCAACTGCATAATTCATATAATGTACATTACATATAACGTAAGGCGAACTTGTGGTGAGCATTATCACATGTAACTCAGACGCTGGTTGCTTCTTTCGCCATAATAAGCTTCTCTTATACAGTTTTTTTCCCCCTTACTCTATTATTACCAAACGATTGCCAATTATTCCCCTCCCAAAACTGACAACCAATGTGACCACTACTGCGTAAATCCCTAGCAAATTCTATGTAGAACCCATTTCAATCGGTTTGATCTCCAGTTTTGACATTTTACAAAAGCATTGGTTTGCATATGGATTTTCACAGAGTTCTCATGGAAATCCCCCTTCCGTCTGTCAGGCTGTGTGTACAAATGACTGAGTGGTATGATGGCCAATGGGAAATTCAAAATTAGACATATGTGTGTGGGTGGATGGCAGTGCATATGGATACAACTTAATGTTCCCCATTTTCCCATGCAATATCACCCTTGTGGGTACAAAATGCAATGCCAGACTTTCTCACACTTCAGTTTTCACACCTGACTATAATAAAAACAAAACATACTGTATGACATAACAGGGCTGCAAACGAGGAGAAGCATCCATATCCCAAGGTTACTGTATCTCACTATGGACAGATTTATGGGCATTATTCATAATCACTGTCCTTGTAAACAGCTTATTCTGCAGCTAAAATGAATTTACTTACTTAGTGGAGATCAAAGAGATATCACTTATATTTACTGTAGCAGGCAGTGGTTTGCATGATGTGTAAGATGTGGTTGTGATGTGACATTATAGGCTGTTTTTTCAGTTCAGTCCATCCCCTTTTGCCAAACCACACTTCCAGAGATCAGCCAGTGCAGAATGAGTAAGTGAGATGTGACGCAACAGCCAAAGACGTCAGCCTGCATGGGTACACAGGCGACAAGTAAAAACAACATCACAGAACACATCAGATAGGCAGATAAACTCAAAATCGATTTCTGTGGATTGCAGACATCCTGCAATTAAAGGTCATGGGTTCGATTCTCAAGTGTGTACAAAAGTGTCTTCCAAAAATGCATAAGTGCAGAACTATATTTAAACTTTATTTACTTTTTATGTAGTACTTTAATTCTCCACAATATTTTGAGAATTTAAAGCTAGAATTGAGATGCGTTTTTGGTGATCAGATCACAAAACTGGGTTTGTACATTTCCCAAGTCACCCGATTTGCTGAACACAAACGTTCCATGGATCATCCGACTGGAATACACCCGGAATCTCCTGTTTCTCTCCCCAAATCCTCACTGGCGTCTCTCTTAGTCTGTATTCGCAGGGGAGCTTTAAAACCTTTTCTTTTCCTCCCCTTCACTTCTAATCTGCATTAGCATCCTTTACTGTGGGAAACGCAATCGACCAGATACCTTACTTTTTATCTGTCAAAATGCCGGAAAACATTTCGGAATGGTTTTAAAATTTGATAAATGATGGAAATGTTCGGTTAACACGACCTCTAATGTAATACGCAAGTGCTGTTTTCCATTTTGCATATGTTTGCATGCCAAGGCCAGATGTAAAGAGGGCCACTGAGACAAGTTTGAGTTTGGAGTTTTTGACTACTAACAGAATTAACTGAGGCTTTTATTGTTGCACTTCCACAGTATTGCCAGGAGGTTCTTTCTGTGCTGTCAGTAAACAAACTCAATCGTAACTGATTTTGAACTTAAGCACTCCACTTCTTCATACTGTCTTTTTCCTTTCTCTCTGCTGCTTTTCTCTTGGACGAAGATGAGGGACAGAAGTCAGATGGAAAAGTGCCCCCTTTTAAAGTGCATTTTCAAACTCCACTCCAAATTGGATTCCTTCGATAGGACTTCCCAGAGCATGTGTGAACATTAAACATCAGTGGCAAGCCGACTCTGATCCACTGGCACTTCTTGTCACTTCCAGCACTGGCAGGCCTGAGCGTCCCAATCAAGATGCGGTTGTTTTGGACCGCTCTCCCATGTGCAGTTAACCCAACATTCCCTGGGCTACAGACAAGCTGCCAATCTCCCATGCCATTGCATAAGCTTTCAATGCTCTGACGCAGACATGAACGCTAAATATGCAGTTCTGCTCTGACGTCCTCCGTCATACATCCCTGCACTGTCATTCATGCGCTCTTAAACACAGGCCTGGTTTGTTCACTGCCTGATTGTATTAAGCAAATATGTTTGGGTGAAGATTTATAAGAGTATGTAATTACATAGGAGCCCTACCAAAATGTAGTCAGTTAAACTAAGTAGCCAAAACAATAACCCTTGGAGACAGCCGAGATATATAAATCAACAAACAATCTGGAAAAATTGCTTCTCAAAAAGGAACATTCTGTCATTATTTACTTCAAGCAAATCTAAATCCAAATTTCTTTCCAACTTGAATGGAAAACACACAAAACCTTTTTTTTTTTTTCAAATTATAAAAATAAATCAATAGAAAAATCTGAAATGACGTGATGATGAATTTGCATCCCTTTAAAGGGCTAGTTTACCCCAATTATTATTATTATTTTTATGTTTATCTGTTTACCCCCAGGGCATCCAAGATGAGATTTTTTAAAACAAACCGTTGCAGTCTGTCAGTCTTATAATGTAAGTGGGTTTGGTTTTGTGTATGTATGTTTTTTGTTTTGTTTTTTTGTTTTTTTTTGTATGTTTTAGCCATGATTCCCATTCACATCCATTATAAGACTGACAGACTGCAACGGTTTGTTTTAAATAAATCTGTGTGTGTGTTCAACTGAAGAAACAAAGTAACCTACATCTTGGATGGGTAAGTGGATAAACATCAAATTTTCATTTTTGGGTGAACTATCCCTTTAAAGAAAGCCAAAGCTTGAGATTTTAAGCAGGAGACTTAAAAAGAAGATGGGAATCAGTCCCACGGAGAGAAGGACAGGAAAGTGGAAATGTTCGTTGTTTGCCATATGTACATAAACCGAGTCACCGCTGATAAGCTACTACTAAATATAATAGAAACATTAATTTTCTGTAAAGTGGCTGTGCAACTATTTGTATTGTAAAAAGCGCTATACAAATAAAATTGAATTGAATAAAATTGAAAAAGGGGAGGATATGGAGTGGTAAAACGAGATTGATAAAGCCATACAAACCCGCAGAGCAGTCAGGGTTAAAAGAGTTACAAAAACACAGTGTTGACTAAAGGTGAGCATCTGTAGAAAGATCATAGCATTGTATTTGCATAGAAAATATCCAGCACTTTCCACTAGTGAGTAACGCATTTCTGTGGACGAAACACATCTGAAATATAGCGGAGGACACAGTGAGCAGCTGCAGGAAAGTGCATGACCTAAATCATCCTAAACAAGATAATTTTTGTATATTAAGCACTCCAAACAAAAGCGGTAGCTGTCAGGTGCTTTGATAGATGCTTGTCCTGTTTAACGCATTTGAGATGTGTTTTCCTCAGTCCACACCTATAATTTTATGTAATATTCTTATACGTAAATGTTCAATGTTGTGTGAATGTTTCCATTTTGCATCAAGACTTTCCTGAAAGAAAGCAAGACAGAGCAAAAATTTTGACATTGCTGTCAATTACAATTTTTCAGACAAGCAACTGTATATATTTAGCCTACGCTTTTATTTTATTATCGTAAGTTTTAAAATGTAATTTTTATATTTGAACCATTTTGGGCACATAATGTTAAACATGTAGCCTCATAAATACATTGTTCAGTTCACACACAGTTTGGAGGCAGGATCAAGCTCCTGTACATTGGGCCGTCAGAATGAGTAGTTTCTGTTGTAACTGTAAGAAGTAAATCCATCACAAGGTTTTAACTTTAAAACTGTCACTTCTGGACAAAATACACTGATCCGGAGTGTTGTGGATTACTTGTAGATTATTGTGATGTTTTTAGGGCCTTTCGCACTGGAAGGACATTTTCATAGTACCAGAACTAATTGTGGAACTAACCACTTTTTGGTAGAACTGGGAACTGGGTGCGAATTTAATACTGGACTGACTTTTTCGAAAACCAAATTATCCAACCAAATTAACATATACTACCCGTGATGTGTATGTAGACACTGATTGGCCAAATGAGCACGAAAACGCCCTCACCCGCCATGATTTAATACGTCGTCGTGTAAACATACTGTAAACATTGTGTCAACTTATTTCGCAAGTATGATGAACAGCGATAGATGGATGGACTAGCAAATGTAGCACTGCCAGTTGTCGTTGGAATTCCTTATTCCTCCTTTCCGTTCTTTCAATTGCTTTACGTGTACTGTACGTCGACATTCCATGTCCATTATTGTGAAACCTGCGAGACACAACATAAACACAGTTCTGATCACAGCGTCCTCCATCCTCCTGTTGTCCTTCTTTGTTTTCGTTGTTAAACGCCGTGCACAAATGACAACGCTGTCGACCGGCTTTACATCATTTCATAGTACACAGTGACGCTGCGAATGCAACCCTTTAAATGGTACTGGGAAATAGTTTGCACAAAACAATCCCAGTACTTTAGCACTGTGCATTTAGTTCTGGAACTAAAGCGGTACGAAATGCCCTTTTATCAGCTGTTTGGACTCTCATTCTGATGGCCCCCATTCACTTCAGAGGGCCCACTGGTGATGTGATGGTACATTTCTCCGAATATGGCAAAGAAACAAACTCATCCTCTTTGGGCTGGTACTCCGTGTGTTTCCACCGCAGGAACCAGGAACTAAATGCCCCTCAGAAAGTCCCTGCTGGCGAGGTGGTACTTTTTCAAAGTTCTGGAACTTTCGGGGGCGGGACTTGGCACTAAACATGCTGATTGGTTGAGTTTACAAAATATTACTGTTATTGTGTAATGAAATGCAGTTTTTAAAGTATTTCAGTCGAGAATGTAGTTGTTTAAAACTCAAATCTGTGGTTAATTCATAAAGACAGCGCCTATTTTAAAATATGTTTCGCCGATTTCAGAGACGGTGACCTCCACGCGATCAGCGAGAGATCAGTGATCATGTAGCCGCAGAGAAGCAGGATTATTTTGGGGCAAATCTGAAAGGTAATCTTTGGTATGTATTCAGTGTATCTATATGTTAAAATGAAAATAAAAAGAGGCAATTTATATATTATTTTGTTTCATTGTAATGGCTGTATATACACATATCTCTGAACTAAGTACATATCTGTGGCTGTTATTATGCTTAAATGAAAATGAAAGGAGGCAGTGGTATTTTATATCATATTTCGTTTAATTGTAAATATACAGATTTAAAAATTGCAGTAGTCAAGGCGAGCTGACTGAAGTTATCAAGTACGCTGCTGTTTGCAGATTAGTTTTGTGATTAGAATGTTAAAGGTTACAAAAACATTTCTTAGAATGTTTAACTACAAATAACATTATAAGGATGTTCCGAGAATGTAGAACGTTTCCTCTCTACATTACGAGAATGTGATGTTATACGAACATTCCATAAACATTAAGAATGTTTTGTTCTAACATTTCAGCTTAAAAAAAAAAAAAAAACATCAGTGAATGTTCCCTGGTAGCTAGGTTGTCTGTCAAGCCGTTTAAATAGCATTTACACTGGCAAGGTGCAAACTAGCACAATATTAGTTCTCACAATGCATTGGAAAGAGTCCCCTCACTTGTACAGTAAGTAGGGCATAATCCACTTTATAGCATCCCATTAAAAAAAAAAAAAATTCTCACTTTCTGAGAGATCCAAGTGGTCAGCAGGGACACTACAGCGTGGCAGAAGATAGTCGACCATTCAGTGTTCTGGCTGAACCTCACATGGTGTTTTAGTTACAGCAAACGTGCCTGCCTCATGGAAACTCTCAGATGAGGAGCCACTGGGCCGAGCTCCAATCATGCCTGAGCCACAGGAGAAAACCATGCGTGCAGCTGTTCCCCAGGAGTGGACAGAGGGAAAATGGAGGGAGACAGCACTTGTCTTGCCATGATATAGGGCAGATAAAGCCTTTCTCCGAAGTCCGACAGTTTTCCGCTCCCCTTACTCCAGCACACCTATAAAAGTTTCCGAAAGTGGCTACCCTCGCTGTTGTGGATAAATGTCATATTATTTATCCGCAGGTGAGGTTATGCCAAGGATAAAGCCCAAGCCCATGGAACACAAGGAGTCTGAACAAGTTTCCATTTCTTGACTTGATCTTCACTTCAACCGCTGCACATGACTAGGGGGAACTCATAAGTAAGCCCTGGCACGGTTTCCACTCTGTTGTGTATATTTGGGCACTCATCTGAAAATATACATGGCGATGCTTGGCATGTCATTTCTGACCACATATTGACATATTATGGCATGACTGAGGTCAGCGCCTAATCATATATGAAGAGGAAGGTTTCTGATTACACCTGATAGTTTTTCCTCCAAACGGAGGACTAATTAGTGATCATAAGGCTTTATCGTTCCTATCCCTGGGTGTGTTTATTTCTCTGCACAGAGGCATGACTTTGCTTCGGTTTTCAATCTCTCCGTTCTTCTGTATCTCACTGTCTTGTTTAGGAATCTGAAGAAAGTGAGGTGTTCAATTTCATCACGCTCCAAGTCAGAGTAAAGAAAACAAACGTATGTCACATGCTTGTATAAACTACTGCCACCGCTTTCTCTAGGGATCTGGATAGGGTTGCACCAGCCTTGTTTGAAGGAATAGTTGAAATTAAAATGTGTTTAAAATTGTCTCGCCCTCTGGCCATCCAAGATTTAAATGCATTTGTTTCTCAGTTGGAAAAGATTTGCAGAAATTTAGCATTGAATGAACTGCTCAGCAATGGATGCTCTGCAGTGAATGGGTGCCGTCAGAATGAGAGTACAAACAGCTGATAAAAAATTCACAATAATCCACAGCTCTCTAGTCCATCAGTTACCATCTTGTAAAGCCAATAGCTGCGTGTTGGTAAGAAACAAATCCAATATTGAAGACATTTTTGACTTACTAAAATACAAGTTCATAATTCATAATATACATCCTCTAGTGGAAAGGTCCATCTCCTGTTGTCTTTCATACCAGAATCCAACCATACATTCGTTTAGAGCCATTTTGGTCTTTTTCGGCTTGTTATCTGTGCATATTTCTCTCCTGATTCAGGCAAGATAACTTTTTCACTGGAGGAAGCAGCATTATGGATTATGGACTTGTATTAGCTGCAACAGTTTGAAGTTATAGCTGTTTGGATTCTCATTCTGACGGCACCCATCCACTGCAGAGGATCTGTTGGTGAACAAGTCATGGATTGACGTAACTACACCGTTCTGAAGGTAGACATTTTACCAGTGAGCCTAGCAGCTGACTTTGTGATCGACAGGAATGCATTCAGGATTCAAGCACATACCTGAAACCCAAGCAATCCAGAGTCTGTACACTTTGTGCCGCTCTAACCGCAGGAAGTCATAGAAATTCTTTGGCCAACATCGAGGCCAGAGTCACCTAAGCCACCTCACCCATAATAATCATAAAAACACTCCCATTAAGCAGTCCCAGACCACATTCAATCCTCTGTTTCTTACATAGACTAGACAGAGAAGTTAATATCAGTAAGGGAGATAGGATCTCTGGATCTTTGCTGTGTTTAGACTCTGCTCTAAACACTGGCTCAGGTTTGCATGCTTTCACTGGACTTCCTCGTCGTGTTTGTTTGGTCAGCGCAGCACCCTTCATACCTGTTGCAAAACACACAGGCTCACATGCTTAACGAGTTCAGGATTGACAGGTGATCTGGCCAATAATAACACAGAATCTACAATTAGTGCCCGACGAACAGGAGAGTAGATTAATGTTGGTGGACTTAAACTTGACAAATAGTGTGTACTGACATCTTTCCGTGTCTTTCCCCATCTGGTGTTCATTCATATTTATTTTGTGCGATCTTTGCAAAGGGTCAATTATGAGTTTATATATTGCAATTCTGCCTTATATCTCACTATTTGAAGAAAAAAGTTAGAATTGTGAGATAAAATACACATTACCTTATTTTTTACTCCAAGGTAGTAATGATATTCTGCGTATACTGTACAGCAAATAACACACTGAAATAGACAATTAGGAGGAGGAGAAAGACTGAAATGGTGTAAAACATATTGAACTTCAATTATCTTTATATATAATATTTTCTTACAGTGTACTGCAGAAAATCATTTTGACTTGTCCCTTAGTTTTTTATTATTATTTAGTTATATTTTTATTTTTGCATGATGCAAATTACAATTTATGAATAAATAAATCAGACCCAGATAATACAGTTTTAAAATACACATATTATTAAAATATAGCAGAAATACATTAACATTATATCAACATAAAACATGAAACTACTGTTTACTAACCTTTTGTGTTTAAAGATCTATCCGATACTGGATATTTAAGCACACAGACCAAGAGCAAAAAAAGAAATAAATAAAAAATGTAAAGCATGCAGGACAAGTAATAATTTCTTCTTCTTTTTTTTTTTTAAATGGAAGAAATTGTTTAAGTGCTTTAACAAACACATAAGATTCGACTTTCGGCCTCCTGGCATTATTTTCTTCCATTGCAAATTACTAAACTTACTTGATAAAGAGAAAATAATAATAATAATAATAATAATAATAATAATAATTATGAAAGGGCCACTCAAAAACACTTTTCTGTGCAAATCAACTTCTGTCTGAAATGCTGTCGATGGAGCTTAAACCCGGAAGCAGGAACATTCCTCTAAAGCGCTAATCATAGTAAGAATGCTGTAAACGGGTAAAGATGGCTTCAGATTACACACTCAGCCCTGAGCCGCTGCACACAGACCCTAAACCTCTCAGAGCACCAGTGTCTTTCTATATGAGCTTTCCCACAATCCTCCTCACACATGTTTAATCTCACACCCGCTGTGCCAATCCATCACGAACGTCAGCCCAGTGCACTACCTTCGAGAACAACACCTACAATGCTGCCAAACAGACTGTTGAGTCTGATGAAAGAGAGCAGCAATAATTATTCAGCACCAGAAAGTACTCCTCTGTGTGGGATTTATCATTTTCATGAACATTTTTTACAAAGAAAAACAGGAAATCATGCTCATTAAGAGTACACTAGCATTCAAATGTTTGGGAACAGAACTTTAATTTAGTAATAATAACACTTTTATTCAACAAAGTGACAGTATAGACATTTATAATGTGACAAAAGATTTATATTTCAAATAAAAGCTGTTCTTTTGAACTTTCTATTCATCAAAGAATCCCGAAAAATAAAATGCATCACAGTTTCCACAAAAGATATTGTGCAGCAACTGTTTTTAACATTGATAATAATCAGAAATGTTTCTTGAGCAGTAAATCATCATATTTTCA